>NC_051386.1:2851146-2858646 GCF_015228065.2 Penaeus monodon | reverse complement strand
CTTCCTCGTCCGCGGCCACCTTCTTCCTCTCCAGCTCTCCTTCACTCCTTCCCTCCTTTCCATCCGCCACTTCCCTCTCGCCCCCTTCCTCTCATTTCCTCATTCTCCTTCACTCCTCACCTTAGCTCCTTTCATCATTTCCGTTCTCTCCCCACCGTTCTCTCTTTTCCTTCGCCCCTGTCTAACCTTGTTTCCATAACTTTTCCCTTTCTTCGCATTTTGTTGCCCATCGGATTGACTTCGGTACGCCTCTGCCTCACGGCCTCTTCTTTCTCTCCTCCTCTCCTATTCTTTACTCCATCCTCATTCCCTCTTCTCCAAATGTGTCCCCCTGTCTCCTTTTCCTAGCTTGCGTTTTTTTTTGGGTCTCCCCGCTTTTTAGTTAATCAATATGTTTTTATAGCGTCCCCCATTTTCCCTTCAAAGACAGTCTCTTCTCTTCTCATTAATGCACCCCATTTATCCACTGTAAATCTAACTTGCCTGGACATTCGGTTTCTTACCTTTTAATTTCATCACTTTTCTTTTCTCATCACTCCTTTCTCTTGTTATACCGTACATTCTCTCCTTTCCTCTCTCTCTCTCTTGTCTCGTCTAGTCTCTATCATTCCCTACTTTCTGTCATTTAATCAAAATTAAACGTGCATACCTTGTGTCTTATATTCCTTTTCTTTCAGCATTCTTCTCTTGTCCTCCTCCTCCTCCTCCACACCTCTTCAAACTCCTTACATTAATTTTCCTCTTTTCTCTCTGTCTCGTCCTGTTCCCTTTAATTTCATTTTTCTTCCCACGCCGGCCTCTCGTCTCTTATCAACCAAATCCAACTGCTATTCCTTCATCTCATTATCTTTCTCTTTTCTCTCTTTTTCGTCTATTTCCTTCCTTCTGCTTCCCCTTTCTTCCAGCAGCACAATTCGCCCTGTCTGCTCGTGTCATCTCGGCCCCCTTGGGGACACCAGCCATCTTATATGACACTAGTGTTTAGTAGGATTCTAGCCAGCCTTTGTGACACCAGTTACTGTGTGTCATGCCCCCCTCCCCCTTCCCCCCTCTCTCGAAACAGACCCCTCCCACCTCCCTCTCCCCTTCCCTCCCGTGCAGTCACAGGTCCCCCTCCCCACCCCTACCGAAACCGCCGCTCACGCGCATGCGCTCGGACGGAGAGGGTAGGAATAGGGCGAGGAAGCCCTGGGGAGAGACAGCTCACTCTCGAACCCCTCTATCGCCCTTTTTATCACTTCGCCATAATATTTACCTTAGAGACGAGAAGAAAATACCACGGCCCCACACCCCTTTTCCTTCCCCCATCCCGCCCGCCCGTGCCAGATCTTTTGACTTCCAGCTGTAGTTATCAAAGTAACCCCCCCCCCCCTCCACCCCTTACATCCTGCAACGTGGCCGAAGAATGGTGGCAGGGAGGGATGCGGCCAACACTTTTTGGTCTTCCTATCGAGGGGCAGCAGAACAGCAAACAACAAAAAAGTATGTTATGTAACGCCATAAAAAAAAGGAAACAAAAAATCTCTAGTCTCTCTGACTAGCTTAAGGCCTAAAGGCTGTATACGATTACGTCTTCTCTCTCTCTCTCTCATACAGCTCATATGATATATATCCATCTATACATATCTGTTATCTCCTCTATCTATATCTCGTAGACGAGATCTCTCTATATCTATCTTGTATAGGGTTTACATCTGCATGAATGAGTGTATGTGTTTGTGTATGCGCGCGCGCGCGCGAGAGCGTGTGTGTGTGTGCCTGGTGTGTGTTGTGTGTGTGTGTGTGGTTGGTGTGTGTGTGTGTGTGTGCAATTATCTGTGTGTGGGTGCGTGCGTGAGTTGAGTTGAGTGCGTGCGTGCTGTGTGTGTGTGTCATGTGTGTGATGTGCATGTTGTGTGTGCATGTGGTGTGTGCCATGGTCGTGTGTGTGTTGGGAATGTTGTGTGTGCTATTGTAGTGTGATGTGTGTGCGCATTTGTGTGCGTGTACGTGTATGTGCGCGTGCGTGTGGGAACTCGTGTGTGCAAGGAACCTCCCTCCCGTTCTAACGGGGGCGGAGGGAGACACGGCCTCGGTAAACCGTTTACGTTATAATTCACAGCTTGGTGGAACCAGCCAGCGCCGTGGCCTGCGTCAGCCAAACACTCAGGTCCGTTCCCCTTTTAAGAGCCACAAACTATTCTTCGCTTTCGTTTAATTCTCTTCCCGGGTTTGGGTCTCGGACGAGATATAAAATTCTCCGTCAACCGCATCCGCGTCAAACAGGGGCCCACGTCAATAATTCCACTTACGCCTTTTGTTCTCGATACCTCAAAACCGCGCGTTCCTTTAAGACAGCCGACGGACACTAAAGATACGATCCCAGTGTACAGGCAGAGCAAGTGTGTGTGTGTGTGGGGGGGGGGGAAGGAAAAAAATGAAGGGAAAATATATAAACACAGCTGTAACACAGAAAACCACATAAGCTGTATATGACAAGATAGTATTTCAACCACAAACACAAAAGAAAACATACATACACAAACGCAGGGAGGAGGGGGCGGAGGGGTAAAAGAAGAGAAAGGGAGAGGAGAGGAGTGAGAGGGAGAGAGGGAGAGGGAGAGGGGAGGGAGCGAGAGAGAGAGAGAGAGAGCGACGAGGAGAGAGAGAGAGAGAGAGGAGAGAGCGAGAGAGGAGAGGAGAGAGAGGAGAGAAGGTGAGGAGGAGAGAGAGAGAGATGCTGAGAAAGAGAGGAGAGAAAGCAAGAGATTTGAACGAGAGAGGCAGAACAGAGAGAGGATGAGAGAGAGAGAGGATGAGAAGAGAAATGAGAGAGCGCGAGCAGAGAGAGATGCGAGGGGATAGAGAGAGACGAGAGGAGAGAGAGAGACGAGAGAGAGAGAGGAGAGGAGGAGATGGAGTGTAGGAGAGGAGAGAGAGTATGACGAGAGAGAGAAGAGAGGAGAGGAGAGAGAGCAGAGAGAAAGAAAGAAAAAAAAGAAAGAGAAAGAGAGAGAGAGAGATCCACATTTAGTACATAAACTCTAACCCTCAAAGAGAATAATATCAGACAATATAAAGAAAGTACGTTATACCTCACATCAAACGAACAAAAGCTCCGAGAGACAATCAGTAATGCAAATACAACGTTAAGACTGTTACTGGTACTCCATGTCGTTCCCCTTTTCATTTCCTATCTAATTACCCTGCTGCTGTGTCTTGCCGCGCGGGTCACGGGTGCGACGGGCAGTTGCCGTGTATTCCGCACGATCCTAGAATATTGGCTCCCTGGCTCTGAGCCTTCTTCTATTTTTTTTTTTTTTACTCTCTCTCTCTCTCTTCCCTATCTCTCTTCCTGTTCGTATCTATTCAGCTATTCTATAGCGGCTTCTATCTCGAGCGACCCCTCTCCTCTCTCTCTTTTCTCTCTCTCTCTCCCTAACTCCCTCCCTCCCTCCCTCCCTTTCTCTCCCCTTCCTCTCCTCCCCTCCTCTCTCCCTTCCCTCTCCCTCCCTTCTCTCTCTCTCTCTCTTCTCTCGCTCTCTCTCTCTCTATCTCTCCGTCTCTCTCTCTTCTCTCTCTCTCTCTCTCTCTCTCCCTCTCCCCCTTCCCCCTCAATCTGTTTCTTCTCCCCTCCTTCTCTTCCTCCCCCTCTCTTCCCCTACTCTCGAGTCTGGAGCGCGAGCGGGGAGGACACAAACCCCTCCAACCGTCGTGACCTAAACTCATAAGATTGACCTAGCTAAAAATAGCATCAAGTCGTTCTCTTGCTGGTTCCCCAGACCCCCTCCTCCCCCCTTCCCCCCCCTCCCTCCCGTACCCCTCTGCCCGACCCTCCGGTAACCGTCATTGTAAGAATCCGCCGCGATTTATTTGGTATATTTTATATATTTTTTTTATTTATTTATTTCTTTTTTATTATTATTATTATTTTTTAACCAAGCGGCGTACTGGCAGTCGCATTTCAAGCCACCGATCGCCACTGAATTCGCGACTTCTCCCTTCGCCCACGGATTCACCCAAATATACATATATATATTATATATATTTATATATATATAATATATAAAATATATTTAATATATATTGTATATATTGTAATATGAAGTATAGTGATATATACATATACATATGCATATACATATACAACAATACACTGTGTGTGGTGTGTGTGTGTGTGTGTGTGTGTGGGTGTGTGTGTGTGTGTGTGGTTTGTGCGTGTGTTTTGGTGCTGGTTTTTTTTGTGCTGTTGGTGTATACATCTACAACATACCTACATACTACTACATACATATATATATATAATTTATATATAATAATATTATATATAAAATATAAAGAAAATTTTATGTAAAAAATACAGTATAATATGTAATATAAATATACACATCTATTACCATACACACGAACCAAACACACACATACATATTACATACATACCACACACCACACAGCACACACACACACACACACACACACACACACGCAAGCACGCACACGCACCACCCAACAACGCACACACACACACACACACACACCATCACACACACACACAACATACAACACACACACACTACACACACACACACACACACACACACACACACACACAGGTGCGTATATATATGTATGTATGTATGTATGTGTGTGTGTGTGTGGTGTGTGTGTGTGTGTGTGTGTGTGTGTGTGTGTGTGTGTGTGTGTGTGTGTAAGTGTGTGTGTAAGTGTGTGTGTGTGTGTGTGTGTGTGTATACAGAAATACATATATACACACATACACATCCACACATGCATACACACATATACACATACACACAATGTAGGAGCATGTTTGTGGGCGTGGAGCCGGAGCGGCGGGCGTGGGCGCGAGGGCGGGCCACGACAGCGCAGGAAAGAGGAAACAGTCCCCAGCCGTCGGCATGAGAGGTCGCAGTATCGACGCGGCGTTGATGACGCGAGAGGCTCCCTCGGTGGTCGTGAGGTTGTATTGACGAGGGGTTGGGGGTTGGGGTGTCGGCAGGGGAGAGGGGGGGGGGGTTGCGGCACCAATGCGGTTGTGGTCGTCCGGAGTCGTCGCGAGTGCAGAAGGCGGTGTCGCTGGCGTCCGTGGCGCGGGGGCTGATGGCTTGGCAGTAATTAGGCCGTAGTGTAGTAGTGCCAGCCGTGCCAGTATTGTATTGACGTGGTGACACTGGTTTTACACTGTCAATGACTGGGGCTGCGAAGTCGGGGCGACACGAGAGTGCGAGCGAGCGAGCGAGAGGAGGGCGTGGCCACCTGCTACTCAAGGCCCTGTCATCTTCCTCGTTTTTATCTATTCTCATCGATTTTCACTTCGGTTTATTTGACACTTGAATGCCCCTACCCTACGCCAGCCATGCCGTAATGCCTCTATGCTGTCCGTGCAGACGTAATGCATACTCCATGCAACCCAGGAGCTGCTCCGCAAACGCGTACGCTATGCAAGCAAGACATTGCGTTACCCTTACACCAATCATTCTCCAGTAAAAAACAAATCACAAACTGCTAATGAAAAATTTCCATTTTATATGTACATACATACATACATACATACATACATATATATATATATATATATATATATATATATATATATATATATATATATATATATACATATAAATATATATGTATCTTTATATACATAAATACATATTTACATATACATATATACATATATATACACGCGTGCATGCGTGCGTGATTTCTGATCCTAATATTAGCAATGCACTCAAATATTAGAAGACGAACGAGACCAGATGGCATCACTAACCTAAAGCCAGTCCATCCCCCATACTACGCTGAACGACGGAATGGAACCAACAACAAAAATACAAGCAACTGCAAAACCAAAGTAAAACGTCACTTCTCATCCACTGTCTCATTAGGCAATCGAAAAACAAACAAACAAATATGTCAATGCTGACAGGGTTTGTTATTGCAATGACAACACTCGAATATGTATGACAACAAACAAACACAATAAACATAATAATACTGATGATGATGATGATGATGATGATGATGATGATGATGATGATGATGATGATGAATGATGATGATGATGATGATGATGATGATGATGATGATGATGATGATGATAGTAATAGGAACAGTGATAGTAACAGTAACAATAAATAATAATAATAGTGATATTAACAATAATAATGATAATATTAACATCAACAATAATGGTGATGATGATGATAACAAATAAATAATGATGATGATATTAATATTCATATTAACATTAATAATAAAATAATAATGAAAATGACAATGTCAGTAATAATAATAATAACAATAACAATAACAATAATAATGATAACAATAATTACAAAAAATATCGTCAATACAGTAATTACTATTACCTATACCTTATCATTATTCTTATTACTTCATAATTTACATAATAATAATAATAATAACAATAATAATAATAATAATTATTATTATTATTATTATTATTATAATAATAATAGAAATAATAAAAATAAAAATATTATCAGCGCTTCCAAGAGTATGAAAAACCCCAACGACTGTTAACAACAGCTAAGGAAACTTTCGAGCTAAACGGGCCCAAAGCCATTCAAGCGAGGAATGAGTGCGCCCGAACATGCCCCCCCCCCCCCTAACCAGGCCAGTCTGCGGAAGCGCCATACCCTTCATCGCCTGCTACCGAGCATCCCCAACCCCCCCCACATCTCTCCTCCCCTACCCCACCCACCCTCAAATGACCCCTAACTTCACACTGCCTCTAACCCCTACAACCCACACCAGCCCCTATATTCCAACCCATCCCCACCAACACACTTCCCCCTACCACCCGCCACTTCACTGTCTTCAGCACACGCACCTGCGCTTCTTATCTCCGCTCTTGAATCAGCCTCACGTCCCCAGCCGCGCACCTGCCGCGAGAGGCCCATAACGTAAGGTACTCGTTTCGGAAATTCCAGCCTCCCACGGCCCGCCACGCAGCTGGGGCACACGGTGGGAGGGAGAGAAGAAAAGACTTGGGGGAAAGAGAGGAAAAGAGAGGAAGAGAGAGAGAGAGAGAGAGAGAGAGAGAGAGAGAGAGAGAGAGAGAGAGAGAGAGGGGAGAGAGAGAGAGAGAGAGAGAGACGAGAGAGAGAAAGAGGGGAAGAGAGAGAGAGAAAGAGAGAGAAGAAGAGAGAGAAAGAGAGAGAGAGAGAGAGGAGAAAGAGAGAGAGAGAGGATAGAGGAGAAAAGAGAGAGAGATGAGAGAGGAGGAGGACGAGAAGGAGAGAGAGGAAGAGGAGGAGAGGGGAGAGAGGAGGGGAAAGGAGAGAAGAGAGGGAGGAGAGAGGAGAGGAAAATAGGGGGAGAGGGAGATAGATAGATAGATAGATAGATAGATAGCCAGATAGATAGAGTGAGTGAGAGAGAGAGAGAGACGGCAAGCGTGTGTTCGCGCAGCTGCATGTTCATGTCTTCATGTGTGAGTTTGTACGTGAGCGTGCGTGTTTGAGTATGTGCGTG
>NC_051386.1:2826146-2833646 GCF_015228065.2 Penaeus monodon | reverse complement strand
CCAGTAGCGACAGGGAAGCCGAGCGACGGAACAGGAGCAGTGACCGACAGGCACGAGTCGGGATCCAGAGGAGGCGGCGGGACACCCCCACAAAAAAAATATAATTTAAATATATATTTTAAAATTATATTATTATCTTAATAAAAATTTATATTAATATAATATATATTATAATTTTATATATATTATATATTATATTAATTTTATAATATATATATAAAATAATTATATATTATAATTATATATTTAATTATTATATGAAATAATACAATTATTTATATTAAAATTTTAAAATATTAATTATATAAAATTTTTTTAAAATTGTATTATGTAATTGTATTTTATATTTTATTTTTATGTATATAGGGTTATAGGTATATAGTATAATGCATATTAAAATTTTTAATATAGATGATAAGGAAGATATGTATCTTTTTTTTTTAAGGCCCCTGCCCAAAATGTTATGAGATATATAGTATATTATATATATATATATATGTTTAATATTTTTAATATATATATATAATATATATATTTTATAAAATTATATATATAAAACAAATATATATACTATATCTACATAAATGGGGCCCGGGCATTTAAAAAAGAAAAATTTACATTCTATCCATTATCATTAATATGTTACTAATACATTAATCTCATTGGAAAAAAGGGAACATTTTACTACAACAAAAAGCCCTTCAAATTAATTTGGGAACGATCCAAAAATTCCAGGATAAAATTTTAGAGGCCCCTGTACTGCGAGGAAAACACCGGCCTCCCCGGGAAAAAGGAAATTGGGGGACCCTACTAGTTACTCCAAGAGCAAAAAACTAAAACAAAATTAAGTATCATACTGGACCACGGGGGCTCAGAAGATCCTACCGTTAAAGAAAAGGAACTGCGGGAGGCCCCCACGTGACCGACCAGCCCAAGTCAGTGCTGGCCCCAAACCCCGGATAAAATAAGAGAATGATTACCTAGAAAGGTAACCCCGGCCTCTCGGGGAAAAGGAATGGGGACCCTACCATACTCACCCCAAACATTACAACAGAAAACTACAATTAAGTATCAGCGTGACCACGGCGGCTCAACTAAAACCTCCCGTTAAAAGAAAAAAAGAATATATTATTAAATAAAATAAATATATATATATATATAAAATTAATAAATTATAAAAATAAATATATACTTTATATGTATACACAACAATTATACATAATATATATTATAATATAATAAATAAATTATTTATATAATAATTAATTATATTTTTAAATTTTATATAATAATATAAATTATAATAAATATATACTATTTTATAATATATATATATATACACACACCCCCAAACACACATAATATTTTATTATATATTATATATAATAAAAAATTATAATAATATATAATAATATTTTTTTAAAAAAATAATATATAATTTTAAAATATATATATATTATATATATAATAAAATTTACCCACCATATATATGTGGTATTTGTATGTGTGTGTGTGTTGTGTGTTGTGTGTGGTGTGTGTTTTGTGTGTGTGTGTTGTGGTGTGGTGTTTTGTTTGTGTGTGTGGGGGTGATTTTATATATATTTATATTATATAATAATATATAAAATTATATAATATATAATTATATATTGTGTTTTGGTGGTGGGGGTTGTTTTGGTGGTTGTGTGTGTGTGTGGTGTGTGTGTGTGTGTGTGTGTTAACATCATTTTATATATATAATTATATAATAATAATATATATAAAAATTATAATAATATTAAATATATATATATCCAATACAATCACACACACAAAACACACACACGGTATAAAAATCATATCTCCCTACCTACTCCCCACCTACCTATATCTACTAAAATTAATATCACACATGCACATAACATAAGTATAGTAAAATTTTCGTAAGTAGTACACCACACACCACAACACAACCACACACCACAACACACACCACACAACACCCACACACACACACACACACACAAAACACACAATATATTATTAATTAATATATATATAATATATTATATTAATATATATATAAAATAATATTAGTTACATATACATAATATATATAAAATTTATATAATATATTAAAATTTTAATAATATATAACACAATATAGTAAATATACATATATATAAAATATAATTTTAATAAAATTTTATAAAATATTATAAATATTATGAAAATATATAGTATATGTATACATATAAAAATATATTATATTTAATTATATAATATAAAATTAAATATAAATATTTTTAAAACCACATTATAGTAACAAAACTACATAATATATTATATATAATATATAATATAATTTATATTTTATATTAATTTAACAAATATATATATATATTAATATATAATATATAATATAATGATATATAAAATTAATAAATTATAATATAATAAAATAATTATATATATTATATATTAATTAATAATATATAAATATATATATATATCCCTATGTATATCCCTATGTTATGAAAATGTATGTAGGTATGATTAGGATGGGTTTATAATATATTTTAAAATTATATATTAAATATATATAATATAATATATATATTTTATATAAAATAATATTAATAAATTATATATTATATATAATTATAATATAAAATATATTATTACTATATATATATTAATTTTAAATTATTATATAATATATATATAATTATATATATATATAAAATTATATATATATAAATTATAATTAATATTGGTGGGGGGTTGTGTGTGTGTGTGTTGTGTGGGTTTGGGGTGTGTGTGGTTGTGTGTGTGTGTGTATATAAATAATTTGTGTGTGTTGTGGTGTGGTGTGTTGTGGTTGTGGGTGTGTGTGTGTGTGTGGTTGTGTGTGTGTGTGTGGTTGGGGTGTGTTTATACAATAATTTGTGTGGGGTGGTGGTGATATATATATATATAATATTATATAAAATATATATATAAATATTATATATATTTATGATATGTATAGTATATGATATGTATAGTATATGTTATGTTATAATATATAAAATTAAATATAAATTAGATATAATAAAATTAACATAATACTATATACAAATAATAATCAAAATTATTTAATATTTTTTATATTTATATTTTATAAAATAATATCTATAATATATATTTATATATATATCATATATCGTGCGTGGTGGGGTTGTGGTGTGTGTGTGTGTGGGGTTTTGGTGTGTGGTGTGTGTTGGGTTGTGGTGTGTGTTGTGTGTCGTTGTGTATGATGGTGTCTGGTATGTATATGTCTGTGTTTATGTGTTGTATTATATTGGGTCTGTAAGATGTGTTTGTGTAGATTGTGTCAAAGTATGTCTGGTGTCGGGTTAGTAGTGGGGTCTGTGATGTTTTTTATCCCCCATCCGCCCGTCCATCCACCCAATCCCCCCATAAATAAAATATATTATTATATATAATATATTATATATATATATATATTATATATATATATATAGTGTGTGATTTTATTAAATAATAAATAATATGTGTATATATATATATATATATATATATATAATATTTAAAATAATTAAAATATATAATATGTGTATATATATATATTTATATTAGATTATAATATAAATTATTAATTATATATTTATAAAAATATATAAATATATTTTAATATATAAATTTTTAAAATTTTTGTATATTATAATAAATATACAATTATATATATAAATATATTATAAAATAATTTTATAATTATAATATAATATTATATTTTTGGTGTGTGTTAGTTACACACACCACACAACCACACACACACACACAACAACACCAACACACCAACACAACACACCACACACACACAACCCCAAAACCCACGCACCGCAACGCACACCCACATACAGCATCCCCAAACACAATCATACACAACAACCCCCACCCCCAGATATATGGTATGTATATGATGTGGTGTGTGTGTGTGGGGGTGTGTGTGTGTTTGTGTGTGTGTTGTGTGTGTGTGTTGTTGTGGTGTGTGTGTTGCGTGTGCTTTGCGTGGGGTGGCTGTGCGTGTGCGTGCGCGGTCCCGTCGCGTGCTTTTTTGATGGGTGGTGTCTGTGTGGTGCGTGCGTTTTTGTGTGGTGGGTCTGGTGTGTGCGGGGTTTGTTGCGTGTGTGTTGTTGTGTGCGTGCGTTTTTTGTGTGGGGTTTGTATGGGGTTTTGTGTTTTTGTGTGTGTAGTGTGTGGGGTTTGTGGGTGTGTGTGTGTTTGTGTGTGTGGTGTGTTGTGGGGTTGTGTGTGGTGTGTGTGTGGTGTGTTGCGGTGCGTGCGCGTGTGCGTGCGGTGCGGTTTGAGTTGCGTGGGTGTGTGTGTGCGTGGGTTTGTGTGGGGTGTGTCTTTGTGTGTGCGTGCGGTTTGGTTGGGGTTTTTTTATGGTTTTGTGTGTTTGTGTGTTATGTATGTTGTGTGTGGTGTGTGTGTGGGCGGGGGTGTGGCGTGTTGTGTGCTGTGTGTGTTGTGGTTGTGTTGGTGTGGTGGTGTGTGTGTTGGTGGTTGTGATGTTTTGTGGGGTGTGTTGGTGTGGTGTGTGTTGTGGTGTGCGTGCGTGCGTGTGTGGGTGTGCGTGTGCGTGTGGTGTTTGTGTGTGTTTGATATGTGTGTGTACATATGTGATATTGTATATATGGTAAATATGTATATATGTATGTATGTAGGATATTTTTTTAAATATATATTATAGCATGTGTAACGTATATATCATTATTTTAAAAATGTGTGTGTGTATATATAGAGTAATAATATATATATAATAAATATATATTAAATTTATAATAAATTTTACATATATAACACATATATTACAAATATATACATATTTTTACATAATTATACACCTTATTTATACACACACACAACACACACACACACACACACCACACCACAAAACACACACACACACACACACACACACACACACACACACCCCACCCCATATTATATAATATATATTTTAATAAATTATATTATATTATATATATATATATAATATAAAAAACAAAAAAATTTATTATTGGTAAAATTTATCACGAACAAAAAAACGAGAGCAGACAAAAGAAACAAAAGTCTTAATACAAATAAAAAATTTAAAAGGATATCAAGCAAAAGCGTTCAGCAAAAACCCATTTCAATTTAAAATAAAATGGAAAATTTTTGATTTGACACAAGGGGTCAGTTCTAAGGGTTTGGGGATTTTGGGTGAAGTCGCTTGTAATGGTGAAAAATAACACACTCCATTTTCCGAAAAACGAACACGAGAAAAAAAAATAATCGTTTTCCCAAAAAACCCCAACGCCCAAGGCAAGGAAAAAGGTAGTAATAAACGACCCATTACCCCTAACAAGGCATAAAGGCAAGACAATTTGTAATCAATAACTGCAGGGGTAAAAAACGTGGCACAAAAAACCCCACAAAACTCGATACGGGAGGTAACCGTGCCAAAATGAATAAAGGGGATGGAGACAGAAGGGGTTTGGTTTTCGAAATAAAAAGAATACAAAAAATAACAGAAGGCATCGCATTACGCCCTGGGAAGTTGGTAGAACTCAGTGGAACGATGACCATCACACTTTTTTTTTCACCCTTGCTGGTATCGAGCAAAGGGGGGAGGTGGGGATTCTCTTTTTTAGGGGGAAAGGCGAACGGGGGGTTTTTTCCCGGGCGAAAAAATGACAGGGGATTTCCCCGGGGATCGGGCCCCGGCGGGGGGGGTGGGGGGGGGCACCCTTTTTCAGGGGGCGAGCAGGGGGAGAAAAAAATACCAGGTCCCGGGGGAAGGGGTAGGTGTAATCAGGGGCCCCCGTCCCCGTGGAGAAACCAGGTCATCGGGGGGGAAAATAAATCGCCAGGGGCACCGACAGTCCCACAGTATTTTTGGACAGTCCCAGGGGGCAGCCAGAGGGAGGGGGGGAGGGGAGGGGAGAAGGGGCAAATGAGAGTTTGACCTTATTTCTGCGCCCGGGGAAAAGGGGCACCCAATATCCCGGGGCTTACGGGGACTGGGGGAAATGACGAGAACCCCAAAACATCGGGAGCAGAAAACCCGGTGGATGGCGGGGGGGGAGGGCGAAAAAAGGGGGGGAAAAAAGGTCACACTTGAGACCAGGTCATTTGGGTGCGCGGAGGGGGAAGGGGGGTGCATGGCGGCCACATCGGTCACAGAAAAATGGATCGGGGAAACTCAAAAGGGAAATCGAGTCCCACTTTTTTGATTCCGGCCCGATCAATCTGTGGCCCGTCCACACTTCAGGCCGCCGCCAGGCTCCTTTACCGACGAGTTTGCAGGGGTTTTGGAAAAGACTGAGAGAGAAAAGAGGAGGGGCAGTATTTAAAAGGAGGGGGGGGGGGGTGGTGGGGCGGTGGTGTGGGCGTAAAAAGCAGTGACGGCGCGCGTGCAGGGCCCGGGGCCCGGGTATACGGTGCCGAGGTGTGGGCACGTCCAAAACCCGACACACACACAAAAGAGAGGGCGGGGGGGGAGGCACAGGGCCACCTTGCTCCCGCGCAAACGTGCTTAGGTCCCGGGCTCAAGGGCCCCGACCCCACCTTCCGCACACAATTTCCCGGGGGGTGTGGCAGAGGTCCCTGGTCCCGGGTGGGGCCCGGCAAGGGCCCACTATTATCAGGTGCACAGGTCAAGGTGACACACAGAAAGGTGGTGGCCCCGACACCGGACAGTCGCACGGCGAGCGAGCGGCGCCGTCTGCCCAAATCTGGATCAAAGCCGGGCCCCGCTCTCCACGTGGATCAAAACCCAGCCCGCCCCCCCGCATGCCCGGCACCCCTGCCGCCCCGGCATGTGCACCCCCGACATGTGCACACACCGAAAATGTGCACACCCCCACTACGAGTACATTTCCCGGAAAATGCACAAACCCCAGCTGGACACACACGCGGGAAAGAACTATGTAGTCAAGCACCTGCAGATCTTTAAGCGCGTTCATGCACTGAAAGAACAAATTACAAAAAAAAAAAACAATTAACCCAAAGAAAAAATGTCTCTAACAAAAGGCGCCTTGGGGAAAACCCTTTAAACCCCCCCGGGAAAAAATGCAAAAGACAAACGTGAAGCAATTTTAAACTTTACATTAAATAAAAAAGTTGGCCCATTTGCCCCGCGGGCCCCGGCCCCTCGCCGCCCCAGAGGTCATTCCAGCGGCGACCGCCCAGAGCTTTAGGGATATGTCCCAGGACCCTTCCCCCCGGCCCCAACGACCACCCCAGGGCCCGCCGCCCCCCCTCCCAGAATGCGCCGGCCACCCACGGGGCACAGTACCCGGGCCTCCCGCCGGGACTTTTAAACGCCCCCTAAGCGGGGTTTCATGCATCTTAGCCGCGAGGGGGAAAAAACAAGCCCCACCAAAACCGCGTTGTCCCCAGGTCGCGGTGGCATGCCAAAGAGAAATGGGTCTATGGCCTTTAACGTCTAATAAGGCGGATGTCGAA
>NC_051386.1:2818646-2821146 GCF_015228065.2 Penaeus monodon | reverse complement strand
AACAGGAGGACTAAAGAAGCCGGGGCGGGGGCGGGGGCGGGGGAGGGGCGGGGGCAGGGCAGACCGACCAGGGGAACCAAAGAAGGATGAGCCGGTGGTGCTGGTGATGGTCGAGGTCGTGGTGGGCGAAGAAGAAGAAGAAAAGAAGAAGAAGAAGGAAGAAGAAGAAGAAGAAGAAGAAGAAGAAGAAGAAGAAGAAGAGGAGGAGGAGGAAGAAGAAGAAGAGGAAGAAAATAATAATAATAATAATAAGAAGAAAAACAAAAGAAAGAAGAAGTAGAAGCAGACGAACCGTGGAAGAAAGAGGAGGGCAAGGTGGAGGAAAGGTATGACAATGAGACGGGAGGAGGAAGAACAAGTGGGAAACGGAGTGGGAAGGGGGGAGGGACGGTCACAGGCGGGGCCGAAGAGAGGTGTCACGCTGCCGATCGCCAGACTAGCGATGTGATGCTCTCTTTTGATACATAATGATCATTCCTTACTCTACTCCTTGTGTTGGAGGCGTCGCCCTACATATTAAAATCCCTGCAAAATAGCACACATTACCAGGAAGGGAAGTGTGCGCATAAGACGCCGAATCACTCTACGGTCGGTACCCTTCGTGTTTGATTATATGCCGACAAATATGGAAATGTACATGTGCACTCGTAGAGATAGGTTCTCCATAAAATGCCTTTAAAACTATCTTGTGAGAATTACTAATATGATAAGAAACGGGAGCAACAAGGGGTGAAGGAAGGAGAAAATAGAGAGAGAAAGTGAGAGCAGAAGGGGGGGGGGAGGAGAGAAAGAGATAGACAAACATAAATAGATACACAGATAGAAAGAGAGGAGGAGAAGAGAAGTGAAAGTAAAAGGGAGAAAAAGTAGAGATAATATAGAACTATACGGCTTAAGGGACGGCCAATTCTCAACAAGACGAGACAGATCATCCCTACTAACCACGGACACCACGAGCTCCCACGGGTCCTACCCCCCCCCCCGCCCCCCGTGGCAGACAGCGAGCGCAGGCCGGCCGGGATGAGACAAGCCAGGAAGGTGGAGAGCGAGCCACTAGCACCGGCACCAATATCTTTACAATGGCAAGACCGATCGACATAGCGTGATCAATCGACATCTTTCCAAACTCTCTCTCTCTCTCTCTCTCCTCTCCTTTTCTCTCTCTCTCTTTTCTCTCTCTTTTCTCATCTCTCTCTCTTTTTCTCGTCTCCTCTCTCCCCTCTTCCTCTCCTCTCCTCTCCTCTCTCCCCTCTTCCCCCTCCTCTCTCTCTCTCTCTCTCTTTCTCTCTCTCTCTCTCTCTCCTCTCTCCCCTTCCCCCTCTCTCTCTCTTTTCTCTCCCTCTCTCTCTCTCCTCTCTCCTCTCTCCTTTTCTCTCCCTTTCCCCCCTTCTCTCTCTCTCTCTCTCTCTCTCTCCTCCCCTTCTTCTCTCCTCTCTCTCCCTTTTCCTCCTCTCTCTTCCTTTCCTCTCTCTCTTCCTCTCTCTCCTCCTCTCTCTCTTTTCCCCTCTCTCCTCTCTCTCTCTCTTTTCTCTCTTCTCTCTCTCTCTCTCTCCTTCTTCTCTCTCTCTTCTTTCTCCTCTCTCCCTCCCCCCCTCTTTCTCTCTCTACTCCCCCCCTCTCTCTCTCTCCCCCCTCTCTCCCTCCCCCCCTCTCTCTTTTTTCTTTTTCTTCTCCCTTTCCCCCCTTTCTTTCTCTCTCTTCTCCTCCCTCCCCCCTTTCCCTTCTCCCCCCCCCCCCCTCTCTCCCTTTTTCTCTCTCCCCCCTTCTTCCCTCCCCCCTTTTTTCCCCCCCTTCTTCCCCCCCTCTTTCTCCCCCTCTTCCCCCCCTCCTCTTCCTCCTCCTTTCCCCCTCCCTTTTCTCTCCTCTCTCCTTTTTTTTCCTCCCCCTCCTCTTTCTCCCCTCCTCTCCCCCTTTTCCCCTTTTTCTCTTCCCTTTTTTCTCTTCTTCTCCTCTCTCCTCTCCTTCTTTTTCTCTCTCTTCTCTCTCTCCCTTTTCTTTCTCTCTCTCTCTTTTCCCCTTCTTCTCTCTCTCTCTCTCTCTTTTCTCCTTCTCTCTCTCTCCTTCTCTCCTTCTTTCTCTCTCTCTCCTTCCCTCTCTCTCTTTCTCATTCTTTTCCCTCTTTCTCTTTCTTTTCCTCCTTCTCTTTCTTTTTTCCCTTTTTCTCTCCCTTTCTTTTTCCTTTCCTTTTTTCTTCCTCCTTCTCTTTTTTTCCTTTTTTCCCCCTTTCCTTTTTTTTTTTCTTTTTCTAAATCCTTCTTTTCCCCCTTTTCTCACCCTTTCCTTTTCCCCTTTTTTTTTCCCTCTCCCTTCCTCTCCCTCCGTTCCCCTCACTTGAATTATCCCAAGGTTTTTCGGATCTCTAGTGCAATTCCGCAAAAAAAGGACTTCGGCACATGATCTATATATGAAATAAAGGGAAAGGGGGAGAGATAATGGAGTAGAGGAAAAAAAGTAAAATGTGGAGTGTCTGTGTTTTTTGTGACTGTGTGTGATTGTGTGT
>NC_051386.1:2798646-2803646 GCF_015228065.2 Penaeus monodon | reverse complement strand
ATTATCGAAAAACAAAGACACAAAGAAAAAAAAAAGATATTTGCAGGTCCCCACTCTGGAGCGAAGGGAAACGCACATCACAATTGGAACAGAAGGAAGTAAAGATAAAAAGAAGGAGGCTGAAGGCGGCAAAGAGGGAGGGAAGGCTCAAGTAGTTCCCTGGGAGGGGGGAGGGGGCGCCTGGCCCCGGTCCAGCCAGGTCACACGAGGAGCAGGAGGAAGAGGAGCAGGGGGAGGGGGAGGGGAGGAGGAGGAGGAGGAGGAGGAGGAGGAGGAGGAGGAGGAGGAGGAGGAGGAGGAGGAGGAGGAGGAGGGAGGAGGAGGAGGAGGAGGAGGAGGAGGAGGAGGGGAGGGAGAGGAGAGGAGGAGGAGGGGGAGGAGAGGAGGAGGGGGAGGGGAGGAGGGAGGGGGGAGGAGGAGGAGGAGGAGGAGGAGGAGGAAGAGAAGAAGAACATGAAGAAGAAGAAGAAGAAGAAAAGGAGGAGGAGGCGGAGGAGAAGAAGAAGAAAAAGAAGAAGAAAAAGAAGACGAGGAGGGGAAAAAAGATGAAGCGGGGGAAGAGGAGGAGGAGGAGGAGGAGGAGGAGGAGGAGGAGGAGGAGAAAGAGGCGTCCCTCTACGCTGTCTCCTGCGGGCGGCCGATCGCGATTAACGATACTCGGCCATCAGATGACCACAGTTAACGATTCCCGTACTAATTGCCGGGGAGAATAAGTCATCGTTTCCAGAAAAAAATACCGCTTATGCTGCAAGACACAGAAGCCAAAATACATAATGCACATACATATACCTTCATATGTTTGCACTTAAGGTTTTATTTTGGATGTACTTACGCAAGCGTATATGTAAATGCAGGCGTATACGAATACCTATGTGCAAATGGACATACAGACAGACACGTATAAATAACTAGTATCTATTGGGTATACGAATCCTCCTCCAAAAGGGGCAGAAGAGAACGCAAACTCCCCGCGGGCGTGTAGGTGACCCGCCGAGTCGTCGCATCCCAGCGAAGCCTCTCAGCCTCTCTCGAGGAACGGCAATATCTCCATCATTTCCTGCTCCTCCCTCCCTCCCCCCCTCCCGCCCCTCTGCCTGCCCCGCCCATCCCCAGCCCGCCACAGAGACCTGTAATTAATGGCTCTGTTTGTAAGTGTAATGTCGCATATTAGGGAAGAAATTAACCAAGGATGCTTGAGGACTTGAGATAGCGCCCAATGCGATAAGACGTTAGGGAATCATCGAGGGATAAGGGTTCGGAGGAAGAGAAAGGAGGGGGGGGGAGAAGGAAAGGAGGCTGTATGCATGTATGTGCGTATACATGCACGTATGTTTGATGCATGTAAGTAAATATTAATGGATGGATGGACGGATGAATAAAGAATCAACAGACGGGTGTCGAAAAGGATGACATATGATTCAATTCATATGTATGTACGAATGTATCTATTTATGCAAATAAGCCAGTACGTATACATACAAGCAAGGGCTGATGGTTGGGAGGAGAAAGTCAGAGAGGGGAGAAGGAGAAAGAAAAGGAGAAAAGAAAAGAAGGGGAAAAGAAAAGAAGGAGAAAAGAAAAGAGAAAAGGGAGAAGAATGTAAGGAGAAAGGAAGTAGGGCGAAAAGAAAATCGATTGGGGGTAAAGGAGAGAGGAATCGGTGATGGTGTCAGATGAGTTTCGTGGCGAGCCATTCCACCAATCGTGCATCCGCCGGCTTTCCGGCCCGTCAGCGAGTCGAGCGTAACGAGCGACGACGAGCGCGCGTGAGTAACAACCACACAACGATCGCTGAGAGGACCAAACCCATTTCCCTCAGGGAGCCACGGCACGCATGCGCCACCGCCACTCCGTTCCGCCTCTACAACCACACAACACACGCACCACACACACACACACACACGAGCGCACACACCACACACACACACACACATACACACACAAAAACACACCCGCACACGCACACACACCCCACACACACACACCACGCACCACGCACACGCACACACACAACAGACACAACACGCACACGCACACGCACCACACACACACCCGCCACATCACACACACACAAAACAAAAAAAAAAAAAAAAAAAAAAAAAAAAAAAAAAAACAAAAGCAGGCAAATGAACTATATAAACAAACGTACGTGAAGAACAAAAACACGGACGGAATGGACAAATAAAGAAACACTTATACGAGCAAACAAACGACACGAAGGGAGAATAATAAAATGTAATTACGACGGATAAAGGGAATGGCCCCTGATGAAGATGGTGCGGGGGAAAGACGGAGATAACAGAAACAGAACTGAAGGAGAAAGATGAGGGGAAAAGCAGATGAGAGAACAGGCTGAGGCAGGAGAGGAAGAGAGAGACTTGGACAAATACAAGATCATGATGTAGATGAAGCAGACACACGAAAATAAGGCAGACGACTAGGAGGAGGAGGAGGAGGAGGAGAGGAGGAGGAGGAAAGGAGGAGGAGGAAAAAGGAGGAGGAGGAGGGAGAGGAGGACGAGGAAAAGGGAGGAGGAGGAGAAGAGGAGGAGGAGGAGGAGGAGGAGGAGGAGGAGGAGGAGGAGGAGGAAGAGGAGGAGGAGGAAAAGGAGGAGGAGGAAAGAGGAGGAGGAGGAGGAGGAAAAGGAGGAGGAAAAGGAGGAGGAGAAGGAGGAGGAGGATAAAGGTGAGGAGAATAATGAGGACAACGAAGAAGAGGACACAATGAAGAAGGACACAAGAAAAGAAAAACAAGAAAAAGGCAAAATGGAGGAAACAAGAGAGTGAGGCAAGATTATGGAGATGACCCAAGGGAACGAAGCAGAGGAACAAGAGGACGCGGGAGAATGAGGCGGAAGAAGTGGACACAAGCGAATGGGGAAATGGAAGACGAGAAAACGCGAAGGACACACGATAATTAGATGGGGGATGAAGAGAACAAGCGAATGGGGAAATGGAAGACGAGAAAACGCGAAGGACACACGATAATTAGATGGGGGATGAAGAGAACAAGCGAATGGGGAAATGGAAGACGAGAAAACGAGAAGGACACACGATAATTAGATGGGGGATGAAGAGAACAAGCGAATGGGGATAACGAAGAAAGGAATACAAGAGAATGGGGTTGAGGAAGAAGAAGGAACAAGAAAAGGACACGTTTGGAAAGAGGCGGTAGGAGATGGGGAGGGAGAGGAGACATGAAGGGGAAGAAGAGGAAGAGATGGAGAAAAGACCGGATAAAGTTAACCATAACAAACATGGAGATATGGAAAAGAACCAAAAAGAATGGCGAGGACATACGGCACAGAAGAAAAAGAAAAACACGACGTATCAAAAAGGGTGACAGTAGGGAAAAGGAGGATGTGGATCACGGCATTCTGTAAAGTGATTGTAGCTGAAGAAGAAACGTGGGGAAAAAGGACGAAAAGTAATAAGAGAGAAGAGGAGGAAGAGGAGGAGGAGGAGGAGGAGGAGGAGGAGGAGGAGGAGAAGGAGGAAGGGAGGAGGAGGAGGAGGAGGAGGAGGAGGAGGAGGAGGAGGAGGAGGAGGAGGAGGAGGAGGAGGAGGAAAGAAGAGGAGAGGAGGAGGAGGAGGAGGAGGAGGGGAAAGAGAGAGGAGAAGAGGAGGAGGGAGGGGAGAGGAGGGAGAGGAAGAGGTGGAGGAGAAGAGGAGGAGGGGGAGAGGAGGAGGAGGGAGAAGGAGGAAGAGGAAAGGAGGAGGGAGGAGGAGGAGGAGGAGAGAGGAGGAGGAGCAGGAGGGAGGAGGAGGAGGAGGAGGGGAGGAAGGAGGAGGAGGAGGAGGAGGAGGAGGAGGGAGGGAGGAGGAGGAGGAGGAGGAGGAGGAGGAGGAGGAGGAGGAGGAGGAGGGGGAGGAGGAGGAAGAGGAGGAGAAGAAGAAGAAGAAGAAGAAGAAGAAGAAGAAGAAGAAGAAGAAGAAGAAGAAGAAGAAGAAGAGGAGGAGGAGAAGGAGGAGGTGGTGGAGGAAGAGCAAAAATAAGGGGACTAGAAGATATAACGAGGAGAAACAAGAAAAGGAAGACAAGGAATAGGAAAACTAAGAAGAGGGAGAAGAAAAAGAGAAGAAAGGAAAAAGCACAAGGAGAAATGAAAACAAGAGGCAACAAGAAGGGAGGAGGAAGAGGAGAAGGAGGAGGAAGAAAAGGGAGGGCAGAGGAAGGCCAAGGAGGAGCAGGTGGGGAAGAAAGGGGGGGGCGGAGGCAGCGGCGGCGACAGCAACAAGAGGGTGCAATTAAAGCCGATGGGCGAGGAAAGCTCGCGGGAAGAGTTTGGTAAGTTGGTAATGAAGCCAGGAAGGTCCTGGAGGCGCCGGGCCGGACGGGGAGCGAGCCGTGGGGGAACAGCACCCAATCCCCAGAACCTCTTGGAACCTCAAAGAACATTACGAAAACAACCCATGTAACGGAGAGAAAAAAAAAAAAAAATCTCAGTACCTCACGAATCGTTAAAACGTCACAGAACCTTAGATCCCCGGAAGAACCCATGAAGAAAAAGAAAACGAAACGAAAAAAAAAAACGTCATAGAAAACGAAGGGTGAGGAAGTGAAGGCAGATGGTTGGCAGAGGGGTAGAAAGGAGAAAGGAAAATAAAGGACAAGAGAAGCGTGGAATCGGGCAATGAAGGGTAGGAGGGTGAGAGAATGAGAAAAGGAGAGAAAAAGAGGAGAGAGAAAAGGGAGAAGGCGTATAAGGAAACTGAAGGAGAGGCGAAGAGAACAAGATGAGAGGATCAGGGAAAGGAGGAAGTAGGAGAGGGAGCGAAGGAAATCAATGGAAGGACAGGTAAAGGAAGAACGGAAGAAAAAAATAAATAAAAAGAGAGAGGGAGAAGAATGACACAGAAAAAGTGTAGGAGTAAGGAAATGATAAGGAAGGGAGGAAAGAGAGGACCCGGGCAAATGTCGCGTCCAGGCGTGATCAAGACCATCAGCTCCCGTTACGTTGGGCGTCGGGAAGGTCAGGATGGCAAATCTGAATATTACAC
>NC_051386.1:2771146-2788646 GCF_015228065.2 Penaeus monodon | reverse complement strand
GACTGCAAGCCTCTGCGCTGCATCTCGTCCTAAAGAGTATCTAATAAATAATAACATCCTGCGTGGATATTACCAGACACACACAATGCCTGCTAGTTCCTCCCTTTTCCGCCGACTATTGTTTTCGTGTTCTTTATTTCATTTTCTCTCCACACTGATAACTACACGCTTTTATGTTCTAACCAAGTCTATTCCCTTTATATAACTTCTTTTTTTTTCTCTCACACTCTGCCGGGGGCCAATTTGTTACTTACGAAAATGCAGTTTTCAATTCCAAACTTTTTTTTTTCTTTTCTTTTTTCTCACCGAAAGTGAAAGACTGCTTGCAGAATGTGCTTGTTCTCACATTGGGCTCTTTTGCTTGTTCGAAGCAGAAAAGAAACAATGCAGCCGATCAGATCCCCCCGTTTGGGGGCCATCCTTATAAGTCGTTTTTGTTTAAAGTCATTTTTTTTTCCCGGTTAGGTACCCCGGGTCCTCGCCCCTACGCCCCTTCCCTCCCGCCCGCTCCCTCCCCTCCTGTCACCCCTTCCTTCTGCTCTCAACCCCTTCCCCCGCCCCTGACCGGAATTTAACTCTGATCGCTCCTCTTTTACATTCCCCCCCCCCCCCCGCAGTCGGTCTTGGCGAGAGCCCCCTTCCTTCGCTCATACTAATTGTTCTTTTAATTCTCATTATTCGCCCACTCATGAATGCTGGTCGTTTCCCCCCCCAAGGGGAGTCCCTGACCTCATAAAAACATGAGTCACTGATCCATAAACTCATAAAAAACGTGACTCACTGATGCCCAAACTCATAAAAACCCTGCCACCCTCACTCTTACTCCCTAAACTCCTTTCACCAATTCTCTTGTTTTTTTTCCCCCTCGGCATATAAAACTCGCCTACAACTCTCACACTTCCCTCTCTCTTCCATCTCCCCTCATTTCCCATCCACGTAACAGCAGAGAGCACATTCAACTCACGTTCACTGCGCAAACCACCGCAAAACTTAAGAGTAGGTACACACAATCCAATTTAGCGTAAATAGTAACTATAAAAACGAAAATAAGGTATTTGTATGTCTTTTTCCCCCCCCCGCCCTTTCAAAAACAAGAAGATACGGCCAAAAAAGAAAATTTTTTGGGCCCTAAAATTATTAGGAGAGGAGAGAAAAAGAGAAGAGAGAGAGAGAGAGAGGGAGAGGGAGGAGAGAGAAGAGAGAGAGGAGAGGAGAGAGAGAGAGAAAGGGAAAAAAGGGGAGAGGGGGAGGGGGAGAGAGAAAAGGGGGGAGAAGAGAGAGGAGAGGAAAGAGAAAGAAGAGAGGATTGAAAAAAAGGGGCGGAGTGCGCATGTTCTGAGTAAAAAAGTAGGCATGGAAAAGATTTTTTCACCGTCCGTCTGAGTACTACATGAGACCCCTAAACCCCAAAAAAAGTAAATAAATCCTTTTCGATTTTGCCAAAGATGCTGGTTTGATAGTCGGCTCCGATTATCCCCGGTTTTAAAAGCGGGACGCAGTAATACCCCAAGTCGATAATGTCCTGGGGAAAAGGGGAGTGAAGGAGAGAGAAAAAGGGAGGGGAATAGGGAGAGGAAAAAGGGGGGAATGAGAGAGGGGAGAGAGAGGGAGGAGAGAGAAGAGAGAGAAGAGGAGAGGAGAGAAGGGGGAAGAGGAGAGGAGGAGGGAGAGAGAGAGAGAGAGAGAGAGAGAGAGAGAGAGAGAGAGGAGAGAGAGAGAGAGAGAGAGAGAGAGAAAGAGAGAGAGAGGAGAAGAGAGAGAGAGAGAGAGAGAGGAAAGGGAGAGAGAGAGAGAGAGAGAGAGAGAGAGAGAGAGAGAGAGAGAGAGGAGAGAGAGAGAGAGAGAGAGAGGAACGAGAGAGAGAGAGAAGAGAGAGAGAGAGAGAGAGAGAGAGAGACACAGAGAGAGAGAGAGAGAGGAGGAGAGACAGAGAGAGAGACAGAGACAGAGAGACACAGAGACAGAGGCAGAGACAGAGAGACACAGAGAGAGAGAGAGACACACACACACAGAGAGAGACACACACACACACACCGGGAGGAGAGAGAGAGAGAGAGAGAGAGAGAGAGAAAAGAGGGAGGGGAGAGAGAGAGGAGAGAGACGAGAGAGAGAGGGGAGAGAGAGAAAGAGGAGAGGAGGGGAGGGAGAGAGAGAGGAGAGAGAGAGAGGAGGAGAGAGAGAGAGAGAGAGAGAGAGAGAGAGAGAGAGAGAGAGAGGTGAGCCAATAATTTCAGTAAACGTCCGCAGAGCGTGCCTGCTGCTATTTGCTATAAAAAAATCTCATCTGAATACAGCGAGCCAGTTAATCGAAAAATAACACAAATAACACTGATCATGTCGAGAAGCCGATACACAAACCCTCCGAGGCTGCTGCTCTAACTGGTTTTCCAAACACTACATAACTGATGACCCAACACTAGTTAACTTCATGCCACATCGCAATTCAAACATCAAAAAATTCACTCTAACACTGCCGACTTTTCCCCCACATTTTCCCCACGCCGACAGTTACGACTTGCACCAGTAACTTCAAGTTCTATTAGCAGCTTAGTAATCTGCTCAAGGCCAACAACCGTCATGAGATGCACCGAACATAAAATCAACGGTACGCGATTTGAGTGCGGGCTTCAGATACTTTACTTGGG
Source organism: Penaeus monodon (assembly GCF_015228065.2). Lineage (NCBI taxonomy): Eukaryota > Metazoa > Arthropoda > Malacostraca > Decapoda > Penaeidae > Penaeus > Penaeus monodon. Next base: position 2,786,001 of record NC_051386.1, on the reverse strand, counting down.
TATTACGATCAATTCGAACACGGGGGTAACGTGACCAACAGGGCGAAGAAACCGAAACCCTAGGGATGGTCTGAGAAATCAGTCTTGCTTTATCCTTAACGACCTGAAACTTTTCAAAGACACCTAATGCATGTGCAACCCCCTGTGTTTTCAGTGAAAATAAATAAGTAAATAATTAAATAATTAATAAAAAAAAAACAAAAAAAAAAAAAAAAAAAACTATCAACACTGGGCGGGAAGGGAAAGCGTGAAAGGCGGAAACACGTCTCCCGGAGGTTGAGGTCGGCATTCTGGGCGCCACAAAGCCACATGGCTGCGGAGCTTCATGAGCGCAAACATGGAGCCAACATCAATCCCCTCACCACCCCTTCCCCCTCCCACTCCTCACCCTCCCTCTGGTCTCTTCGCATCATAACCTTCGCCCAAAATATGTTTCCTAAAGCCTCAGGATCGGTAAATAAGCAACGGAAAAGACAGCTAGATCACTGTAAGCTCTGTATACATGGCACTGTCGCCTCTCTCTCTCTCTCTCTCTCTCTCTCTCTCTCTCTCTCTCTCTCTCTCTCTCTCTCTCTCTCTCTCTCTCTCTCTCTCTCTGTGTGTGTGTGTGTGTGTGTGTGTGTGCGTGTGTGTGTGTGTGTGCGCGTGTGTGTGTGTTCGAGCGCGTGTGTGTGTGTTCGAGCGCGCGTGTGTGTGTGTTCGTGCGCGTGTATGAGTGTGTCTGCATGCGTGTCTCCCCCTTTCCTCTTTCTCTTCTTTCCTCTCCCTCCGAGGAAGATTGCCCTGGGCCGCGCAAGCATAGCCTTCTTCCCTCCCCTGCGCCCCCGCCATAAACTCGTCCATGAAGACCGTTTCATGGCAGTACAAATGTGTATAAAAACATAACGCGGAGGGCGTGGCTCTTTCCAGAACACAGATCTCGACGAAGCTTCCTTGCAACTCCCCTCATGAGTTGATGAGTTATATGGATGAGAGCACTCATGTGATGTGGGTGACAGAAGGAGACGCACAAACGATGTTGAAATATCTACCCTTACCTCACCGCTGCCGATTGCGAAGTGAACGAGAAATAATAACCAGCCTTCACCGAGAAAGTCGTGGAGAACAGGCTTCCACTACGACCAACGCTTGACGTGCTTGTTGAGACTTCAGAGCGCTTAAAAAAAAAGTAATTAAGCACTGCCAACGCGACGATGCACCCACGAGAACGCTTACGTCACCTGTCCATGCAATGACGTCACCGCATTGCAACTGCAGACCGTAGGTGAAACAGCCGGTGGAAGCCACGGCCACGGAAGCTGGGTCTTCCATACCATCACCGCACAAACCTTGAATCTCTTTGGAGACATGCACATACAAATCCTCGTCAGTAATATTTTGCAATAAAGTGCTCTAAAATGCATGGGAAAATTACCCAGTCTCTCTATGCGATATTCCGCTCCCAACTGATCAAAGGTCAAACGACCATCCACGTTCCCACATCCAACACGGATTAAAATTCTCTGTAGAAATAGACCTTTTATCCCTACAAATAAAATTATGCAAGAAAAATCTCGTCCACATGACCGTGAGCGAAAACCTATATCTTGAACCAGCAATGGAAACATTAAGTGTAAAATTCCTTCAACTCACAGGGCTCTTGTAGTAGCCATTATGAAATACATATAGGCCTACGTCCCAAAAGGAACCCAGATAAATGAGGTTCCCAGTCGTCGGAGAACTAAAGGTATCTTTAATGATGATAAAACAACTGGTAGGACTACTAATAACAACAATAAAAGCATTTGTAACTTTACTAATAATAACAAGAATAAGAAGAATCACAAGAGCTGAAGAACAACAACAATAATAATAACAGTGCTACTAACAACATAACAACAATAATAATCATAACAATACTTAACTATGAAATTAATAATGGTGATAAAATAATGATGAAACCCCTTTAAAAAACAATAACAGATATCCTGCACCTTCCAAATGCTCCCAGGGACGCTGTATTTTTTAAAGCCATGAATTTAAAGCCAAATGGAAATTTGCACGCCCCCCTATCCCCCCCCATGTGCTAACAAAGGGTTCTCCGCCCTCATCATTTAAGCGTTCGTTTCTTCCCCCTAAAGAAAGCCCTCAGCATAAAGTAAAGCGAACCGACCGCGACTTCCACTCGAGTTCTCTCACTGAAGGAACACAGAAAGTCAGAGACATTCCACACGGAGTTTCCAAAAGGGACTTTTTTTTTTTGCCTGTAATCTATTTACCTATTTACGCAGTCGGTCTGCTTTTATTACAGTTTTCATACATTTACTTTTGTTTTTGTTTATTGGTGATGGCGCGTTAACAGATCTTCAAAAAAAAATAATAATTCGAAGATCGATATGGGCACAAAATAAACAGCATGATCCATTAGGTCTCAAGATGCGTTTGAAAATTCAGGGAGGAATGGAGGAGGAAACTTGTTTTGTTCTCAAAGCTTGTCTTGTTTGTGCCTGTGAAAAGGCCTTCATCTATGATGATAGCTACACTATCTATCAAAAGTCTGCCTTTACGTAAAACTCGACATGATGGAGAAAACCAATACAAGACAATATTCCCAAATTGAGGAAGTTCTCCCTTCAAATGTCAGACCACGAGAGCAATTTAATATAGTTACCCTAAAATGCTTATCGTTTTCTTTGACTTTTACTGAGCGTATTTTGAAGGGGGTCTATTTTTAACATGGCATTGGAAATTATCTCATTACTTTAACTTACCTTGAGAATACAGCAGGCCCAGTTGAAACGGCCCGAAGATACAGCCTGAAAATATGAGATCAATATTAACAACAACTAATTTGAAACAATCAGGTCACTTCACACAATAAAAATAAGGAAATGACAACGAGGAATGCATTTGCTGTATGGAAATCAAATAAACAAATACAAAAACAACAACAAGAGGGAAGGGGGAGAGGGAAATAGAGAGAGAGGGATAAAGAAGGAGGGAGGGAGGTGAGGGAGGGAGGGAGGGAGGGGGAAGGGAGGGAGGGGTGGGAAGAGGGAGGAGGGAGGAAGAAGGGAAGGGAAAAGGAGGGAAGGAAAGGAAGGAAGGAGGAAAGGGGAGGGAAAGGCGAGGGAAGGAGAAGAGAGAAGAAGAAGAGGAAGAGAGGAGGAGGAGGAAGAGAGAGAGAGAGAGAGATGAGAGAGAGAGAGAGAGAGATCGAGAGAGAGATAGAGAGAGAAAGGAGAGAGAGAGGAGAGTAAAGAGAGAGAGCGAGAGATGACGAGAGGAGGAGAGAGAGAGAGGAGAGCGAGAGTGACGGAGAGAGGAACGATGAGGAGGAGAGAGGAGGAGATTGAGAGGAGAGAGGAGACGAGAGAGGGTGGGGAGAGAGAGGAGAAGAGAGCGTAGAGGAGAGCGAGATGATGACGGACGAGATGAGAGAGGTGAGAGAGAGAGAAAGAGAGAGAGGAGAAAGGAGGGGAAAGCAGGAAAGAGAAAGAGGAAAGAAAGAGAGAAGGAGAGAGAGAGAGAGAGGAGGAGAGAGAGTGGGAGATGCTGGAGAGGATGAGAGGAGAGAGAGAGAAGGAGAAGCGAAGCGCCGAGGACCTAGAGCGAGAAGAGAGACGGAAGAGAGAGCGAGAGCGAAGCGATGAGAGGAGAGAAAGAGGAAAGATGAGAGAGAGGAGGGAAAGGGGGAAAAGAAAGAAAGAGGAGAGAGAGAGGAGAGAGGAAAGAGAGGAGAAGAGAAAGTAGAGACAACGAGGAGAGAAAGAGAAAGGATGAGAGAGAGGAAAGATTGAGAGAGAGAGAAAGAGCGAGAGAGGGAGAGGAATGAGAAAGAGAGGGATGAGAGAGAAAAGAGAAGGGAAGAGAGAAAGAGAAGAGTACGGAGAGAGGAGGAAGAGAAAGAACGAGAGGGGAGAGATGTCGGGAGAGAGGGAGAGGGGACAAGAGAAGAGGAGAGGATGAGCGGGGAGAGTGAGAGGATGTCTCGCAGGAGGAAAGGAGGGAGGATGAGAGAGAGGAGAGGATGAGAAAGACACGGAGAGAGAGAGAGAGAAAGAGAAAGATCTGTCGAGAGAGAGGGAGATGAGAAAAGATTGAGGAGAGAGAGTAGAGGGAGTAGTGAAGCTAGGAAGAGAAGAGAGTGAGACGATTTGGGACGAGAGGGAGAGGAGAGAGATGGGAAAGAAAGAGTGGACGAGGAGAGAGAGAGGGGAGGGAGAAGAGAGAGAACTATATATCCTACAAAAAAAAAGAATCAACCGATCCCTAAAACCCAAGCGAAAGACAGAAGCGCGAACCCAAAGCGAAGGCTTCAGGCAGGGCAAGGAAAGGCCGCGCGAGGAAAGGTGCTCAGCAAAACGCCTGGAAAGGACCTCTTTAAGGCCCGTCGTATCTCGGGATCCTGGTCACAATATGGTGCAAGATAAAGCCAAGGTGTAATTCCTAACACATACGCACACACAGGCACAGGCACACAAACACTCACGCATGCATGCACGCACGCACGCACATTCGGCATGCTCTAAGACTTTCCTTCAGGTCGGTGACTGATGAATTTGGTAACGCACGAGGAAAAGGAAAATGAGGTCCTCACGGGCTGAACTACAAGACATGTGTCACCGGGAGGGGAAGGGGCGGAGTGGGGAGGGAAGGGCCGGAGTGGGGAAGGGGCGGAGTGGGGAGGGAAGGGCCGGAGTGGGGAAGGGGCGGAAGGTGTGGGAGGGTGGGAAAGGGGCTCCGGATTGGCGTGAGGGAGGGGAAGAGAGACGGATGGGAGAGAGGGATGGGGAAAGGAAGGGAAAGGAAGGGAAAAGAGGAAAGGAGAGGGATGGAATGGGAGAAGAAGGGACAGGTGAGGAGGGGAAGAGAGGAAAGAAGACGGAGGAGAGAGGTGATGTTAACAGAGGGAGAAGAGAGAGAGGAGAGGAGAGGAGAGGAGGCGGGGTGGAATGGGATGGGAGGAAAGGAGGGGGAGTCGGCGGGATGGAAACAAGAGAGACGGAGGGAGAGAGGGAGAATGAAGGGAAGCAGAACGAAAGAATGGAGAAGGAGGAAGAAGAGAAGGGCGTATGAGACATGAGTACTGATGAGGATTGCGATGCGAGAGAGAGAACGAAGGAGGAGAAAAATAAGGGAAAAGGGAGTGAGGAAGTGGAACAGAGAAACAGAGTATTAAATGGGAAATGAGAATGCAAATTCTACTTGATCGTGTACTGACCAACACTGTCTCTAACAAGGTCTTGTCATTTCACCCTGTCAACTGCAATACTGACCCATGTCTCCTCGCGATCATGTGAGAAATGTGAGGAATGTTGCAGCCGGTGTTCTCTTAACGCAATCCTGCACCAATTTCACATTACATCCCTCCTCCTCTCCTTCCCCCGCTGCGCAAGGTACGTTATGCGTCGGCAAAATAAAGGAAGATACAGAGAGCGGGACAGAGAGAAGAGAGAGGCGAGAGGGAGAGAGCGGAGAGTGGGAGGACGAGAGAAGAGAGGAGGAGAGAGAGAGAGGAGAGAGGAGAGAGAGAGAGAGGAGAGAGGAGAGAGAGTCGCGAGACGACGAGAGTGTGAGAGAGAGAGTGGAGAGAAGGGGGTAGGAGGGGGAGAGATGACGGAGAGCGAGAGATGAGACGAGGAGGGGGGGCTCTCGGAGAAGAGAGAGAGAGAGAGAAAGAGGAAAGAGAGAAAAGGAAGAGTGCAGAGAGGACGAGGGGCGCGGGAGAAGCGAGAAAGAGAAAGAGAGAAAGTGAGAGAAAAGAAAGATGAGAGCAAGAGAGAAAGAAAGAGAGTTTCGGAGAGAGAGGAGAAAGAGAAGAGAGGAGAGAGGGGGGGGGGGAAAGGAGGAGGAGAGAAAGGAGAGAGAGGAGAGAGAGATATTTGACGAGAGAGAGAGGGGGATGGGAGAGAGAGAGAGAGCGATGAGAGGAGGAGGGGAGAGAGCGAGAGAGAGAGAGCGGTGGAGAGGAGGAGAGAGAGGAGAGAAGAGAGACAGAGAGAAGAGAAAGAGAGAAAGAAAAAAGAGGGAAGATGAAAGAGAGAAAGAGAGAAAAGAAAGAGAGAGAGAGATGAAGAGAAGAGAAGATGGAGAGAGAGAGAGAGTTGAGACGAGAGAGAGAGAGTAGACGAGAAGAGAGAGACGAGAGAAGAAAGGAGGGGAGACCGAGAGAGAGAGGGACGGATCGAGGAAGACGAGAGAGAAACGACGAGGACGACTCGAAGAAAGAAAGAGAGAGGAAAGGAGAGAGAGAGATGAGAGAGAGAGGAGAGAGAGAGGAGAGAGGAAGAGTGAGAGGAGAGAAGAGAGGAGAGAGAGAGAGAGTGGAGCCGAGATGGGAAGAGAGATGAGACGAGAAGAGAAAGAGTGAGAGAGGAGAGGAGGAGAGGATGAGAGATGAGTTTGCGAGAGAGGAGGAGAGGAGTAGACGATTAGAGATGAGAGATGATGAAATGAGAAAGGGGAAGGAGAGAGGAGAAAGGGGAGAGCGAGAGAAAGGGAAGGGAGAGAGAGAGGAGAGGAGAGAGAAGGAAGAGTGGAGAGAGGAGAGGACGAGGAAAGATGAGGGAGGAGCGAGAGGAGCGAGGAGAAGTGATGAGAGAGAGATTTCGAGAGAGGTGAGAGAGAGAGAGAGGAGAGGAGAGAGAGAGCAGAGAGAGAGAAGATGAGACGATGGAGGGAAAGAGGAGAGAGAGAGAGAGAGAGAGGAAGGTGAGAGGAGAGAGGGGAGGAGAGGAAGAGATTCTTTCCGGAGAAGAGAGAGAGGAGAGAGAGAGGCGGAGAGAAAGAGAGAGATATGAGAAGAGAAAAGAAAGAAAAGAACAGAGAGACGGAGGGACGAGGAGGAGGGAGAGAGAGAGAGGAGAGAGAGCAGAGAGAAGAGAGACGGGAGCGGAGGGGAGAGGAGGAGAGAGCGGAGAAGGAGGGGAGAGAGTGAGAGAGAAGGGAAGAGAGAGAGAGAGAGGAGAGAGCAGAAGAGAGAGAGAGAGATGAGAGGAGAGACGAGAGAGAGAGAAAGAGAAAGAGAGAGAGAGAGGAGAGAGGAGAGAGAGGGGGGGTAGAGGAGGATGAGGAGGAGCGAGGGACGAGAGAGGAGACGAGGAGAGAGAGGAGGAAGGATGACGAGAGAGAGCATGAGAGAGGGAGACCGGAGTAAGATGAGAGGAAGGAGATGGGCGAGAGAGGAGAGCGAGAGAGAGAGAGAGAGAGGTGGAGGAGCGACGACGAACTCCCGAGGATGAAAGAGGGAGAGAGAGAGGACGACGAGTGACGCATGAGCGAGTGAAGAGAGAGGAAGGAGAGAGATCCGAGAGAGAGAGAGAGTGAGGGAGTTGCTGCGACTGGACGGATGAATTGGCAGAGAGAGAGGAGAGAGGAGGAGAGGGCAACAGAAAAGGACAAAGACACACACACACATGGTCTGAGGATTGATTTTCCTAAAAATTTTTCCTCTTCTTCTTCCTTCCTTTTCTATTAACTTAGCTCTTACGTCTATTTACCTTACCATCAATCCATCTGCCAGTTTGTCCAATTCACCCACCCAGTCTCTCTCTCTCTCCTCTCTCTCTCTCTCTCTCTCTCTCTCTCTCCTCCTCTCTCTCGCTCTCTCTCCTCTCCTCCTCTTCTCTCTCATCTCTCTCTCTCTCTCCGAACAGCATGCTACTCATTTCGACCTTCCTCTCCGTATCCACACAACTCCCTTTCTGAATTCCGCCGCCCTGTCTTTCCGATGCTAGCTCTACGTAACACCCTTTTAGCTTTAAATGATCTTTAAATCTTTAAATGGGTTGCGGAAACCATTAAAATTACGAGAACTTCTGACTAATGTCTGTCTCAGCGTCTTCCTTATGCGAGTATCACGTCACTTTGTTTTCACATAAAATTAACCTCAACTGCTGAGGGCCTTTACATCATTATTCTCAAATCCGTAAATTATGCCTCGTATAAGTTTAAGAATCTCTTATCCTTATTGACTTATCTATTTCTTACTTTCATCTCTTTCTCTATTACCTACAGCATACCTGGTTTAACCGTCTATGATGTAATTGCACTGCATCCTAGTATACGAAAATGTTCAACATATACTTGCCGTCCATGCAGAAGAGATCACGACGGAGGACAAGAGATTAACGACAAATCCACACCTTTCAAAATCATAACACTACGGGTCGTCAGTTCCTTCTTTATCTGTATCCTTCTTGTTTATACGAGGGTACGTACACGCGTAACCGGTCGCGTTCCTGCTACAAACAAACAAGCAAATCACACTATCATATCGACGTATAATAAAATCACGCCTTCAAGCATTCACAGAAACTGTCTTGGCACAAGTCAAATGCAGTGTGTGGTTAAATACGGATTGGCGTGGGCGACGGAGTGTCCAGTCTGACCCAATTTGGTGAATGGGGGACAGACAGAAGCTGGGGGAGGGGGAAGGGGGGGCAGCTTTGGGAGGGAATCGCAAATCTTGAAACAACATTGTCAAACACGGTGAATGACTGGTACAGCGGGCCAACCTTGAGCAACTTGAAAGGGAAAATGAAGACCTTCAGCCTGTAAATGTATGCACCCTTGCTATCCTGCTTATCGTAAAGAGGCTCATGCAGATAATATAACGAGAGAGACTATACCAATGGCAACTACAGCTACGAAAAAAAAGATCAATAATAGTTTCATCAACAAAGTCAAGCCTTTTGAAAAGACTTTCCTACCATTCCTTTCCCTTTCCCTCTCCCTTACCTTTCCTCGTACCTCATTCCCTTACCCATTCTCGTCTCCTACACCGTTCCTCTTTCCCTCTCCCTTCTCCTTCCCCATCCCTTCCCTCACACGCTTCTCAGATTCTCACCCATTCCCTCCCCAGTTCTCATACCCCTTCGCCTCCCCTCCCATCGTGCAGCAACACCGCCTGTGCCTCGCAATTGCAACATCTCGACAATTAGCTTCGACAAGGAAACTGTCACTCGCGCCGAGGTCTCGCAGTGCCGTCGGGAAAATGCCAAGACGTTTCTCTTAAGTGCCACACCCCACAGAGAACGAGAAAGATGGGAGGAGGAAAAGGGAGGAAGAGGAACTGATGAGAAGAAAAAGGAAAGAAGGTGAGGAGAACGAGGGAAGGTGAAAGGCGATAGAGACAGGAAGGGGTAAAAGCCCCGTCCTGTTGAGGGCACAGAGTAGAGGAGAAAGTAAAAAGGTTGGAGTGTGGAGGAGGAGAGGAGTGGAGAAGGAGAGGAAAAGAGAGACGATGGAAGGATAGAAGAGTAAAGAGGAAATAGAGAGAGGAAGAAGGAAAGGAAAGAAATGAAAGATGAATGAAGATGGCGAAAAGAAGAAAGAGAGGCAAAAAAGATATGAGAGAGTAGAGAGAGAGGAACAGCTTAGAGATGGGGGGGAAGTATGAGCGAAGGATGAGACGAAATACACGGAATTGAAAGAGAGAGCTCGGGTGTTGAGGAAGAGAGGATTGAGGTTGGAGATAGAGGAGGGAGAGAACAGGGAGAAAACAGAGAGAGGGGAGGAGATACGGAAGGAATGCTGGAGAGGAGAGCGAGAGACTAGAGACGGATAAGGGAAGAGACAGATAAGGAGGGAGATGAGAAGATTAGAAGAAGAAGATGAGTATGGAGGAAGAGGTGAAGAGAGAAAGACGAGGGAGGAAGAGGGGAAGAGAGAGCGAGAGAGAGGGATGGAGGACGGATCGGGAGGGGACAGGGAGAGAGAGAGGAGAGGAGGAGGAGGGGAGGGAGTGGAGGAAGAGAAGAAAGTGAGAGAGAGAGGGAGAGGACGTTGGAGGAGGTAGAGAAGCAGAAGAGTAGAGAGAGGAAGAGACAGGAGACATGAGAGGAGGAGCAGGATGAGAGAGAGGAGAGCCGAGAGGAAGAAGAGAAGAGAGAAGAGAGAGGAGGAGAGTAAGAGAGGGGTGAGGCTACGGAGGAGAGACTGAGAGGAAGAGGGAAGAGGAGGAGGAGCGGGAAAGAGAGGAGGGAGCGGGATGAGAGAGGATGAGGATTTTGAGCAGGTGATTGGGACAGAGAAGGAGAGGAGAGCGAGATGAGAGCGAGAAGGAAGGAAGAGAGGACTTATGAGAGGAGAAGCCCCAGGGGAGGACGGAGGGAGCTCCCGGAGAGTCGAAGGGAGAAGGAGGGTGACGGAGGAAGAGGAGAGGAGGAAATGAGAGAGAAAGAGACCGTGAAGAGATAGGAAATGAGAAAGAGAGAGATAGAGTAGAGGATTGAGGAAGAAGGCGAGAAGGGTGCGCGAGAGGGAGAGAGGAGGGGCTGGAGAGGATGGGAGAGGGTGATGAGAGAGGAGAGGAGGAGAGAGAGCGAGGAGATGAGGAGGAGTACGGAAGGATGAGGAGAGAGGGTTGGGGATGAGAGAGAAAGGGGAGAGAGAGTATTTTTGACATCGAGGAGAGAGAGAGAGAGCGAGAGAAGAGAGGAAGGGAGTATGAGGAGAGGGAGTACGGAGGAGACGGAGGAGGGAAGAGGGTGAGGGAAGAGAGAGAGGAGGAGAGAGGAAGATGAGAGCAGCGGTTCGTGGGAGGGAGAAGAAGGGGAGAGAAGAGGAGCCGTGTGGAGAGTAGAGGGAGAACGCAGCCTCCGCAACCCCCCCCCCGACCCGACCCGACCCACACACCCAGGAAGCAGACGAGTTGCGAGAGAGTGTAGGACATGGGGGAGGTGAAGGAGGAGAGGGGTAAAGGATGCTGACGAGATGAGAGGAAGGGATATTCGCGAGACGTGAGAGGGAGAGAGAGAGAGAGCAGAGGGGAGAGAGTATGAGAGGAGAGTGAGGAGCGAGGGAGAGAGAGATCTTGATGGAGAGATGAAGTGAGAGATCGTCGAGGTGAGGAGGAGTGAGACGATTTTGAGGAGAGGAAGGATAGGTTGGAACCGAGAGGAAGAGAAGAGCAGGAGGATGAGGAGAGGAGGGAGGGAGAGAGGTCGAAAGACGAGTGACGATATGAGGAGGAGGGAGCAGGAGAGGAGGAGGAGATGTGGGAGCCGAAGGAGAGATGGCCTTGGAGGCGGAGGGCTCTCTTTTGAAAGAGAGGAAGAAATTAGAGGCGAGGTACACCGGGGGAGCGGATTAAGGAGAAGGATGAGAGGGATTTGAGTAGAGGAGATGGAGGGAGTGATGCGGGAGAGAAGGGGAGTCGATGATAGAGGGAGAGAGAGGAGAGAGAGAGAGAATAAGAATGAGAGAGAGAAGGCAGAGAAGTAGTCGGGAGGAGATAGGAGAGAGAATCGAAGAGATACGGGAGGTGATGGGAGGAGTCGATGGGACGAGAGAGCGATTCCCCCCGTGCCATGGCGACGCCACCCCCACCACACACCCGAGGAGATGGAAGAGAGAGTAGACCGAGATCAAGAGAACGGGAGGGAGAGCCGAGCAGGAGTGTGGAGAGATGGGATTTGAGATATGGACGAGTTGAGAGAGATGTGAAAGGAGGGGAGGAGGAGTGGAGATGAGGACGGAGTGGGAGAGAGAGACAGAGAATGAAGAGGGGGGGGGGGGGGAGGGATGAGAAGAGAGATCTAGATAGGAGGGTTGAGTTTATGGGAGAAGAGTGAGGAGACAGAGAGCGGACAGAACTAGAGGGGAGGGGAGGAGACGTAACGTGGAGAGAGAGGGCGAGACTGGAGGAAGAGAGAAGACGAGACGAAGAGGGAGTGGGAGACGAGGAACCGGAGTGAGGAGCGCTTGGGAGGGGGAGATAGGAGGAGAAAGGATGCGAGTTAGGCAGAGGATGAGAGCGGAAAGGCTTAGGAGGAGAGGAGATGAGAGGTGGAGATGAAGAGATGACGACGATGGGAAGAGAGAGAGAGAGACGAATAACGAGAGAGAGATGGAGAGAGAGAGAGAGAGAGAGAGAGAGAGAGAGAGAGGAGAGGGAGAGAGGTGGAGAAGACAGAAAACAGAGAAAAGGAGAGACAAAGGTGGGGGAAAGACACATACTAAAAGTTACAGCAACCGACGAACGACACTGCACAGCCAAACGCAGAGGAAGGGTGGGAAGGAGAAGCAATGACAACAAAAAGAATGTCGTGCCCGCATGACAGAGGTGCCACACGCGTCATGCTCTCCCTCTGACGTAAACAACTCGGTGATGCCAATTGTGGCACTGTCCTTTGTAGCTCCTCTCATCTCTTGCTTGCTCTCTCTCTCTCTCTCTCCCCCTCTCTCTCTCACTCTCTGTCTGTCGCACTCTCTCTCTCCCTCTCCCTCTCTCTCTCTGTCTCTATTCCCTCTATCTTCTCTCTCCTCTCTCTCTCTCTCCTCCTCGCTCTCTCTCTCTCTCTCCTCTCTCTCTCTCTCTCTCCTCTCTCTCTCTCTTCTAGCCTCCTGGCTATTACAGTGGTAACATGTCGGCCCTCTCATCCGAGGGGTCGGCGGTTTTGCCGACCACCGCCCAGGCGCAGGAAGTTGCAAACGTGTCGGCCCTGGAGGTTACTGCTGTGGCGGGCAACCACGGCGGCAAGGACCGGTTCAGCCGAGTCAGCAGCAGCTGACACACGTGAGCAAAATCAAACAGACAGTAAGTCACACCAAGAATATTCATTGTAACAAATGAAATCAAACCAAACTTTTAACTTTAAAAACTTTAACTCTCTCCCTCTCTTTCTCTCTCTCCCTCTCTCCCCCCCCTCTCTCTCTCCCCCCTCTCTCCCCCCCCCCTCTCTCTCTCTCTCTCTCTCTCTCTCTCTGCTCTCTCTATCTCTCTCTCTCTCTCTCTCTCTCTCTCTCTCTCTATCTCGCTCTCTCTCTCTCCCTCCCTCCCTCTCTCTCTTTCAGACAATCTTTCCTCCAAGTTGATTTCTTACCGCATGCTCTGCCCTTTCTCCTTTTCCTTCATCTCCCAAATGAGAAAAGGACCTTTCTCCACCCATGCCAACTCACACAAAATTCTGAAGATGATATTACTCACTTGTTTCCCATCACTGTCTGCTCTTATATCCCATTCAGATCAAGGAGCAGGAGGGGGAAAGAGAAAGGGAAAGGAGAGGAGGGGAAAGGGGAAGGGAAGGAGCAAGAGACTAGAGGGGAGAAGAAGAAGGAGGCGGAGGAGGAGGAGGAGGAGGAGGAGATCAAGCCGGGAGGAGGAGGAGGAGGAGGAGGAGGGGGCGACAACACTGTCAACATTTCCCAGGCGAGGTCCGGCCAGCGTCGGAGGGTGCCACCAGCCAGCCCTGCCGTGCCTTCCTTCCTTCGTCCCCTCAGCGTCGCCTCGTCCGCTGACACTCAAAGCGCAGCGAAGAAAGGGGAGCGAATCGGCTAAAGGGGACAGGGAGGAAGAAGGCACAGAGCGTCCTCGATTCACTCTCCGAGTTAAGGGTGATTAGCGCACTCACTCTCGACTTCGGATTAGCACATCTTTACACACTCGGGTAGATCGGCACACCTTGCGCCCACTCCGGGTCCTCGTGCCAGCAGAGCCACCGCGCCCATGGCCAGCAAATGAACAAATGGACGAGAGCAACAGCAGGAATTACACTAATCTCTCTTCTTTTTCCTCTCTCTCTCCCCTTCTTCTCTCTCCTCTCTTCTCTCTCTCTCTTCCTCTCTCTCTCTTCTCTCTCCCCTCTTCTCTCTCTCTCTCTTCTCTCTCTCTCCCCCTTTTTCTTTCTCTCTCTCCTCTCTCCCTATCTATATCTCTCATTAATCTCTTATCTCTATATATCTCTCTCATTGCTCTCTTATCTCTCTCTATATCTCTCATTACTCTCTTACCTCTCTCTCACTCATCTCTTATCTCTCTCATCTCTCACCTCTCTCTCGCTCATCTCTCTCTCTCCTCTCTCTCTCCTCTCTCTCTCTCTCTCTCCTCTCTCTCTCTCTCTCTCTCTCTCTCTCTCCTCTCCCTCTCTCTCTCTCATCTCTCCTCAACTATTGAGCAATCTCCTTTGCTTACAAGTGACACGTCTGCCCTGCAATCAACTGCATACTTCTACAGAATCTAAAAAACCAAAATCAAAATAATTAAATGTAATCCCAAAAAGGCCAAGTACTTTTTTTACGGATTTTTTCTCTGAAAATGGGGTTTGACAGTTTTTTATTAAATAGGATCAAAAGCAAGAAAAAAAAAAAACTAAACTAAAATGATGCATAAAACGACTTTTGCACGAAGTTTACGTCAGTGAAGCACAAAACCAAGTACTTCTGCCCGTTCATCTTACGTTCTTTAATTTACGCTCCCTCGCTCACTAACTCATTCATTCATTCATTCACTCACCTTCTCTCCTGTACACACCCACTCACCCACCCGGCTCCCTTCCCTGTATGTAATCCACACCACTTCTCCTTTCTCTTATTCCCGTCGCTCCCCTCATCTTACCCCCCCCCGCCCCCCTAAAAAATTTGCTTATAATCAAACCATCCCGGGCAAGAACCCCTTTCCCCCGGCCAACCACGCCCAGCGGCCCTTCCCGAGCTGTGCACCCAGGGGGCCCCGGACGCCACTGGCGCTTTGTCGCCGCGCCTCAGGAAATGTCCTCCTTGGGCGCTTTGAACGGCTGCCCGCTGCCTGCTGGCTCTCGGGCGCTCGCGGCAGACGAACGCGAGTCTCAACGTCATCAAGCTATCGAACAATCAGCCCAGTCAGCGATGCCGGCTTCCGAGCCACGGCCGTCTCGGCCGGTCGATTCTCAACGCTTCGTCTCCTGCGGCTTTTGAACATTCTGAACTTCAGGGACAAGCAGGTTGGAACATTCTTGAGCACTGACGACAAGGTTATTTAAAACATTCTAGAATGCTGCAGAGGAGTCGAGAGAGACCAATCTTTCACGCGTGGCGCTCGATAACCTACAACTCTACTCCATCACGGCAAATATCCAAATACACAAATAAATAACCATTCCTTTATCCATATA
>NC_051386.1:2738646-2751146 GCF_015228065.2 Penaeus monodon | reverse complement strand
ATATATATATATATATATATATATATATATGCATATGAGTATGTAAATATAGGAGGGGCGTGTATATGTATATATCAACTGTATTATAGAAATGCTTATTTGCATAACCATAAATGCACATGTGAAGCGCCGACGGTGAAACAAAACTACAGAGCAGTAGGCAAACTGCTTATAAAAATAGGTCACGCATAAGTAGGGTAGCGAGTGGAATAGATAAATACTCGTGAGTGGGAAGTGGAAGAGACGTGAAAAACGTGAAAGGGGAAGGAGAGACAATAAAAAAAACAAAATGAGGAGGAGTAGGATTTTAGGAAGCATATGGGGGGGGGGGGAGAAATGAAAGAATGATTGCGAGAAAGGGGATGGGAAGAGATGAGGAGAGGAAGAAGCAAGAGGAGGAAGAACGGAGGTGGTGGTGGAGGAGGATGATGAGGATGAAGATGAGTGAAGGGAGAGGAAGAGTAGAGAATGAGAGATGGATGGAGGAGGAGAAGGAGGAGGAGGAGGAAAAGAAGGAAGAGGGAAGAGGAGGAAAAGGAGGAAGAGAGGAGGAGGAGGAAGGGGAGAGGAAGGGAAGAAGAGGAAGAGGAAGAGGAAGACTAGGGGTGGGAGGTGGAGGAGGAGGAGGAGGAGGAAGAGGTGGAAGAGAGGGAAGGGAGAACAATTATGAAAGCGGGGGTAACAGTACTCAGGCATGGGAGACTGGGGGGGGGAGCGGGGAGGGTATGTTTTTTTTTGGGCTGCCATCATGCGGTGCAGGAATGCCCGAAAAGGCAAATTTTTGTCGGGGGCGGGACGGCCCCCAGAATTTAACAGCGCCGGGCCTCCCCGCCTCCCTCTAAACTCTTCCAACGGGCCTGTTCTCCGCACACGCCCTTTCCTAAATCACTGTGCACCGACAAGCCTGTGCACGGGCCCTCTCCCTTTTTTCCCCTGCCCAGGCACAGCAAAAAACGCAGTATTTTTTTTGGGAATTCATCACGCTACATGTCCCCCCGTCACGGGGGGAGGGGCCCCTAAGGTTTGAAAACTCACGAAAAAGCAGGCGTCCGACCCCCCCCCACGGGGTCTAAAAGGGCCTTAAAGGCGCCCGGGGCACAAGAGGGGGAAACTATCAAGCCGAGCGGGCTTGACAGGCCGGGGAGATAGCAGTCTGCACAGGGCCCTTGTGACTTTTTTCCCCTGCGGCTCTGCGACTCCTCGCAAACAGACACGCCCCCTTCTAAATCCCGTAAACCCCTGTAAATTTTTTTCAGAATTTTTCACTAAAATGCCAATAAGCCGTAATGCGATGATTAAACAAATCCCATAGAAAAATTCCTCCCCAAATTCATCCCAAAACAATTCACAACCCATGGAAACAGCAACAAACCTTTTGGGAAAAAAATTTAAAATGAACACCCTCGCCCTCCATAAAAAAAAATCACAGTCGATGGTGCTACGGGGCATTTTCACCAAAAACTGCGTCACCATTTTTCCACCACCACCCTCCCCCACCTCCCCCACCACCTCCTCCTCCCCCCTCTCCCAAATTTCCTCCCCTTCCCCCACCCCTTCCCCTTCCCCCTCTCCCCCAAATCCTTTTTTAAAAGGCGCAGAAAACTTCCCCATCTTGCCATGAAAGGGTTTCATTTGCAAATGCACATGTTGGGGCAAGGGCCCGGCCCAATCTTTGCGAGCTCCATATCCCCCCAAAAAGGAGAAACCCAAATCCACAACCCCACACGGGAATGCCAAGGGTGCTTCGAATGGCTACGCCGAAGGAGTTCACACCTTTGGCCCAAACCCGACCTCCTTCAAGTTTTCAGGGAGAGCGTGCGGGTCGGCGCCCCTTGGGAAAGGGACCGAGGCTCCTCTTCGCTGATTCGGGTTGCCCTCCCCCGGCATTTGGCCCTCCCTCCCCCTAACCCGCCCCCCAAACCCACACAGACATCCACTCGGTGATAAAGTTTGGGCCCGGCGAAACCCGGCAAAGAAAGGGGGGCACGGGGGCTCCTAATTTTTTGAGGGGGGGGGGGCACCAAGGAAAAGAGCATTTTTAACTCCGACTTGTGGGATGTAAACGTGGTTTTCCAGGGCATTTTTTTGACACCGAAGTAGGGACGCCCTTTCGACTCTTTTAATGGTAGGGGGTTTCCCGGGGAAAGCAAAGACATTTGAGAGGCCCCCAGAAAAATTAAAACCAATATTAAACCCAAATGTTTTTTTCTCAGGGGAAAAAAAAGCGGAAAATTAGCAAAATCAGGAAAATTTTGTGTGTATGCATACACATATATACATACATACCACCACACACACACAAAAACACACACTTATAATATATATCATTATATATATATATAATATATATATATATATAATATATATATATAAAATTTTTATTATATATATATTTAAAAGTTTTTTTTTTTTTTTTTTTTTTTTTTTACACACACAAAAAACCCCCACACACACACACACCCCCATACACACACACACACACACCACACCACATATTATATTAAAATATATATATATATATAAAATTAATATAAAATAAATATATATATAATATATTAAAATCCCATATATGTTTTGTTATATAAAATTTTAGTTTTTATTTATATATATATATTTATATATATATATATATATATATAAAATTATATTAAAACAAATATATATATTTATATAAATATATATAAATAAAAATTATATTATATATATATATATATAAAAATTTTATTTTACAGATATATTTTATTTTTCTATATATATTTTATATATATAAAATTAAAAATATATATTTTCTATATATAACTAAATATATATTATATATTTTTATCCATATTTTAATTAATCATTTTTAAAATTCTATTTTAATCTATAAAAATTCCCTTTAAGTTTATATCTTTTTAAAATATATTATTTCTTTTATATATATATATACTATAAAATTAAAAGATATTATGTATATCTATATTATTATTATATACTTTTTTATGTTTTCCTTCCCTATCCCTATACGTATTATCCCCCCCACATACTGTGGTGGTGTTTTATCTAATCTATCAATCTATCTATCTTCAAATCTACTATGTATTTTATATAAAATTTAAATTATATTATATATATTAATATATTATATATTATATATTGTATAATATATTATATATATTATATATATAAATTATATATATATATATAGTATATAAAACTTATATTTTACATATTTTAATATATTATTTATTTTAAATCATGTATTTCTAATATTTTTTAAATTATATCATATATACATAAAGATTTAAAAATATATATTTATCCTATTATTATATCCCTTACAAAACACGCCACACACCACACACACAACCACACCACACCCCCCCCACACACACCACACCCCCAAAAACACCCCACACACAAAACCACACACACACTACACACACATACACACACACACACATACACACACACCCCACCCCCCCCACACACCCCACACATATAATATATTTTTTCATATATATATATATATATATAATATCACCCCTAAAAATTTTAACATAAATATATATACGTATTTACATACAAAATTACATTCTATATACAATGAAATTATAGTTTAACCTACATCCTAAATTTCACATTCAATCTATCTATCTTCTATCTATTATATATTTATATATTTTGATATATATATATATTATATTTTATATATATATTTTATATATATATTATATATGTATTTTATTATATATATATATATATATGTGTGTGTTTTGTGGGGTTGTGTGGGGGGTTTTTTGGGTGGGTGGTGGGTGTGTGGGGGGGGGTTTTGTGTGTGTGTGGTGGGTGTGTGGGGGTAATATATTTATATATATATAATATATTATATTATATAAAATTTATATTATATTATATATAAAATTTTATATTATTTATGTTTTAAATTTATGTATTTATGTATGTATGTATGTATTTATGAAATTTATTAGAAATGATGAAATTGTTGTATGTTTTAATTATGTATGTTGTATGTATGTATTATGTATGTTATATATATATATATATATATATATTTAATATTTTATGAGAGGAGAGAGGGAAGAGAGAGAAAGAGAAAAGAAAAGAGATAGTTATATAATAATATAGATATATAATATATATACAGACAGTGATGATAGAAAATGTGTTGTGGTGTGTGTTTTGTGTGTGTGTGTGTGTGTGTTGTGTGTGTGTGTGGTGTGTGTGTGTGTGTTTTGGTTTTGGGGTGTGTTTTGTGGGGTTTTTAAATGTTATTATATTATTTTATATATATATAAATATTTTATATATATATATATATCCTCATATATATTTTATCTCTTAATTTTAATATATTTTAATCCCATATAGTATGTAAATATGGGGGGGGGGCGTTTTAAAATGTTATATCAACTGTATTATAAAAATGCTTTTTTGGGATAACCATAAATGCCATGTAAAGCGCCGCGGTGAAAAAACTACAGAGCATAAAAAACTGTTTTAAAAAAATTTGGGTTCACGCAAAAGTAGGGTAGCGAGTGGAATAAAAAATCCCTCGTGAGGGGGAAAGTGAAGAAAAGTAAAAACGTGGGGGGGAAAAGGAAGACAATAAAAAAAAAAAAATGAGGAGGGGGAAAGGTTTTTTGGGAAACCCATAGGGGGGGGGGGAGAAAGAAAGAATGATTGCGAAAAGGGAGGAAAAATGGGGAAAGAGGAAAAAGGGCAAGAGGAGGAAAGGAAGGGAGGGTGGGGGGGAAAGGGGGATGATAAAGGAGGGAAAAAGTAAAAGGGAGAGGAAGATTAGGGGAATGAAGATGGTGGAGGAGGAAAAGGGGGAAAAGGAGGAAAAAAGAAGGAAGGGGGATGGGAGGACACGGGGGGAAAGGAGAGGGGAGGGGGGAGGGGGGGGGAGGAAAAGGAAAAGGAAGGGGAAAGAGGGAGGAGGAAGAGAGGAGGAGGGGGAAGAGAGGAGGAGGGGAGGAGGAAAAGGGGGGGAAGGGAGGAGGAGGGGGGAGGGGAGAGGAAGGGAAGAAGGGGGAAAGGAAAAAGGAAGGGGGGAAAGGAGGGGTGGTGGAGGAGGGGGAAAGGGGGAAGAGGTGGAAGAGGGGGAAGGAAAAAATTATGAAAGCGGGGGAAACGTACTCAGGATGGGAGACGGGGGGGGGGGGAGGGGGGGGGGGGGGGGGTTTTTCAAACGACGCGGAGGGGGGGTTTTAGGGGGGGCCGCGGGGGGGAAGGGGAGGGCGGGAGGGGAAGGGGAGAGGAGAAAAAGGGGGAAAAGGGGAAAGGGAAGGGGGGGGAAGGTTTGGGGAGAAAAACTAAAGAGAAAAGGGTTCGAAGGGGGGGTGGATGACCCCGGGCAACAAATGTCGGGTCCCGGGGCTTTAACACCCAAAATTTCCCAACTACCTTGCTCTAAACACAAAAGGGGTTTTAATATTTTTTTTCCCCCCCCCCTTTTTTTTTTTTTTCCCCTCCCCCCCCCCCCTTTTTTCTCTTTTCCTTTTCCTTTTCCCCTCTCCTCTCCCCCCCACCTTTTTTTCTCTCTCTTTCTTTCTCTCGTTCTCCCCCTTTCCCTTTCTCTCTCTCTCTCTCTCTCTCGCCCTTTCTCCCCTCTCTTCTCTCTCTCTCTTCTCCCCCTTTTTCCCCTCCATTCTCCCCTTTCTTCTCTCCTCTCTCCCTTTCTCTCTCTCTCTCTCTCTCTCTCCCTTTCTCTCTCCCCTCCCCCCTTTCCCCTCTCCTCCCCCCCTCCCTTTCTCCCTCCCCCCGCCTCTCTCTCTCCCTTTCTCTCCCCTCCCCCCTTTTCCTCTCTCTTCTCCCCCCCTCTCTCTTTTCCTTTTCTCTCCCCCCCCCCCCTCGTTCTCTCCTCTCTCTCTCCCCCCCCCCCCCCCCTCCTCTCTCCCCCCCCCCCCCCTCGCTCTCTCTCTCTTCTCCCCCCCCCCGCTCTTTCTCTCCCCCCCCTCTCTCTCTTTTCCCCCCCCTTTCTCCCCTCCCCTCCCCCTCTCTCTCTTCTCTTTCCCCCTCTCTCTCTCTCTTTTTTCTTCTCCCCCTCTCTCTCCCCCTTTCTTCTCTCTCCCCCTTTCTCTCCCCTCCCCTCTCTCTCTTTTCCTCTCCTCTTTCCTTTTTCCCCTCTCTCTCTCTTTTCCTCTTTCTCTCTCCCCTCTTTCTCCCCTTTCTCTTTCTCCTCTCCCCTTTTTCTCTTTCTCTCCCCTCCCCTTTTTTCTCTCCTCTCTCTCTTTCTCTCTTTTCCCCTCCCCTTCTCTCCCCTCTCTCTCTCCTCTCTCTTCTTTCTCTCTCTCTCCTCTCTCTTTTCCCCTTTTTCTCCTCTTTCTCCCCTCCCCTTTTCTCTCTCCCCCTCTTTTCCCCCTCTCTCTCTCTCTCTTTTCTCTCTCTCTCTCTCTCTCCCTTTCTCTCTTTTCCCCCTCTCTCTCTCCTCTTTCTCTCTCTTCTCTCTCTCTCTCCCCTCGTTCTCCTCTTTTCTCTCTCTCTCTCTCTCTCTCTCTCCCCCTTTTTTCCTCTCTCTCTCTCTCTCCCCTTTTTTCTCCCCTCTCTCTCTCTCTCTTTTCCTCTCCCCTCCTTTTTCTCTTCCCCCTCCCCTCTCCCCTTTTTCCTCTTTCTCTCTTTTCCCCTTTTTCTCTCCTCCCTTCTCTCCCCCTTCTCTCTCTCTCTCTCTCCTCTCTCCTTTTCCACTCTCTCCTCCTCTTTTCTCTCCCCTCTCTCTCCTCTTTTCTCTCTCCTCTCTCCCTCTCTCTCCTCTCTCCCTTTTTCCCTCTCTCCCCTTTTCTCCTCTTTCTCTCTCTCCCCTCTCCCCTTTTCCTCTCCCCTCTCCCCCTCTCTAAATCTCCTCCTCTCTCCTCTCTTTTCCTCTCCTGTCCTCTCCTCTCCCCTCTCTCTCCTTTCTCCCTTCTCTCCTCTCTCCCCCCTCTCTCCCCCTTCTCTCTCTCTCCTCTCTCTCCCCTTCTCCTCTCTCCTCTCTCTTTTCTCCTTTTTTCTCCTCTCCCCTCTCTTCTCCTCTTTCTTTTCCTCTCTCCCCCCCTTTCCCTCCCCCTTCGCTTTTTCCTCTTTCTTTTGGTTTTCCCCCTTTTTCTCTCTCCTCTTTCTCTCTCTCTCCCCCTTTTTCCTCCTCTTTCTCCTCTTCTTCCTCTTTTCCTCTTTCTCTCTCTCACTTTTCTCTCCCCCTCTTTCTCTCCCTCTCCTCTTTCTCTCTCTCCTCTTTCTCTCTCTCCTTTCTCTCTCTCCTCTTTCTCTCTCTCTCCTCCTCTCTCTCTTTCCTCTTTCTCTCTCTCTCTCCCCTTTTTTCCCTCTCTCCTCTCTCTTTTTCTCTCTCCTCTTTCTCTTTCTCTCTCCCCTTTTTCCTCTCTCCTCTCTCCTTTTCCCCTTCCTCCCCTTTTTCCCTCTTTCCCCTTCCCCTCTCTCTCTCTCCTTTTTTCTCTCTTTCTCTCTCTCTCTCTCCCCCTTTTTCCCTCCCCTTTCTCTCTCTCCTCTTTCTTTCTTTCTCTCTCTCTTCTTTCTCCTCCCCTTTTCTCCCCCCTTTTTCCTTTCCCCTCTCTCTCCTCTTTCTCTCTCCCTCTCTCCCCTTCCCCCTCTCTCTTTTTTCTCTTTTCTCTCCCCCCCTTTTCTCTCTCTCTCTCCCCTTTTTTCATTTTCCCCCTTTTCCCCTCTCTTTTCATTCTCTCTCTCTCTCTCTCTCTCTCTTTTCTCTCCCCCTGGGCCTCTCTCTCCTCTCTCTCCTCTCTCTCTCTCTCCCCTGTGTGTGTTTTGGGTGTGTGTGTGGGGTGCCTCTGTCCCCGTCCTCTTTATCTCTTTTCTCTCCCCTTTTTCCCACTCACTCACTCATTTCACTCTCTCCCCTCTCCCCCCTCCCCCCTTCCCCCTCCCCTCTCATAGACACTTTAAACAAAGAAAGATTTCAGCACTTTTTCTTTTCGCTCATCTTTTTTTTTTTCGTCCATTCTGCAAGTTGCAAGGCGCACATGCACACTTTTTTTCCCAACCTCATTATTTAAATTCAAATTTTTGAAAATAAAAGTTCCCAAATTCGTAAACTTGCACACGGGTGGTCCGTTAAAATTGAGGGGCTCGGGGGGGGGGGGGGCAAGAGGGCGGGGGAGGGAGGGTGGGAGGGGGGGGATGGGGGTTGGGGGGGAGGGGGGGGGAGGGAGGGGGGGAAAAGGGAAAAAAAAAAGGGGGGGGGTTTTTTTTTTTTTTTTTGGGAAAGGGGAAAAGAGATAAAATGATGAGATAGAGAAGGGGAGAAAGGGGAGAGAGAGAGAAAAGAAGGGGAGAGAGAGAGAGGGGAGAGAGAAAAGAGAGAGAGAGAGGAGAGAGAAAGAAAGAAAGAGACAGACAGATGATGATGATGAGGGAATGAGGATGTATGATGATAAAGATGTGTTTGTGATGATGATAAATGATGATGAAAATGATGAGATGAGATGAGATGATGTTTATGATGATCCTCATCATAAAGTAAGAAAGGGTGGAGAAAATTTAAACCACGAAAACCTTTTTTTCTGATAATCCCCATAAAAGTAGAAAAACCCAAATTTTTACAAACTACAAAGGGCGAAACACAGCAAAGAATCAAAAAATTATTTCCCACAACTCCTGTTTTTTTACCCCTTCAGCCAAAAATTACTAGTTTTCCCCTTGGGTCCCCCTTTTTCCCCCCCCAATGGATTTCAACCCGGGGTATATGTAGACTATAAGCCCCTTGCATGACGCATGTCTAAATTCGCTTTTATTTTCTATTACATGAGCTTCTCTCTCTTTATTATATTATTTAATCATTAGCAAGCAGAAAAAAAAATCCAACAGGTATGATATTGAGCTGTCTCCTAATCGCCAATGCACAATTCATTCTCCTGCAACACATGACAGCACATCAAATGCGCAAGGGCCCTTTTCCCCGCCCGACTTACGCCGGCTGGGAATGAGTAATAAAGGACTGTGTAGTTGTTCCTTTCCCTCCTTAACCTAAGGAATCGTCCTCCTCTCACCCCCCCCCCTTTAGTTCATCTTTCCTTTTAACTGATATAGTACACATCATAATGCCATAGCCTAAAATTCATATGTAATACCACTATATAATGTTAATTTTACCATGCATCACTTTACCACGCTTGCCCCCGCCGTGCTTTTAGCCAAGGTGGTAAATTTAAAACAAACTAATATAAAACCCCGATATTCCCTAGGTCCCATAAAAAAAGGTCTCACCCACATATATACTTTAAAAACAGGGTTACACAATTTTAGAACCCCTAATAAATCCAAAAAACCCAAAAACCCCCCCCACCCCCCCTTTGGGGTCGTTTAAAATGTTACAAAAAAGGGAAAATGGGAGAGAAAAGCTTAATTTAAATTCCCTAATTCTAAAAAAAAAAAAAAAAAATAGCTTTTAGGACAAGTCTCTTGCTGGTACTAAGAGTCTGATTTTCTGAAATTTTCGAGTATGTTAAAACTGATGTGGGTTTATGGGCCGCCCTGAACTAAACACTTTTCTAAAACAAAAAAGAAAATTTAATTTGGGTTTATCAAATTTTCCTCAATTTACTTTATTAAATTATAACTCATTATCCCCAAATAAACCCCCCACGTTTTTAAGAAATTTAAAATTTCCTTTCCCCACCAAAAAAAACCAGTAAATCTTACTCAGCGTGAGCTGAACAATAAGAAACCCTTTAAAACCCACAAACAAAATTCCCTTTCCGCAAACTTCGAAAAACATTGCACAAAAAAAATGATGCCGATGAGATGCCTTTTACTTAAAAAAAAAATCAAGTGCGCAAAAAGAGGCATCACTTACCATCCTTAAGTTTGCCTGTGCAGACTATCTATCGCAAGTGAGCCCAGGCAAACGCTCTTCGCAAAACCCCAGGAAAAGTACAAATACCGTGACATACGAAACACAAATTTACTTGCCCCAAACCTTACAGCTACGGGGAAAATTCACACATGCTCCCAAAATTTAAAAGCCCACCCCAGACGACAAGGGCCCGGGTAGGAGGTTTATTTAACCCTGCCCTCTTTAAACCCCGCCCCCAAAACTTTCCCCAAACAATCGTCATCCCGTTTTTTTCGCTTTTGGGTGACGGACCCCAGGTTTACCTTCCCCAAGCCCCAGGCCAAATTTTTTTTCCCGGGGCCCCGAAAGGTGCCTAGAACCCCCCAAACCCAAAAAGCTTATTTTCCTTCTGGCTGCATCTATTAACACGACGGCGTGCCTAGTTAGTACCATCCACAGGGACAACAGAGGCAACATTTATATCACAAAAAACATGTCACCAATTATCATAAATAAAAAACAAAACCCTGTGATTAAAAGCAAACATCACAACGGGGCACCACCCCCGGTCATCACTCACGCCCCGTCCCTATTAAAAGGGTTTACAATCGCCATTAGCAACAGTCCCTTTGCGACAACAGGCAGACAGCCACATACAATTTTGACGCGGGTATGCGGGACAAGAAATGCACAAATTCCCTCTTTGTTCCGGGTTTGGAAAGGGGGGGGGGTGAGGGTGGGAGGGAGGGGAGGGAAGAAATTGGGGGGGAGGAAGGGGAAAGGAAAAGGGGAAAAAGGGGGGGGAAGGAGAAGGGGGGGGGAAAGGGAAGGAGAAGGGAGGGGGGGGAAAGGGAAAGGGAAAAGAAGGGAAAGGGGGAAAAAGGGGGAAGGGGGTTTTGGGGGAGGAGGGAAAGGGTTAGGCTGGGAGAGGCTTTAGGATGAAAGTGGGGAAAAAGGAAAGGGAAAACCCAGGGAAAAGGAAAAGAAACGAGGAACAGGAAGAAGAAGAAGAATGAATGACAGACAAGCAGATAAGAAAGACAATGAGGGACCAAAAAAAGTTTCCCCGCGAGGGCACGAGGGGGTTCCGACCCCCCCCCCCCCTCCCCCTGCCCCCGTCTTTGGGCAAGGGAAAAAAGTTGTGGAATGGGGTTTTTTGCCCAAGGAGTCCCCACCTGTCGCTGTGTTTTTTCCCCCTCCGCGTAAAGGCCCCTTATTGGAATTCGGGCTTTTTAAAGGGACCGAGACCGTTGGGAAGGGTTTTTTCCATCTGTCCCTCTCCTGAACCCAGCGGGACCACTGATTTAGCTTTATTTTGGGTTTAAAACATGCATAAGGGGGAGGGAAAACACAAAACACACACACCAACACACACACACACACACAAACCCCACACACCACACACCACACAAAACACACACACCCCCACACACACACACACACACGTTCATCTCTTATCAGTTACGTCCAAGTACAATAAATCAAAGATCTACATCACCGCTTTTAGGAGATTCCAAAGGTTTTGTAACTAAAAAGGAAACTTCTATCCAAAAACAAAAAATTTCTACCTCAAAAACGCAAACAGTCTCAAAAAACAAAGTGCCCGACGTGATTAAAAACTCACCTTGGACTCCCAAAATATCTAAAACCCTTTTAAAAAAAACCAGAAAAAACCGGGGGAAAGGCCCCGGGGAAATTTGGGAAAAAACCCTTTCACGAGATTCTGCTTCAAACCAAAAGAAAAGCAAAACCCTTTTTATTCTTTCCCGAGAGAGAAAAAAAAAAATATATAAATAAAAATAAATATAATAAGAACAACGTCAATGGCATAAAGATATACCTGTCGAATATTTACGCAACAGCTATTAACTAACGCGAAAGCATGCAAAACAAAAGAGACAGGAAACGACAATAAGAATTTATCAGAAAAAAATAAGAACGGAAACATCTTCACCGCGTCACTGCCATACGCACGTGCTGATTCACTGTGCAGCAGGAGTAATCTAAAAACAGACAATGCACCGGACACGAAGAATATTAACAGTCTGTGTTTGAAGTGAAATTCCATCCTAATTTCTGTTAATGTTTTGATTTTCTATGGGAGGAAGGGATTAGGAGAAAAGTGGGATGGATGGAAGGATGGATGGAGGGGGAAAAGGGGGGAATTAAAGGGGGGGGGGGAGGGGGGGGGGAGGGGGGGGGGGAGGGGGGGGGGGGGGGAGGGAGGAAAGGGGGGGGGGGAAGGGGGGGAAGGAAGAAAAAGGAAAAAGGGGGGGGGGGGAAAAGGGGGGCGGAAAAGGGGAGAGAAGAGAAAAAGAGAAAAAAAAGAGAGAGAGAGGGAAGAGAGAGAGAGAAAAGAAGAAGAGGGGAGAGAGAGAGAGAGAGAGAGAGAGAGAGAGTACGAGTTTTGCCGGCGCAAAAAGCCCAAAGCGAAACGAACCCCGAGACAGCCCTCGCACCTCGCGATCGGGGATCATTCTTCCTTCTCGGAAGCCTGAACGCCACAGCTCACTTTCCCCCCCCCATATCAAACCCTAAGGCATCTTTTTCTCGTGTCTAATAATAAATTTTTCTCTTTTCCCCCCCCTACTTAATAAAGCGAGTATCAAAATGAACCGGGGGGGGGGGGGGCCACTGGAATAAATTTAACGGATAACAATCCAATTTTAAATAAAGGGGGGGGGGGGGGGGGGTGCGATACGTGAATGTGAGCGTC
>NC_051386.1:2731146-2733646 GCF_015228065.2 Penaeus monodon | reverse complement strand
GAACATACTCTATACACGAACATATGCACGCACATATGTACAGACAAACAGACAGACAGCCAAATACATACAAAAACACATACATACATACATACATACACACACACACACACACACACACACACACACACACACGCGCGCGCGCGCGAGCGAACATGAACAAACAAACACAAATATACACACACACACACACACACCACAAAACAACATCAACCGCAATGACACACGCAGCCCCACACACACACACGCACACCACTTACGCACCGCACACTCACACGCACACACAACACACACACGCCACACGCACACTCACACCACACCCCACCCACGCACCGCACCACACACACACACACACACACACACACACACACACACACACACACACACAGTATTCTACATTCGCAATCTGATAAACCATTTAACAATAAGCGCCTGCAATTTGAATCCCGAGGCGCGCCCGGCGTATACCCGGTCAATTATTTCAGAGCCGTAAAGTGGGCGTGCGCCTAACTGGGTCTGCATTGAAGCCCTCGCCGAAGAAAGTAATATTGCACATAATTCCCTTCTTCCTGCTCGACCTCGTGAGCCCCCTCCCCCTCCCGCGTCCCCTCCCCGTCCCCTACCCATCCACACCCCCCCCCCCGACCCCTTTCCCGGCTCCCGTTCTTTTTCCACCTGACGTGTTTGACTGCTTCTCTGTTTCTCCTGCCTGTCCGTCAGTCTCTCTTTCCGGAGTTTGACGTCCCTGCGTTTCCCTGTCTGCTCTACTCCTCGCCTGCTGGGGCGTCTCCCCCCCCTATCCAATCTCTGCTCTCTTTCTTTCATTCCGTCCGTCCTCTTTTCTACCTTCCTTTTTTTCTGCCTCCTCTCTCCACTCTCGCTTATTCCTTCATATTCTCTTTCCCTTTGTCTTTTTTTTTCTCTTTCTCCCTCACCGACGGCCCTTCTCCTATCTTCTTTCTCATTAATTTCCTTCCTCTATTTACTTTCCCTCCTATTTTGCTCCCTTCTTTCTCTTCTCTTCTCTCTCTCTCTCTCTCTCTCTCTCATCAAGTATCTCTCTCTCTCTCTCTCTCAATCTCTCTCTCTCTCTCTCTCTCGTCTCTCTCTCTCTCTCTCCTCTCCCCTCTTCTCTCTCTCTCTCTCTCCTCTCCCCTCTTCTCTCTCTCTCTTTCTCCTCTCCCCTCTTCTCTCTCTCTCTTTCTCCTCTCCCCTCTTCTCTCTCTCTCTTTCTCCTCTCCCCTCTTCTCTCTCTCTCTTTCTCCTCTCCCCTCTTCTCTCTCTCTCTTTCTCCTCTCCCCTCTTCTCTCTCTCTCTCGCTCTCTCTCCTCTCCCTCTCTCACCGTCTCTCTCTCTCTTCTCCTCTCCCCTCTTCTCTCTCTCTCTCCCTCCCTCTTCTCTCTCTCCTCCTCTCCTCTCGCCCTCTCTCCTCTTTTTCCCCCCCCCTTTCCCCCTTCCTTTCCCCTTTCCCCTTTTTCCTCCCTCTCTCTCTCATCCTCTCTCTCCTCTCTCCCCTCTTCTCTCGCTCTCTCCGCTCCCCTCTTCTCTCTCTCTCTCTCCTCTCCCCTCTCCCCTTTCTCTCTCTCCTCCCCTCTTCTCCTCTCTCCTCTCTCCTCTCCCCTCTTCTCTCTCTCTCCTCTCCCCTCTTCTCCTCTCTCTCTCTCCCTCTCTCCCTCTCTCTCTCTCCTCGTCTCTCTTCTCTCTCTCTCCTCTCCTCTATCTCTCTCTCGCTCTCTCTCATCCTCTTCCTCTCTCTCTCTCTCTCTCCTCTTCTCGTCTCTCTCCCCCCTCTCTTCTCTCCTCTCTCCTCTCTCGTCCCCTCTCTCTCTCCCCCTCTCTCTCTCTCCTCACTCTCTCTCGGTCCTCTCTCATCTCTCGCTCTCCCCTCTCCTCTCTCTCTCTCCTCTCCCCTCTCCTCTCTCTCTCTCCTCTCCCCTCTCCTCTCTCTTCTCTCCTCTCCCTCTCTCTCTCTCCTCTCCCCTTTCGCCTCTCCTCTCCTGCTCCCCTCTCCTCTCTACTCTCTCCTCTCCCTCTCTCTCTTCTCCTCTCCTCTCCTCTCCTCTCTCTCTCTCCTCTCCCCTCTCCTCTCTCTCTCTCCTCTCCCCTCTTCTCTCTCCTCTCCCCCTCTCCCCTCTCCTCTCCTCTCCCCTCTCTCTCTCTCTCTCCTCTTCCCCTCTCTCTCTCCTCTCCCCTCTTCTCGTCTCATCTCCTCTCCCCTCTTCTCTCTCTCTCCTCTCCCCTCGTCTTCTCTTTCCCTCTCCCCTCTTTCTCTCTCTCTCGTCCTCATCCCTCTCTCTCTCTCTCTCCTCTCCCCTCTTCTCTCTCTCTCTCCTCTCCCCTCTTCTCTCTCTCTCTCCTCTCCCCCTATTCTCTCTCTCCTCTCACCACCCCCCCCCCCCCCCAAGAAAACCCCCCCCCCCCCCCAAAACCCAAAACCGGAGGAAAAAAAAAAAAAAAAACAAAAGAGAAAAACAACACAACCACCCCCCCCCCACACCAA
>NC_051386.1:2721146-2726146 GCF_015228065.2 Penaeus monodon | reverse complement strand
GGAGGGAGGGTATGTGGTGGGGAGGCTGGAGGGAGAGGAGGCTGGGGGAGAACGGGGAGGAGGCTGGGGAGGATGATCGGGGGGGAGGGGGGAAGGGTAGAGAGGTAGAGGGGAAGGAACAGAAGAGGGGATGAAGAATGAGGGGAGCAAAGGAGGAGAGGAAGGTGGGGAGAAGGGGAGGGGGAATTGGGGAGAGGGGGAGGGGGAAGTGGGGAGGAGGGAAGAGGATGCAGGGGAGGGGAGGAGGATAGAGAGGAGAGTGGAAAAGGAGGACGGAGGGGAGGGATGACGGAAGGTCGGAGAGGAGGATGAAGGGGAGGATAGGGGAAAGCTGAGGAGGCATAAGCGAAGGAGAGGAGAAGCGATAGAGAAGAGAAGAGATAGGAGGAAGGAGGGAAGGAGAGAAGTGGAAGTAGGGGGGGAGGCGGGAGGCCGCAAGCGAAGGAGAGGAGGGAAGGAGAGAAGGGAAGGAGGGGGGGGCGCAAGCGAAGGAGAGGAGGGAAGGAGAGAAGTTGGAAGGAGGGGGGGGGGGCGGCAAGGCGAAGGAGGGAGGAAGGAGAGAAGTGGAAGGAGGGGAGGCGAAAGCGAAGGAGAGGAGGGAAGGAAAGAAGTGAAGGAGGAGGCGCAAGGAAGGAGAGGAGGGAAGGAGAGATAGTGGAAGGGAGGGGGGGGCGCAAGCGAAGGAGAGGAGGGAAGGAGAGAAGTGGAAGGATGGGGAGGCGCAAAGCGAAGGAGAGGAGGGAAGTGGAGAAGTGGAAGGGG
This sequence comes from Penaeus monodon, assembly GCF_015228065.2. Classification (NCBI taxonomy): domain Eukaryota; kingdom Metazoa; phylum Arthropoda; class Malacostraca; order Decapoda; family Penaeidae; genus Penaeus; species Penaeus monodon. The sequence goes on along the minus strand of NC_051386.1, from coordinate 2,725,384 downwards.
GAGGGGGGGGGGCGCAAGCGAAGGAGAGAGGGATAGGAGAGAAAGTGGAAGGAGGGGGGAGGGGGGCAAGCGAAGGGGAGAGGGAAGAGAGAAGTGAAGGAGGGTGGGAGGGCACAGCCGAAGGAGAGGAGGGCTAGGAGAGAAGTGGAAGGAGGGGGGGGGGGCGCAAGCGAAGGAGAGGAGGGAAGGAGAGAAGTGGAAGGAGGGGGGGGGGGGGGCGGCAAGCGAAGGAGAGGAGGGAAGGAGAGAAGTGGAAGGAGGGGGGGGGGCGCAAGCGAACGAGAGGAGGGAAGGAGAGAAGTGGGAAGGAGGGGGGGGGGGGGGCGCAAGCGGAAGGAGAGGAGGGAAGGAGGGAGAAGTGAAGGAGGGGGGGGGGGCGCAAGCGAAGGAGAGGAGGGAAGGAGAGAAGTGGAAGGGAGGGGGGGGGGAGGGCGCAAGCGAAGGAGAGGGGAAGGAGAGAAGTGGAAGGAGGGGGGGGGGGCGCAAGCTGAAGGAGAGGAGGGAAGGACGAGAAGGGAAGGACCCACGGGGGGGGGGGCGCAAGCGAAACGAGAGGTAGGGAAGGAGAGAAGTGGGAAGGACGGGGGGGGGGCGCAAGCGAAGGAGAGAGAGGGAAGGAGAGAAGTGGAAGGAGGGGGGGGGGCGCATGCGAACGAGAGGAGGGAAGGAGAGACAGTGAAAGGAGGGGTGGGGGGGGCGCAAGCGAAGGAGATGGAGGGAAGGGAAGAGAAGTGGAAGGAGGGGGGGGGGGCGCAAGCGGACAGGGAGGAGGGAGGAGAGAAGTGGAAGGAGGGGGGGGGGCGCAAGGCGAAGGAGAGGAGGGAAGGGAGAGAAGGGACGGAGGGGGGGGGGGGGCGCAAGCGAAGGAGAGGAGGGAAGGAGGAGAAGTGGAAGGAGGGGGGGGGGGGGGGGGCAAGCGAACCGAGAGGAAGGGGAAGGAGAGAAGTGGAAGGAGGGGAGGCGGGGGGCGCAAGCGAACGAGAGGAGGGAAGGAGAGGAGAAAGGGAAGGAGGGGGGGGGCGCAGCGAAGGAGAGGGGGGAGGAGAGAAGTGGAGGGGGGGGGCGCAAGCGAAGGAGAGGAGGGAAGGAGAGAAGTGGAAGGAGGGGGGGGCGCAAGCGAAGGAGAGGAGGGAAGGAGAGAAGTGGAAGGAGGGGGCGCAAGCGAAGGAGAGGGAGGGGGGGGGGATCGCATGCCTCTCCTTCGGCGGCCTCGCGATACACGCCCGAGGGACACTGAGCACAACCCATTCGGCTTCATCCAGCGACCAAACTTCTTTGTTTCGCGAGATTCTTTCTTCTTCGTTCTTTCACCTTCGTTTTCATAAAGCCATGTGCGTATCTTTTTATGTATATCTATATGCAGACTTTATATATGTTTCATTTGTGTACATAGCCTATAGATACGTATAAATGTGTGTGTGTGTAACATATATATATATATATATATATATATATATATAATTATAATGTAAAATATATATATATATTAATATATATATATATATATATATATATATACATAGGGATACATATATTAATATATATAAAATTATATATATATATATTATATATAATATATATATGATATATATATATATATGTATGCCTATGTATATATATATATATATATAATATTATATATATATATATTATATATATATATGTATGCCTATGAATATATAAAATAATAATATATATATTATTATAAATATATAATATATATATGCATTATATATATACATTTTTATATATTATATATATATATATTATATATATATATATATATATATAATATATATTTTAATATATATATATATTATAGGATATATATATTGCTATATATTATTTAAATATATAAATATATTAATATATTAATATTATATATATATATATATATAGTATATACATATCATCAATAACGGTTATGTCATGTTTGAGCAGCCGTGGACCTCTCTACCATCCTCGCCACTAAACTCGATCTACGCTTTTCTTTCACTTGTACCATCGACAGCCCGCAAATTCTTTGATGTTGTCCTCAGTCTTGTCTTCGGTTTGCCTCTTCCTCTGTTTCCTATCACAATCCCGTCAGCAAGTTTTCTCAATACTTTTATTTCTCATTACATGCCCAAAATAAACATTAATTTCCTCCTGTTCAAGATGTCCAACAGCCGGTCTTTACATTTTTTTTTTCTCAGCACTTCATCATTTGTCTTCTCTGTCCAGCTAATACGCAGTACTCTTTCTGTAACACCACATTTCAAAACTATTGATTTTTTTCTTGTTATCTACTTCAGCACCCAACACTCAGAACCATATGATGCAATTGGGAAAACTAATGAGTTCAATAACCTCAGCTTGTCCGTAGGTAATGCTTGGGTCTTCCAGATGTTATTGAGAGCAATTGTGGCATTTTTGGCAATGGCAATTCTTCTTTTTATCTTCGGTGAATCATCATATGTATATATATTAGTTAAAACAGCTCCAAGATAAGTGAACTCTTTCACATTTTCCACAATCATTCCATTGATTGTAACATGTTCATCATTGTTCATTGCCGGTTATCTTTGAATCTTCATGATCTTAGTTAGCCTTTTCGTTTGCTTCTCTAACTTTATCTAGTAGTTGTTGTAGTTCAGTGATACTGCTGGCAATCAAAACTATGTCATCGGCGTACCTTAGATTGATATTTGTATCCTCCAACATCTGCAGTTCCTTCAAATTCTCTAGAGCACCTCTCATAAATATATAACATACATACAACATACAATATAATATAATAGTAAAAATAAATATATAAAATATATATAAAAATAAAATATAGAAAATTAGATATATATATATATATAACACTAAGATAATATATATTAATAAATATATATAAAACTATAATATATAAAATATATATATATTTTATAGGTACATATAATTTAGGTACATACATATAGGTACATTATATATATATATATATAATATATATTATAAATAATATAAAATATAATATATGTACCTAGATAATAATATATATATATATTTTAATATAAAATATAAAATATGGCCTAGCTATCTACTATCTATCATCTATATAATAAAATCAATATATACATTATATATATATATATATTATATATATATATATATATATATTTATATTATAGGCCGCGGGGGGGTCGAGTGGTTAGAGCATCGGAATCAAGATGGACGAAGGCAATCTGAGTTCGAGGGTTCGAGTCACCGGCCGGCGCGTTGTCCTTTTGGGAAAGGGGGGGGGGGAATTTCACCTCGATTGCCTACCTCGCCACTGGGTGGCCAAGCCACCCCAAGTCAGTGCTGGTCCCAAGCCCGGATAAATAGAGAGAATGATTACCTAAAAACGGCACTCTCCGTGGAAAGGAACTGGGGACCCTACCACTACTCACTCCAAGAGCATCACAACTTGAAAATTACAATTAAGTATCATGCTGTTGACCACGGCGGCTCAAAAAATGAACCTACCCTTTAAAAAAAAACTATATATAGTTATATATTAATATTATATATATATATATGTATATAATATATAATAGATATATAATATATATATATATATATTATATGTATATATATATACATATATGTATATATATATAATATATGTATATATTAAAGACATATATGTATATATATAATAACACACACAACACACACATATATATATATATATTAATATATATATATATATAGATATATAATATAATATATGTGTGTGTGTATGTGTGTGTGTGTGTGTGTGTGTGTGTGTGGTGTGTGTGTGGGGTGTGTGTGTGTGTGTGTGTGTGTGTGTGTTTTGTGTGGTGTGTGTGTGTGTGTGGGATGTGTGTGTGGGGTATGTGTGTGTGTGTAAGCGACACGTGAGTTGGGAGCACTACTTCGCCCGATGTAAGCGAGTGGCCACCGCAAGCCCCCAGAATATGAGTGACACGAGAGATTAAGAGCACGGCGTCACCAGGTGTGAGCGAGACGAGAGATGGGTGGGTCAGTGAAAAGGGGTTTAGCTTGCTGGTTTATTCTTGAAGACAGATATAAGACCCCCCAAGAGACCGCCGTGTCCCCGGGTGGAGGACGAGGTGGTGGAGCTGGACCCGGCGTGGCTTGGGCTGTCTGCTGTGTCTCTCTCTGTGTGTCTCTGCCTTACGGACGTGTCCTTTTATGCGGCGGTTCCCTTTGAGGACGGATGTTTGTTCCTGTGCGAAAAGAGAAAG
>NC_051386.1:2718547-2721046 GCF_015228065.2 Penaeus monodon | reverse complement strand
AAAAAACTTCCTTCACTTCTCCCCCAATCCACCCGCGGGGAAACCCCCCATAACGAAATGATGAGCTTAAAATCATTAAAATACTTTATTTTGTGGCAGACGTTCCTAAAGAGCTCAATAAATTACCAATTTCAGGAGGACAATAAACCGAACTGAAATCGATACGTGTTTTGATTTTACTTGAAATGCGACAAACTCCAAAGTAGAATCAATAGTCACTTCTGTAAAAAGGGAGCTTTGGTGGATGTACAGGCGACTTCGCCCCACCCCTACCCTTTCCCGATCCTTCCGACACAGATGGTAGTTCCTCAGCGAAACGACCTCGTCAGGGGACGAGGTTGTGTAAGTGCGTTTCTTGGAGAAACTAAAATTCGGGAGCATAGGACGAGGCTAATAATCTAAGGTCTTTTTTACTTTAGATCTAAAGACTTCGACAGTTCCATTGTATAATGGTCGACGCGAAGATTACGTTTTATGGGGTTTGGAAGTGCCTTGTCCACCAGATTTTTTTTTTTCTTTTTTTGGGAGGGGAGAGCCTCCTCCCCCTCGCTTCCCGGGGACCTCTCTGGGGATGGTTTGGAGACAGAAGCCTCCATGTCCTGCACCTCTGGGCGAGGGAGACGACTGACAGTTTGCGATCTGCTTCTCTCACGAGAAGCCGATCGCGAGCCAGGCGAAGTCCTCACGGGAGTAGCCGGACGGGAAGGTGCCCCTCCGGACTGTGATTCGGTAATCAGCCCCCTTAGGATTTTTATGCTGGGTTGATGAAAGCCATTTGATCGACCAATTTAGTCAACTGATAAACTTTAATATTTAATTCTTTAACGGTTTGTTTGAGTTCGGCAATTTCTTTATCCTTGGCTGCAAGCTGTTGACTGGCATTACTAGCACTAGGGGTGATGTTAGTTACTGCTTCGGCATAGGAAGTATGGGGTTTTGTGTGTCAAACTTTCATTTTCCTCTTAGCTACAGTATAACTAACTTCATGCTTCCTCATATTGCTAATGTCTCGTCTCCTCTTCAGGATGGTGCACTCAGCGATCCTGATTGATGGAGACCTCCACAATTAGCACATTTGGAGATTTTGGGTAGTACAAGTGATGGTGTCATGGGCTTCAGCACATTTACGGCAAACGAATTATTTGAATCTTATCAATACATCTTAATGAGGTGTGTCCGAAATTTTTGGCATCTATTACAATGCATTGGCTTTTTGGGCATAAGGCTTACTTGAACACGTTCATAACGACATTGACATATTCTGGAATTTTATTCAAAGCAAAGGTAAAAAAACACAGTCCAGTTTTTGTTCGCACATTCCCGTCCTTCTTGGTCATACAATGAACGTCCACTAACGTCTTGGTCCTCATGCTCCAAGAATTTCACTTTCTTCCATCGTCCTCAAATCCCTGTGAAAGATTACTCCCTTACAGGTATTTGGGCCAATAGGAATAGTTACTTTAACTCGAAGATCATGAATTTGCGTCAGCTTAAGTAAATCCTTAATCGGAGAGTTGTTTGTACTTTAAACAAGGAGGCTTCCATCTCGCAATTTTTTGACAAAATCAAAATCGCCGTCCACTTGACCATCAAGGACCTCAGCGAAACGACATCGTCAGAGACGAGGTGGTAAGTGCGTTTCTTGGAAAAATATAATATCGGGAGCATAAGACGAGGCTAATAATTTAAGGTCATTTACTTAGATCTAAGACTTCGACAGTTCCATTGTATAATAGTCAGAAGAAGAAGGAGTTGTGGGGGCACCTTGTCTGGAGAAACGTCTTTTTAGCGGCCAAAGTAAACCCGGCGGAAGCTAAGGGACGTTGGGTGTTGTGTCGGTCGTAAGGACTAGGTTTTTATGGCGGTAAGATGAGTTTTTTAAGCTTTTTTACATTTTTTAAATTGAACAGAGTGCTCAGTTTTTTGGGGGTTTTATCTTCGTTTTTTTTGTGTTTTTTCAAACGGGTTTGGGGGGGATTTTCCCGTGTTAGTATTTTAATGTTTTTTTTTTTGGTGTAATTTAAGTGTATTCCTTTTAATGTTTTTATTAACAATAAATGTGAGCTTTGAGAGTGAAATTCCTTTTTTTATTTAACCCTTTTTAATAAAGACACATGATACCATTACTTGGCTACCTGTGGCAAGCAATTGACATCCTTCTATCAGCCTTCAGGCTGCCACGCACTCCCCTCGGAGTTAACCACGCTTACCAGACGGAAACCCCTTTGTGAATTAGGTTCTTCTCTTTTCTCACACGCACGCTTTCCTTTTGTTTTTTTACACCCTTCTAGACGTCTCCTAAATGATTACCGAAAAAAGGTAACACCGGCACCTCCGTGGAAAGGAACTGGGACCCTACCACGTACTCACTCCAAGAGCATCACAACATGAAAACTACAATTAAGTATCATGCTGTGACCACGGCGGCTCAGACATGACCTCCCGTTAAAAGAAGAAGACGTCTCCCCCTTTTCGATACATGTATTTTCCTGGACGTAC
>NC_051386.1:2706047-2713547 GCF_015228065.2 Penaeus monodon | reverse complement strand
ATTATTGAAGCTTTTGATACTGTTGATCACGATATCCTCTGGAATAACATGAACGATGTGAAGTTTCCAAAAACATCTTTCCAACTAATAAAACTATGTATGACCAACAACAAGCAGCTGTAAGAACCACTTATGGGTTAACAGAATGGTTCGAAGTCAAACAAGGAGTACGACAGGGTTGCATTCTGTCTCCGCACCTCTTTAACATATATTCAAGAAACAATTATGAGAGGTGCTCTGAGAATTTTAAAGGGAAACTGTAAGATTTTGGGAGGATACAAAATATCAAATCTGAGGTACGCCGATGATATAGTTTTGATTGCAAGCAGTATCACTGAACTACAACAACTACTAGATAAAGGTAGAGAAGCAAGCAAAAAGGCTGGCTTGTTTCTTAATGCCAAGAAAACTAAGATCATGGAAGATTAAAAAGATAACCGGCAATAAAACAATGATGAACATGTTTACAGTCAATGGAATGATTGTGGAAAATATGAAAGGTTCCACTTATCTTGAAGCTGTTTTAACTAATACATATGATGATTCACCGGAGATAAAAAGAAGAATTACCATTGCCAAAAAACGCCACAATTGCTCTCAATAACATCTGGAAAGACCGAAGCATTACCTGAGGTTATTGAACACATTAGTTTTCCCAATTGCATCATATGGTTCTGAGTGTTGGGTGCTGAAGTAGATAGACAAGAAAAAAGATCAATAGTTTTGGAAAGTGGTGTTACAAAACGAGAAACTGCGTATTAGCTGGACAGAAAAGAAGACGAATGATGAGTGCTGAGAAAAATAAATTTTTAAAGACCGGCTGTTGGACATCTTGAACAGGAGGAAATTAAAGTTTATTGGTCATGTGATGAGAAGTAAAAGTTTTGAGAAAAATTTGCTGACAGGGATGGTGATGGGAAAAACAGAGGAAGGAGGAAAACGAAGACAAGACTGAGCGACAACATCAAAGATATTTTGGGGGCTGTCGATGGTACAAGGGAAAGAAAAGCGTAAGATCGAGTTTAGTGGCGAAGGAGGGGGGAGAGGTCCACAGCTGCTAAAAACATGAGCATACCGTTTTTGAGATAATATATATATATATATATATATATATATATATATATATATACATATATATATATATATACACGCACACACACACACACACGGTTGCCTTCGAACCATTCTGTTAACCCGTAAGTGGTTCTTACAGTTGCTTGTTGTTGGTCATACATGTCTTTTATTAGTTGGATGATGTTTTGGAAATTTCATATCGTTCATATCGCACACACGAAATTAGCAAAATCAAAAATGCCATCAAATAGTTCTCCAAAATTAAAAAAAAATGCAACGTTGCCAGCAGCATGGGGCCAAGTCTATAAGAATACTAATTCGGCATACGGAAGTTTTCCCAAAAAACAAGACCTACCAAAACCACTCAAACCAGTGTTCCATGCCTCAGCTGTCTACCATTAGTTTAGCCATCCCTCTCTATCGATTCATTGTATCCGTTAAAAATTGATTACGTCAACTGTTGGTCTGTTTTAGTAATACTGCATATTGCTGAATCATTCAGAATGCAACAATATTAGAGGGGAAAAAAAAAAAAAAAAAAAAAAAAAAAAAAAAAAAAAAAAATATATATATATATATATATATATTTTATTATATATATATATATATATAATTTTAAATATATATATATATAATAACTAATAAGTGCCCAGAGAGGGATGGAAAGACTGATGCTGGGAATTAGCCTAAGAGATAGGATGAGGGCGACGTGGATCAGGGAACAGACAAAAATAGAAGATATACTTGCGAGCATCAAAAAGAAAAACTGGCAATCGGCAGGTCATATACATCGGAGACAGGATAACAGATGGACAAAGAATGTAACAGACTGGGCTATAGATAATATAAAGAGACCAAGGGCCAGACCAATGACAAGATGGCGCGACGAAATAACGAAATTTGGGGGCCGAGACTGGAAACAAAAAACACAAGACAGACAAAGTTGGAAAAAATTGGGGGAGGCCTACGTCCTGCAGTGGAAATGACCCAGGCTGATGATGATGATGATGATGAATATATATATATATATATATATATATATATATATATATATATATATATATATATACATATATCAAATGGAGCAGAGTGAATGACCATTGTGCTAAGAACTATCGCATATATTTCCATATCGTTGTCAGTAAAATATAAATTATATATCCAATTATTATATATATTTAGTAATGATTGCCGAGAAACTAAAATTGTAGATTTTTTTGTGCATCTAATATTATATAACAAACCAGATCAGTGATTTCATACACATTTTGAACTTTATTTTCATATATCTCTCTGTATATATATATATAAAAAAATATAATATATATATATAATATATATATATAATATATATATATATATATATAAGGCCGGGTAGCCGAGTGGTTTGAGAATAAAGGGCACGAAGCTGTCGCGATTTCCAATCTGAGTTCGAGGGTTCGAGTCAGCGGCCGGCGCGTTGTTCCCTTGGGCAAAGAACTTCACCTCGATACTTAAAAGAGGTAACACCGGACTTTTCCCTGGAAAAAGGGAAATGGGGACCGTATCACGTACTCACTCCAAGAGCATCACAACAGGAAAACTACAATTTAGTATCATCGTAACCACGGCGGCTCAAAAATGAACATACAGTTAAAAAAAAATTGTTTGACTAGGTAAAAAAACAAAGATAAATAACCATAATCAGATAGCTTTTTCTCAGCATTATTTATGAAGCAAAGGGGGGTGGAGGAAAGGCCAGTAAAGAAATGCAAAGGATATTTCGTGGTAAAATATTGCCTGGTGACGAAAGAATGGACCTGAAAAAGACTTGAAGCCCCAAAAGAACATTCCTGGCTATCCTTGTGGCTGTTTTAAATTTTTAAGCTTTTTAATGATGTGTGCAGTGAGCATTAGTAGATAATTAAGAGGGGACTTGAGTTGAACTGTTTTAGGATATTCCCGGTGGAGGAAGTTACGAATTGAAATGATATGAAAAAGCCCAAGATTTATTAGTGGATTTGGCTTAATGCAGTACACATGGCAAAAAATCTTTAACAAAAATGTGTCGTTTCACCTCTACTGCGTGTATTAAGTGATTTTACCTGTATATTCTCCTACTTATCCACATTCCAATCCATCTGCCTGTTTGATATTATTTCTCTTATATGCACACACACACGCATGCTGTATTTTGTGTGTGTGTGTGTGTGTGTGTGTGTGTTTTGTGTGTGTGTGTGTGTGTGTGTGTGTGTGTGTGTGTGTGTGTGTGTGTGGGTGTGTGTGTGTGTGGTGTGTGTGTGTGTGTGTGTGTGTGTGTGCGCTTGTGAGAAGGGGTGTGTGTGTGTGTGTGCTTAGTTGTTTTAAAAACGGGAAAAGAGCTAAGTCAGATGGTCCCGTCTGCTATATTAAATTATCATAACTATTTAAATTGATGTACATTTTTGGGACACAACAACATTTTTTGGAAGGGTTGTTCCATGTTTCAAGAGTTCTGTTTGAGAAACTGAACTTTCTTAACGGCTTCTCTTTTCTTTCACTTGAGAGAGTGTATATGTTTAATGTATATAATTATATATATATATAATATATATATATATTATATATAATATAATATATATATAGATAGATAGATAGATAGATAGATAGATAGATAGATAGATAGATAGATATAGATAGATAGATTATACACACACACACAACACACACCACACACACAAAACACACACACACACCCCACACACACCACACACACACACACACACACACAACCCCACACACACACAATATATATATAATATATATATATATATATATATAATATATAATTTTATATATATATATATATAATATATATAATTGGGGAAGGCTACGGCAAACCACCGCTCTAAATTGACAAGAAAATCACGGAAAATCCATGATCGCCACCCTCCTTGTAGGACGGGCACTTGAAGAAGAAGATATATAATTACTAATCGTCAGCTTATATTTGTTTGAAAACCTCTTTCCAGGGGTACTACAGAATTCAGATGTCACTGTCATTTTGATGTAAAAGCTTTTTATCATCGTTAATATTTCAAAATGGAAGAATTATATCACACAAATTTGTATTTATTTGCCTATCGGAGTTTTGTTAAAAGAAAAAACTATCTTTTTCCAACGCTAAGAAATATATTCTCTTTGTCGCAATCGCAGAAAACTTGATACTTACAAAGTTCAAAAGTCAAAAGGTGATTTCGAAAGTGGCGCGGCGAGTGACGTCAATGGTCTCCATGGTAACCCTTTTGGAACCTTTTTTTTTATTTATTTCCTTATTTGTCTTCCTTCATTTAACGAAAATTTATGCGTAGGGTAAAATAGCCGAAGCTTTATAAAATTGTCGAGTCACCTGATCGATCTCGTGCGGGAATACATCGTCTCCAAACATTGATAAAGTCTTTAGAAAAATGATTACCTAACTCGAAAGAGAGAGAGAGGAAGAGAGAGAGAGAGAGAGAGAGAAAAGAGAGAGAGAGAGAGAGAGAGAGAGAGAGAGAGAGAGGGAGGGGAGAGAGAGAGAGAGAGAGAGGAGAGAGAGAGAAAAGAGAGAGGGAAAAAAAAAATCCAACCTTAAATCCCATATATGTACTAAAAAAAGACTGAACAATGGAAGGAAAAAATGTACACTTAACTAAGGGCAAACCTGTCTTCAACCATAAAAAAAAAAAAAAAAATCCAACGTTATATTTCGCCAGAGGAAAGTAAATGAGGGTTAGGGAAAGCAAAAAATTTTAAAACGAGAATAACTGGGCACGATGAACTGACACTAAAGACACAGCGAAATGGAAAGCATTGGCAACGGCAGTTTTTGTTTGGTTAAAACGGGTAAGAAATTTCAAAAGGGTTGGGATCATAACTGACACACTCTGACACATGCGATTGAACCTTTTTTTTTTAAATCAGATACAGTTACCCACGACGACAATTTTATTCCAACACCAATTCGCAAATAATAATAAACAAATAAACTATGATAAAAAAAAAAAAAAAAAAGAGACAAACTTGACACCCGTTCTTTACACGGACGACTGACTTGACACCTCCTGACAACCGGCGAAACTCCCCTGGCCCTTAGTCGCTTGTGGAGTGGTAGGAGGGGGACCCGCTCATGCCTTGGCCTGTGTAAGCTGAAAGGCTTCCCACAATGTGCTTATCAGTTTTCACTGGAGTTAGAGGCGTGGTGTTGGACCAAAAGCCTCTTTTTTTACAAGGTAGTGGTTTTTTTTTTTCCGTTGAAAAGGATTTTGTTTTTAATTATTGTTGTTGGTTTGTTGTTGTTGTTGTTAAATTTTAGGATTAATGGTAATTCGAGGAGGGATGTGATGGGAGGGAAAGGGGAGGGGGAGGAGGGAGGTCTCTCTGGTCCTTATATAAAAAAAAAAAAAAGTTATTTTTTAAAAAGGTGGATTCCGTTTTTATTTTAATTTTCCTTACCATTTTTCTGTGTTTGGCGATGTTTGTTCCTGAAGGGATTTAGGGGGGGAAAGATGAGTATGAAAATGAGATGATCATGGAGAGAGATTTTTTTTTTTTTTTTTTCAATTGTGTGCCAAATGTTGTATTTTTAAAGATATGTTTAAGGGTTTTTATAGGCGCGAAAAATTGCCGGTTTCTTTAGCCAATGTTGGAGCAGAGAATTGTTCGTTCATTTTATTTGTGATTCGTATTTGTCTGTCGGGAAATTAGTCCATGTATTGAAGATTTTTTTTTTTTTTTAGACAAGCAAAGTATTGTGCAGGGAAATGTTATTCAAGCACCGGTACCAGCGCATAATTGTAATATCATACGAGGTGGAATTGAATGTTCTTACCCAAAGCAAAAATGTTTTGGGAGGACGGCTGCTTTCAAATTGGGATTTTCTTCTTCTAACTGTAATGGCTGTGTTCTTTCAGCGCTTAACACTTCCTCTTTATCTCCGATGGAAGCCTGCTCACTCAGAATTCCAAAAGTAATGATATAGTATGACACAGAGAGATGGAAGGGAAATGGACACGGCCGTCATATAGAACATAAGAAATAAAGTCATTAACATCACAGGTAAGCTGCTGCGGTCTCATACCTACCCAGCAAAATGAGAAAATATCCGCTTGCGTGTCACCCGTCGCAGACTTAGGAAGGATAGATTTGGATAACCTTGTTACGGTGCTTGTCTCAGAAGGGGTGTGTCGCTCTCAGTAACAAATACCATAAAGGTATTGCTGTTACCTTCCCCTTTAGCACGCTCTGGCAAAAAAACGACAAAACCTCCACCTCTTATATTCTGGCAACATAGAGGGATTAGAGTGATTATTCTTATGACATTAAGGTACAGTTTGTTTCACAAAGTCATATGATTTAAGGTAAACTTTGCCTGAAATGGACAGAATGATAAGAAAATAAAACATTTTATTTATGGCATTTCCTTCAACTCATGATACTTTGGTGTACATTTACAAAATGACTTCACAAACTTAGGCAAAATCTAATATAAAGAAAGGAAAAAACTGCACTCACTGATATATTAAATAATATGAGCAGGCAATGAATAATGCCATAAATAAGGAAATGTCGCAACAGATGTTGCACAGAGTAAGTCCATCACAAGCAAGTGGGGTTCCAAGGCCCCTGATAGGTAAATACAGTAATATTGCGGGATTCTGTGGGTGAAGCCCCATGGTTAGGCAGATTTTAGGTTCCTACGGCAATGTTTGTGGATGCCTAGGAGTGGCTGGAGTACTGGGGTCTTTGTTGTAGAGGGGTGCATCACTTCACAAAACAGATGGAAATCAAGGACAAATTCAGCGTTTTACACCGGAATAAGTGAAACAAGAAAATATAGCTGCAGATGGCTGTGTGAAACTAGAAGTGCAATTTGTGGACTTTGTGTCTTTGTTAGGTGGATGGTAGTAAAGATATGGTGTTTTCCAAACATTTACCAATGTTTGCTTCTACTGAAACCCTTTTTTTGGTTTGATTGTAACCACTGTATAGAGAAGTATGCACACACAGCCTCGGTTTCATTAACAGGTGGCATGTACCTCCATGCCAGTATGTGTTTAACCAGCTTGTGTGCACTGAACCCTGGGTGCTTCATGCTCACACAGGGCCCAAAATCTGGGCATTAGGCTTATTTGAGTGGCCACTCTTACAGGTGTGTTACTTGTAGCCGGGCACAAACGAACACTCATGTGCAGTGTCAGGACTTTATTCCTCCCCTATGCAACAGTATTATTATTATTATTATTTTTTTTTTCTGCATAAGCTTTATTTCCATTTTTTTCTATTTTTCAGTGTCTATATTTGTCATTTGATATGCTCTTTCCAGATGGTAATGGACTATTTTTCTTGCTCAGACTCCATATTATCTCTCTACCTCCATAGCTCAGTCTAATGACCCTCCAAGAGTTTTGTTGACTTGTGTTGAGTCAT
>NC_051386.1:2698547-2701047 GCF_015228065.2 Penaeus monodon | reverse complement strand
TTACACCATTAATAATTTTACTGGTATTGAAAAACTTAGGAATGGCGTACCAAGAACAACAGCTTTAATACAAACGAGGTTGATTCAGCTCGGAAAGAGGCTCCACTGTAAATCACGTCTTTTCGTTGTTTTATATATATATATATATATATATATATATCATATATATATTTCATAAATATATCATATATATCATATACATATATATCAATATATATATATATATATATATATATATATATAATGTATATATATATTATATATATATATGTATATAATATGATGTTATAATTTTGTTATTATATTTATATATATTATAATATAATATAATATAATTTTTTTAATACTATTAATAATCATATATATTACATATTATATAATCTATTATATAATTATATATATATATCTTATTATCTTCTATATAATTAAATATTTATAAAATTTTTCCAAAAATTTAAAAATTTTTATAAAATTTTATTTTAAAATTTATTAAAATTTTTTTAAAAAAATTTATTAAAATCTTATTTATTTATTTTTTTTTTTTTCTTTTTTTAAACCAAATTTTTGACAAAAAGGAAGAGGAAAAACCCTTAGGAAGGCGTAGGGGAAAAATTTTTTTAAACCCCGGGGGGGGGGATTTACCCGGGGGTTTAAAAAAAGGAGAAATTAGGAAAGGGACCCGAAAAGCTTTTTTAAAAAAGAGGTTGAAAGGGAAAAAAGGCCCAAAAAAAAAGGAATAAAAAAAAAAAAAAAAAATTTAAAAAAAAAAAAAAATTAAAAAAATAAAAAAAAAAAAAAAAAAAAAAAGGGGTTTTTTAAAAAAAAAAAAAAAAAAAAAAATAAAAAATTTTTAAAAAAAAAAAAAAAAAAAAAAAAAAAATTTTTAAAAAAAAATTTTTAAAAATTTTATATATTTAAAAAAAAATTTTAAATTTAAAAAATTTTATTTTTTGAAAATATTTAATATATTATAAAATTTATTTTTTAATTTTTTTTTTAAAAAATTTTTATTATTATTTTTTTAATAGGTTCGTCTGCCCCCGGGGGGGCCCAGTTTATTTTTTTTTTGGGGGATGCTTTTGGAGGGTACGTGGTAGGGCCCCAGTTCCCTTCCCGGAGTGCCGTGTTCCTTTTGGAATCATTCTCTCTATTTTTTCTGGGCTTGGGACCACATTGACGGCTGGTTGCCCCCTGGCTGGAGGCAATAAGGTGAAATTTCCCTTTCCAAAAACAAAGCGGGGGGTGACTCCCCCCAACAGATTTCCCCGTGCAGTCTTAAGTCCTGCTCAACCCGGCCCCGGGCCTTTAAAAAAAAAAAAAAAAAATTAAAAAATAAAATTTAAAAAATTTTTTATAAAAAAAAGGGGAAAAAATAGAAAAATTTAAAAAAAAAAAAATTTAAAAAAAAAAAAAAAAAAAAATTTTTAAAAAAAAAAGGGGAAAAAATTTTTTTTTATTTAAAAAAAATAAAAAAAAATAAATTTTTTAAAAATTTTTTAAAAAATTTTTTTTAAAATAAAAAAATTTTTTTTTAAAAAAAAAAAAATAAAAATTTTTTGGGGAAAAAAAAAAAGAAAAAAAAAAAAAAGTTTGAAAAAAATTTTAAAATATTTTTCTAAAAAATTTTTTTTTAAAAAAAAAATTTTTAAAAAAAATTTAAAAAAAATTTTTTTTTTTTTTTTTTTTTTTTTAAAAAAAAAAAAATTTTGGGGATATTTTTTTTTTTATTTTTTTTATATTTTTTTTATATTTTGGGGTGTGTTGTGTGTGTTGTTTTTGTGTGGTGGGGCTGTGGCCCGGGTTTTTTTTCTTTTTTGTGTGGTTTAAAAACACCATTTTTTGCGGCTTCCATTCCACAGGAGAAAAAACCCAAACCATGTTATTTTTTTAAAGCTCATTCTTAAAAAAAACGAGTTTTGGTTTTTTTTTTGCTTGTTTTCTTTCTTTGGCCTTGGGTTGGGAAAATAGTAAGTTAAGGGTTTTTAAAAGAGCCTTGTTTTTTTTATTTAATCAACCTTTTTGTGTTGTTTTTTTTTTTGGGGGGAGGGGTTTTCGACACCTGGCCCTTTCGTTTTAAAATAGAAAGTCGCCCTTTATTTTTGTATTTTAAATTTTTAGATAAACCCACATAAAAACCCCCGGAAAATCAATGGGCCCTGTGCTTTTTGGTAATGTCAGCATTTACAGGTAAAAAAAAAGAAGAAAAAGAAAAAAAAAAAATAAAATGGTATATTTCGAAAAAGGCGCCTGCGTTTTTTCCCGTTGGGTTGACCCCAGTCTCGGCAAATGTCGTACATTTTACAGCAATAAACATCTTAAAAATAATCTTTTGAGGGAGGAAAAAGTGCAAGTGTGTGTTTTTTTAGATTATAATATAATCTAGTGAGCCCCCTCGCAGCTTTCCCCTTTTGATATTTATTACAGCTTCTGGAATTGTCTTATGGGTTGGATTGTACCATGGTGCGTGGGTAGACTGTGTTGGGGTACTTTTTTTTTTTTT
>NC_051386.1:2687721-2698447 GCF_015228065.2 Penaeus monodon | reverse complement strand
GTGTGGTGTATGTGTGTGTGTATGTGTGTGTGTATGTGTGTGTGTTGTTGTGTGTATGTGTGTGTTGTGATGTGTGTATGTGTGTGTATGTTGTGTGTATGTGTGTGTGTATGTGTGTGTATGTGTGTGTGTCTGTGTGTGTATGTGTGTGTGTATGTGTTGTGTGTATGTGTGTGTGTTGTGTGTGTGTGTGTGTGTATGTGTGTGTATGTGTGTGTGTGTGTATGTGTGTGTATGTGTGTGTGTGTGTATGTATGTGTATGTGTATGTGTGTATGTGTGCGTGTGCGCGCATATATAATATATAATATATAATATAATATATATATATATATATATATATATATATATATATATATATGAATTTATATACATGAATATACATATATATTAGATATAAATATATATGTATATTATATATATATATATATATATATATATATATATATATATATTATATATAATATATATATATATATATATATAATATATATATATATATATATATATATATATATATATATATCTTCTTCTTTTAACGGTAGGTTCATGTCTGAGCCGCCGTGGTCACAGCATGATACTTAATTGCAGTTTTCATGTTGTGATGCTCTTGGAGTGAGTACGTGGTAGGGTCCCCAGTTCCTTTCACGGAGAGTGCCGGTGTTACCTTTTCGGTAATCATTCTCTCTATTTTATCCGGGCTTGGGACCAGCACTGACTTGGGCTGGCTTGGCCACCCAGTGGCTAGGTAGGCAATCGAGGAGAAGTTCCTTGCCCAAGGGAACAACGCGCCGGCCGGTGACTCGAACCCTCGAACTCAGAGTATCGTCGTGACAGTCTTGAGTCCGATGCTCTAACCATTCGGCCACCGCGGCCTTGGCGATCATGGGCTTCCATGATTTTTCTTGGCAATTTAGGCGGTGGTTTGCCATTGCCTTCCGCCCGGGTTTTTTTTTTTTTTTTTTTTTTTTTTTTTTTAAGAGTCCCACTCTATTTACCCGGCACTGATTTGGGCTGATTTGGTCCCCCGGGCTAGGTAGGAAATCGGGGAATTCCTTTGCCCAACGGAAAAACGCGCCGGCCGGTGACTCAACCTCAAACTCAGATTACCGTCGTGACAGTCTTGGCCCGACGCTCAAACCCTTGGGCCCACCGGTCCCCATATATAAAATTATATAATATATTATATAATATATATATATATATATATATATATATATATATATATATAAAAAAATATAATATATATTATATATATATAAATATATATATTATATATATATACATAAAAATAATAGATCATAGAGAGATATACAAAAAAACACATACATTTATACAGGGGGACGCTAAAACAAAAAGGGGATTTGGGAGAGGAGTACCACCCAGGGTGCAGATCAGGCAAGCGTCCCCTGAGTGAAGAAGCTGTCAACAAAGTTTTCCCCTCCGAAGAAAAGAAAAGGAAAAGAAAACTCGGCTGAAAAGGGAATTCAAAGATGAAACCATGGGGGGACTAAACCCGGACGCGGACACGGCAAGGTTTTTTACGGAAAATTTTAAACGCAACGTAATTGGCTCTTTGGTGTCGCCACCCAGACCGGTGCACGCGGACCCAGGGGGAGGGGGGGACCGGGGAAGGGGGGAAATCCAGCCGGGCCGAGTGGAGAGTGGGAGCCTAGGCCTGTGTAACATGTCTTGGGTGTCTTTAAAACACCTCTACGTCTCTCTCATTCTCCCCCACCCCCTCTCTCTCAGTATATATGTGTGTATACATGTGTATATTATGGTGTATTGTGTGTGTTTTTGTGTGTGTGTGTGTGGTGTGTGGTGTGTGTGTGTGTGTGTGGTGTTGTGTGTGTGTGTGTGTGTGTGTGTGTTGTGTGGTGGTGTTGTGTGTGGTTGTGTGTGTGTGTGTTTTGGTGTGTGTGGTGTGTGTGTGTGTTGTGTAATATTTAGTATAATAATATATATATATATATTAATATATTATAATAATATAATATTAATATATATATATAATATATATTTTATAATAATATATTATATATATGAAATTTAGTATATATACGTGTATTTATGGTAGTATTTTTAGATATAAAATTATTTTATATATTTATAATATAATTATAATAATTATAATATATATAAGGCCGCAGGGCCAAGGTTGGGATTTCGGACCAGGACTGTCGCGCGGAAATCTGGTTCGAGGGTTCGAGTCACCGGGCCAGGCGCGTTTGTTCCCTTGGGCAGGGAACTTCACTGGGATTGCCTGCCCCCTAGGGGGCCAGGCCAGCCCAAGTCGGTCGGGCCCCGGGCCCCGGATGGTTGAGAAATGATTGCCAAAAAAAAAAAAATCCCCGGCACTTCCGTGGAAAGGAACTGGGGACCTCCCCACGTACTCACCCAAGAGCATCACAACATGAAAAAACTAAGTATATGCTGTGCCCACGGGGGCTCAACAAAACCTACCGTTAAAAAAAGAAGATACATATATATAAATATATATATATATATATATAATTATATATATATATAATATATGTGTGGTGTGTGTGTGTGTGTGTGTGTGTGGGTGTGGTGTGGTGTTGTGTGTGTGGTGGGGGTGTGTATGTTTGTGTGATTTCATTAATTGTTTATTATATATTTTTATATATTATAATATTTTATTTATATATATATATGAGACCACACACAAACACAAAACCCCGTATATACATCACTATATACCGATTATATACATTGTGTTTCAATGAAACATTTATGTATATGCACACACACACACCCCACACACCACACACACACACACACACACAACACACCACACCACACACACACAACACACGTGTACTACATAAAATTATATATATATATATATTTTAAATTTATATATATATATAATTATATATTTTATAATATATATATTATATATGTATGTATGTAGTATGAACATATATGTATGTATGTATGTAAATATATATATATATATTATATATAATAATAAATAATAATATTTAAAATATATAATTGGTTGGTGTGTGGGTGTGTGTGTTTGTGTGTGTGTGTGTGTGTGTGGGGTTTTTGTGGTTTGTGTGTGGTGTGTGTGCATTAATATTATTGCATTGATATACACATATGTAATATTTTCTGTATTTTAACTATGTTGTTGTTGATGTATTTGATCTTATAAAATATATGAAAAAAAAAAAATAGTGTGGTGTGTGTGGTGTGTTGTGTGTGTGTGTGTGTGGTGTGTGTGTGTGTGTGTGTGTGTGTGTGTGTGTGTGTGTGTGTGTGTACATATATGCATTATCTATATATGCATGTATGCCGATGAATTTAATTACCCCCACCCATTTCGTTGAGAATGAGGTCAGTCACAATGGTAACCATTGTTCCCAAAAAACCCAGCGACAATCCCAAAACTCCCCCCGGGTCTTTTAATAAATCCCCCGTGCCCCCTCGTCCCGCCGCTCGCCGCTGGCACCGCCGAGCGACACCCCAGAGCTAAAAAAACCGGGGCGGCATTGGGCACTGCGCGGCCCTCCGTCTTGCGAGTCAGGGGAAATTTTAAAGCCGCCAGCCCGTCTTCTCATCCGCCCGATTGTAAATCGGGATTTTTTTTTGTGTGTGTTGGGTTGTTTCAAGGACGCTATCAAGTAAAAAAAGCGTCTTGCGAGAAAAACGCTATAAAAAAGCTTATAAACAATTTTCCCGGTCTACAAAAAATGGAGGTATATGCTTTGTCAAAAATTTTAGTTGACTGAGTTTACTTTTTAATAAAAGGGGGATAAAAAAAGGGAGACATACACAATTTTTAAACATCCCCAAACATAACACAACAGACTAGACATATATAGCACAAATATAGAATACTGTATTTTTGTAAAAAGAAAGAGTAAGGGAGGGGGAAGGGGCAGCAAGGGAGGGATGAAAGGAAGAAAGGGGAGGAAGAAAGTGGGGAGGGAAAAAGGAAACGAAAGGGGGGAAGGGAAAGAGAGCAAGAGAGGGAGAGAGAGAAAAAGGGAAGGTAGAAGACGTGAATAACAGAGAGATCTAATGAATAAACGTAACGCATACTATAGAACGGACAACACCCATATAATGTTTGCACCCACAGAAATAAAACACACAAACAAACTTTAATAAGCAACATAGACTTAGTACAAAAAAATACACACGAAAAATAACCGACAGGCCATTTTCCCCCGTCCCCAACACCCACCCCCTAACCGGCTTTTCAACCCCCCCCCCCCCAAACCCCCCCCCACCCCAGCAATCGCCCCGGCAGGAGCTCGAGGACCCCCATGTCGGGTCCCGGGCGGAGTCGCGAGCGTAAAGGCGCCTGCCCAGGTAGGTACCCCGGCCCGTCTGGAGAGCCCATAATCTAAAGGTGCTTCCTGAAGGCCGAGGAGGTGGGGGCGGGAGGGAGGGTATGTGGTGGGGAGGTGGGGGCAGGAGGGAGGGTATGTGGTGGGGAGGCTGGAGGGAGAGGAGGCTGGGGGAGAACGGGGAGGAGGCTGGGGAGGATGATCGGGGGGGAGGGGGAAAGGGGGAGAGGGAGAGGGGGGGGAAAGAAAAGGGGGGGAAAAAGAGGGGGGCAAGGAGGAGAGGAAGGGGGGAAGGGGAGGGGGAATTGGGAGAGGGGGAGGGGGAAGTGGGGAGGGGGGAAAGGGTGCGGGGGGGGGAGGAGGAAAAGGAGAGTGGGAAAAAGGAGGGCGGGGGGAGGAATGAAGGGGAAGGTTTGGGGAGGAGGATGAAGGGGGGGATAGGGGAAAGCTGAGAGGCATAAAACGAAGGAGAGGAGAAGCGATAGAGAAGAGAAGAGATAGGAGGAAGGAGGGGAGGAGAAAAGTGGAAGGAGGGGGGGGGGGGGGCAAGCGAAAGGGGAGGGGGCAGGAGAGAAATGGAAGGAGGGGGGGGCGCAAGCGAAGGAAGGAGGGCGGAGAGAAGTGAAGGAGGGGGGGGGGCAAGCGAAGAGAGGAGGGAAGGGAAAGGGAAGGGGGTGGGGGGGGGGGGGGCAAACGAAGGAGGGAGGGAAAGGGAGAAGTGGAAAGGGGGGGGGAGGGGGGGCGCAAACGAAGGGAGGAGGGGAGGAAGAAGTGGAAGGAGGGGGGGCGCAAGCGAAAGGGGAAAGGGGGGAAGGGGGAAGTGGAAGGAGGGGGAGGGGGGCGCAAGAAGGAGAGGGGAAGGGAAAAAGTGGGAAAGGGGGGGGAGGGGGGGGGCAAGCGAAAGGGGAGGGGGCAGGAGAGAATTGGAAGGAGGGGGGGGGCGCAAGCGAAGGAGAGGAGGGCAGGAGAGAAGTGGAAGGAGGGGGGGCGCAAGCGAAGGAGAGGAGGGAAGGAAGAATGGAAGGGGGGGGGGCGCAAGCGAAGGAGGGAGGGAGGAGAGAAGTGGAAGGAGGGGGGGGGGGGCGCAAGCGAAGGAGAGGAGGGAAGGGGAGAAGGGAAGGAGGGGGGGGGGCGCAAGGAAGGAGAGGAGGGCAGGAGAGAAGTGGAAGGAGGGGGGAGGGGGGGGGCAAGCGGGAAAGGGGGGAGGGGGAGAGAAGGAAGGAGGGGGAGGGGGGGGGCAAAACGAAGGAGAGGGGGCAGGAGAAAGTGAAGGGGGGGCGCAAGCGAAGGAGAGGGGAAGGAAGAAGTGGAAAGGGGGGGGAAGGGGGGCGCAAGCGAAGAGAGGAGGGAAGGAGAGAAGTGGAAGGAGGGGGGAGGGGGGGCGCAAGCGAAGGAGAGGAGGGAAGGAGAGAAGTGGAAGGAGGGGGGGGGGGGGGCGCAAGCGAAGGGGAGGAGGGCAGGAAGAAGTGGGAAAGGGGGGGGCGCAAGCGAAGGAAGGAGGGAAGGGAGAGAATGGAAGGAGGGGGGGGGGCAAAACGAAGGGGGAGGGAAGGAGAAATGGAAGGGGGGGGGAGGGGGGGGCGACGAAGGAGAGGGGGGCAGGAGAGAAGGGGAAGGAGGGGGGGGGGGCGCAACAAGGAGAGGAGGCGGGGAAAGGGAAGGAGGGGGGGCGCAAGCGAAGGGAGGAGGGAAGGGGAAAAATGGAAGGAGGGGGGAGGGGGGGGGGAAGCGAAAGGGGGGAGGGCAGGGAGAAGTGGAAGGAGGGGGGCGAAGCGAAAGGAGAGGGGGGGAAAAGGGGAAAAATGGAAAGGGGGGGGGAGGGGGGGGCAAGCGAAGGGAGGAGGGCAGGAGAGAAGAAGTGGAAGGAGGGGGGGGGGGGGGCGCAAGCGAAGGAGAGGAGGGCAGGAGAGAAGTGGAAGGAGGGGGGGCGCAAGCGAAGGAGAGGAGGGAAGGAGAGAAGGGAAGGAGGGGGGGGGGGGCGCAAGCGAAGGAGAGGAGGGAAGAGGAAATGGAAGGAGGGGGGGGGGGGGGCGCAACGAAAGGAGAGGGGCAGGAGAGAAGTGGAAAGGGGGGGGGGGGGCGGGAAACGAAGGGGAGGAGGGAGGAGAAAGTGGAAGGAGGGGGGGCGCAAGCGAAGGGGAGGAGGGAAGGAGAGAAGTGGGAAGGAGGGGGGAGGGGGGGCGCAGCGAAGGAAAGGGGGGCACGGGAGAAGTGGGGAAGGAGGGGGGGCGAAAACGAAGGGGAGGGGGGAAGGGAGAAATGGAAGGAGGGGGGAGGGGGGCAAGGAAGGGAGGAGGGAAGGAAGGAATGGAAGGAGGGGGGGGGGCCAAGCGAAGGAGAGGAGGGAAAAAGGGGAAGTGGGGGGAGGGGGGGGGGGCAACGAAGGAGAGGAGGGAAGGAGAGAAGGGGGAAGGGGGGGAGGGGGGGCGCAAAGGAAGGAGAGGAGGGGAAGGAGAAGTGGAAGGAGGGGGGGGGGGGCGCAAGCGAAGGGGAGGAGGGAAGAGAGAAGGGAAGGAGGGGGGGGCGCAAGCGAAGGAGAGGAGGGAGAAAAGAAGTGGAAGGAGGGGGGGGGGGGGGGCAAAACGAAGGAGAGGAGGGAAGGAGAGAAGGGAAGGGGGGGGGCGAAACGAAGGAAAAGGGGGGGAAAAAGAGAAGTGGAAGGAGGGGGGGGGGGGCAAGCGAAGGAGGAAGAAGAGAAGTAAAAGGGGGGGGGGCGAAGCGAAGGAGAGGAGGGAAGGAAGAAGGGAAGGAGGGGGGGGGGGGGGGGCAAGCGAAGGAGAGGAGGGAGGAGAGAAGGGAGGAGGGGGGGGGGGGGGGCCCAAACGAAGGGGGGGAGGGGGGGGATGAGGGGGGGGGCCCGCGAAAAGGAAAGGGAATGGAAAAAGTTACCAGCGACCAAAGTTTTGGAAGATTTTTTTTTCCACCCCCCAAAAAAGGCGATCATGTTTTTTGGCTTTATAAGCAGGGACATAGCCCCTTGATACGAAAATTTGTTGCAAAATTTTTTTTTTTTATTTTTTATAAAATTCTATTTTTATTATATATATAATTATATATTTATTTTTACATATATAAAAAATAAATTTTTTAAATATATAAAATAATATTATATTTTATATATATTATATATATATATATATATAAATAATGTTTTTGCCTATGTATATATATAATATATAATTTTATATATATATATATATATATATATATATATTATATATATGTACATAATATATGCATATATATATATGTACTTTATATTATATATATATATTTTATATATATATATATATAATATATATATATATATATATATATATATATTATATATAAAATTATATATTTTAATATATACACATCATCATAAATAAGGGTTTGGTCATGTTTGAGCAGCCGTGGACTCTACATCCTTCCACTAAACTCGATCTTACGCTTTTCTTTCACTTGTACCATCGACAGCCGCAATATTTTTGATGTGTCGCTCAGTCTTGTCTGGGTTTCCCTCTTCCTCTTTCCTATCACCATCCCTGTCAGCAAGTTTTTCTCAATATTTTACTTCTCATCACATGACAATAAACTTTAATTTCTCCTTTCAAGGATGTCCAACAGCGTCCTTTAACAATTTATTTCCCAGCACTTCATCATTCGTCTTTTTCTCTGTCCAGCTATACAGTACTCGTCTGAACACCACTTTCAAAATATTGATCTTTTTCTTGTCTATCTACTTAGCCCCACACTCAGAACCATATGATGCAATTGGAAAACTATGGTTCAATAACCTCAGCTTTGTCCGTAAGGTAATGCTTCGGTCTTTCCCAAGATGTTTTTGGAGCAATTGTGGCGTTTGGCATGGCAATTTTTCTTTTTATCTCCGGTAATCATCATATGTTTAGTTAAAACAGCTCCAAGATAAGTGAACTCTTTCACATTTTCCACAATCATTCCTTTGGATTGAACATATTCATCATGTTCTGCCGGTTATCTTGAATCCTTCTGATCTAGTTTTTTTGGGCTAAGAACAAGCCAGCCTTTTCGCTTGCTTCTCTAACTTTATCTAGTAGTTTTTGTAGTTCAGTGATATGCTGGCAATCAAAAACTATATCATCGGCGTACCTCAGATTTGATATTTTGTATCCTCCAAACTTACGTTCTTAAAAAATTTTTCTAGAGCACCTCTATTAATATGTAATACATACACAACACACACACCATAATATAATATATATATTATATATATATATATATTATAAATATATATATAAAATATATATATAATATAAAATATAATATATATTTTATTTTATATATAAAATATATATATAATATTAAAATTAAATAGGTAATATATTAGGTACATATATATAGTACATATATATAATACCTATATATATGTACCTATTATATGTACCTATATATATTATATAATATATATATATATATATAATATATAATATATATTTTAATATCATATATATATATATCATAATATATCAATAAAATTTTATATATATATATATATATATATATATATATTATTTTATATTTTATATAATATATATATATATATATATATAATATATATTATATAATATATTATAGGCCGCGGTGGTCGAGCGGTTAGAGCATCGGACTCAAGACTGGCACGACGGCAATCTGAGTTCGAGGGTTCGAGTCACCGGCCGGCGCGTTGTTCCCTTGGGCAAGGAACTTCACCTTCACCTAGCTACTGGGTGGCCAAGCCAGCCCAAGTCAGTGCTGGTCCCAAGCCCGGATAAATAGAGAGAATGATTACCTAAACGGCACTCTCCGTGGAAAGGAACTGGGGACCCTACCACGTACTCACTCCAAGAGCATCACAACTTGAAAATTACAATTAAGTATCATGCTGTGACCACGGCGGCTCAAACATGAACCTACCGTTTAAAAAAACTATATATATATATATATATATATATATATATATATATATATATATATATATATATATATATATTATATATATGTATATATACACATATAATATATATATATATATATATCTATATATATATTATATATATATATATATTATATATATATATATTATATATATATATATATGTGTGTGTGTGTGTGTGTGTGTGTGTGTGTGTGGTTTTTGTGTGTGTGTTTTGTGTGTATGTGTGTGTTGTGTGTGGTGTGTGTGTGCGCGCGCGTGTGTAAGTATATAGAGCATATATATATTTTATATATATATATATATATATATATATATATATATATATATATATATATATATATACATATATATATATATATAAATCTAGTTTTTGTATGGTGGGTTTTTCTTCCATGTGTGTGTGTGTGTGTGTGTGTGTGTGTGGTGTGTGTGTGTGTGTGTGTGTGTGTGTGTGTGTGTGTTGTGTGTGTGTGGGGTGTGTGTGTGTGTGTGTGTGTGTGTGTGTGTGTGTGTATGCGTGTGTGTATACATATATGTATGTGTGAGTGTATTTATAAATGTATATGTATATACGTAAGTGCATATATAAATATAAATATAAATATAAATATAAATATAAAATAAAATATATATATTAAAATATATATTGGATTTTATGTATAATTTTAAAATATATATATATATATAATATATATTAATATTGTTATATACATATACATTAACATAATACTAAAACATATACACACATACAAAACATCCACACATCAAAAAAACATCACACACACACACACAACAACACACCCCACACACAAACACACAACCACAAAACATATATATATATATATATATATATATATATATAAAATATATATATATATATTAGGTGTGGTGTGTGGTGTGGTTTTTGTGTGGTGTGTGTGTGTGGTGTGTGTGTGTGTGTGTGTGTGTTCGCGCGCGCGTGTGGACGAGAGTGAGTGTGCACGTCCGTATGAGTTATAAGCGCGAGACAAGAGGGTCACGGGAATCAATGCGAACGGCGAGCGGCGAGAGCAAAGGATAACTTGACTTGAAGGAGGCGGGGGAGGGGAGGGGGGGGGCTGGGAGGCAGTGGCGTGGGGGGGGGGGAGTGACAATACGTAATCAAAAGAAAGGCGAGCCGTTTACCGTAAAAAAAAATATATATTTATATAAATAATAAAAAAAAACATTAACATACACTATCCATCAAAAAAAAGCGAAAGGAAACAAAGAAATACAAGAAAATATCAGCAAAGGGCAGCCAGCCAAATAACCCTAAAAACACACATCAAATTACTCAATACATACCACCTTCTTAGCACAAATGTCGTCGGCAGTCTCTGCTAAGCACCGTACCTGCGGGAGAAAATCTAATCAATGGGGGGAGTCAACAGGCATGAGAATGAGGCATACTGCATACAGAGAAGCATTGCGTCTGTCTGTCT
>NC_051386.1:2677721-2680221 GCF_015228065.2 Penaeus monodon | reverse complement strand
GGGCACCTCGATTACACAGAACGTTCACCTTTGGCAAGTCGAAAGGGATAATGGGATGATGACAACAAGTGCAGGAGGAAGAGGAAACAAGAGCAGTCGTCGTAAAATGAGTAGACACAACTAATGAGGATGATGTCGCTGTTACTGCTGCTAATGGCAAAGATAATACTCATATAAAACAACTGCAATGGCAATAGGTAGTAGCAGAAGCCATACTGAGAAAAGTATGGACTAATAATGATGACGATGACGATGACGCAACAACAATGATGATGCCAGTGATAATAGAAATAATAATACTGATGATGATGATGATACTAAAAATAATATCAAAGCTACTACTCTGCAACAAACACAACACCAACAATAATAACAACGATGAAGATAATGACAACACTAACGAAGACAACAATAACCATAACAACAATACTACCAATAATAACAACACGAACGATGATGATGATGATGATAATAACATCGATAATGCCTAAAAGACGCGGCTTCAAGTAGCCTGAACTACAAGTGACAAGACACTCGTAACGCTGACACACAACTTCGGCCATAGCATCACCTTATATAATTTCCAAGACTCTTACGCCTAGTCACGACTGTCATAGAAAAAAGACAGACAAACTGACTACGTAATGCAATATTATATATCATGGTACATGTGCGTACGCGCGTGCCATGAATGGGCATCTGTATGCCTGTGAGGTGTGTCTGTACATGCTAGTATTATGTGACTTAGTTTGCTTACTTTGCCTCTATATGTGTGCTTTATGTAATTGTGTGTATGCACGTGCTCTCTCTCTCTCTCTCTCTCTCTCTCTCTCTCTCTCTCTCGCTCTCTCTCTTCATCCTCCTCTCTCTCTCCTCACTCTCTCTCTCTCACTCTCACTTCTCACTCTCACTCTCACTCTCACTCTCACTCTCACTCTCACTCTCACTCTCACTCTCACTCTCACTCTCACTCTGTGTGTGTGTGTGTGTGTGTGTGTGTGTGTGTGTGTGTGTGTGTGTGTGTGTGTGGCGTGCGTGTGCGTGGGGGTGGTGCGTGTGTGTGTGTGTGTGTGTGTGGTGTGTGTGTGTGTGTGTGTGTGTGTGTGTGTGGTGTGTGTGTGCGTGCGTGCGTGCGTGCGTGCGTGCGTGCGTGCGCGCGTGTACTGAGTATTGTGCGTGTGAACGTTATGCTTTTGAATGTTGCGTCTGCGTATTCATGCAATAACCTGACCGGACTTCCTATTTAACGACGCGGGAGATCTACAGCTGGCTTTCTTCCCTAGTATTCATCTAACACATTTATTCTTTTATTCCTAGTCTCACGACACATCTCACTGCAAGCTTGCATATTCAAATATAGTGCTTGGTTGATAAACGGGTCTTAATGTCATTCTGTAATCAAATCACATGTCAGTTTAGCTATTACCCAACTGGCGAGGAAATGTCCTAACTCTTGCACTTTCTTCAAATATATCATAGCCGCCTGTAACTAAAATGAATTACGTTGGTTATTTTTACAGTATGAATTCATCAGACCAAAGTAATTCCTACCGACAGTATCGTTACCATGGACGCATTAAGCAGGGAAAAAAGTGAAGTATCATCGTCCTGCAATCGCAGGCATCATAAAAAAAAATCAAGACTCGAACTGAAGCATCCCCCCCCAAAAAAAAAAGAAGAAGAAAAAAAAAAAACACTTCTTTAACTACTTTTCATTCCGTTGAGATTCCGCCACGAGTGACGACGGCCGGGGACTTGGATGAACTAGCATCTCCTCACAAGAAAGGAAGGCACGACATACGAAGTGGTAAACAGGGGAGGAGAGGGGGAGGAGGGTGGGATAGAGAAAGAGAGGGAAGAGGGTGGGATGGGAAAGAGAGAGAGAGGGGGGGGAGGGAGAAAAAAAAACAGGAGAGAAAGAAAGAGGGAAGGAGAGGGAGGGAGGCAGGGAGAGAGAGAGAGAGAGAGAGAGAGAGAGAGAGAGAGAGAGAGAGAGAGAGAGAGAGAGAGAGAGAGAGAGAGAGAGAGAGAGAGGAGAGAAAGAGAAGAGAGAGAGAGAGAGAGAGAGAGAGAGAGAGAGGAGAGAGAGGAGAGAGAGAGAGAGAGAGAGAGAGATGAGAGAAGAGAGAGAGAGGAGAGAGAGGAGAGAGAGAGAGAAGAGAGAGGAGAGAGAGACGAGAGAGACAGATAGAGAGACGAGAGAGAGACAGATAGAGGAGCGAGATGAGAGAGAGAGATGAGAGAGAAGATGAGAGACTGAGCAGACTGAGAGAGCAGAGAGAGAGAGAGAGAATAGACGAGACGAGAGAGAGATAGAGAGGACGAGAGAGGCAGAGCTGTGGAGAGAGAAAGACGAGATGAGAAGACGACCGCGATAGAGAGAACGAGGAAAGAGAGACAGGGATCAGAACTGAGAGAAAACGAGAGACAGAGAAGACGAGAGACGAGAGATGACGAAGAGAGAGAAGAGAGAGAGAGAGAGGAGAGAGAGAGAGAGACC
>NC_051386.1:2660221-2672721 GCF_015228065.2 Penaeus monodon | reverse complement strand
TTCTTCTACTGGCTTTAATCCCTAGTCAGGGTCGCCGGTGCGGATTTTCTTGTATCCGCATCTTCACTACAGTTTGGCACGTTTTTACGACCAGATGCCCTTCCTGCCGTCAACCCTGCCCATTCATCGGGGTTGAATTGGGACCGGCACGGAACATGCCACTGGACTGTGGACTCCCATGACGGTAGACAATCGAGGTGACGTTCCTTGCCCAAGGGAACAACGCACCAGTCGGTGACTCAAACCCTCAAACTCAGATTGCCGTCATGACAGTCTTGAGTCCGATGCTCTAACCACTCGGCTACCACGGCCTAATATATATATAATATATATATATATATATATATATATATATATATATATATATATATATATATATATATATATAACACACACACACACACACACACACACACACACACACACACACACACACACACACACACACACACACACAGAGTAGATAAGCAAATTCTATCTTGTCCAAATATAAGTTGTTTGGAGATTAGTTTGTTTTTGTGCAACACCAATAGGTGCACAAGCTGTACTAATATAAGCGAGACAAATGACAAATACCTTCTTAACATTTAAAAATATCAGATGATTTCAAACTTGTAATTCGTACTCAGTTTCAATTTCAATCTGTATTTCATATTTAATGATTCATTTTAGTATTAGATATACTGTATTGAAAAATAAGAAAAAAAATAAAAAATAAAAAAATAAAAAAATGCATAAATAAAAATGATTATCATCATTCTGGAAGCAATATGTTAAATGAGAGTTATTCCCAGCCTGTGTGCTTCTTACACTAGCTTAACTTAGCTATTTTTCACACAGCCATCCAATCTAGCAATTATCATTTCATAACCCAATTACTTATGGTGAAAATATGTATTTCTGTTGTTGTTTCCCACTGCAAATTATTAGTTTAGGAAATAAGTGAAAGTACTGGTATTGTTTATGAAGTGACTGCACCCTTCTGAGACTAAATATCTAATGCCTCATTACATCATTACATTTTCCTTCTCTCAGTGTAGTGCAAATGTATACAAGAGTATTATTTACATGTCGCACAACATTCTTATCATCAACTTGCAAAGGGAATGCCATAAATGAAATGGGTCTTAAATTTTGTCATTCTGTCCATTACTGATAAAGTTTACCTTGGCTCTGTGGAATTGAAACTATTGCCCTATAAATACATAGCATTGAAATTACTGGCTATCCACATAAAAATATACCAATACATTAACTATAAGCAAATTACAATAAAACTAAGACAATCATCCAAAACAAGACTTCTGCACTGCATGCTCTGGCAAAGGCTCAAATTTCAAACATATATTGTAAAAAAATTGAGATTTGGCTAATTCCTCATTTCACAAAAATCACCAGAGAGGTTTTGCTAATAACATAAAGACAAGCTAAATATTGTCAGAATATACATCGAGAATAGTTGACCATTGCCAAGAAGCAAAGTATGGATTGCTGGGTGAGTAGTTCAATGGACTTCAACATGTGATTGTGGGTTTACCTTACTTTAATCTGATTATTTTTTATACCTGATAGAACTGTTATTTGCTTTCTTTAGCCTACTCAATAGTATTTGTTATTTTCAACCCTAGGTATGGGTATCTATAATGTCCTGGGTATGACGTTAAACTGCATCCCCCTGCTGCCTTGTAGGGTATGCCTCTTCAGGCAAAGGCTAGAAGAAGGGAACTCTCACTCCAAATCCCCCTGCTGCCTTGTAGGGTATGCCTATTCAGGCAAGGGCTAGGTCCACCACCGACATCTGTGGTGGCGTCAGGAAGGGCATCCGGCCTTAATACGAAGCTACCAATCTAATAATATGATGTGGATAAAAAATGATCCGCACCGGCGACCCATGATGGACATGGAAAAGCCAGTTGAAGAAGAAGAAGAAGAAGAAGGTATGGGTATCTATAGCAGACAATAGTATATTACCATCTTTATGGTATGAACACATTAAGCTAAAGCAATTTGAAGATTATATTTTTGCAGAAGACAAAAAGTTGCAGAAATATCTGCAGACATAAATGATACTGTCACACATAAAGGAAAAAGATCATGAAAAGAGCTGCTCAGTAGCCTGAGGGTGTACCCCAAGCCACCCTCCATGCTCAGTCATGGCAACTTAGATTGTTGAATAAATTTTGCGATGTGGGGTTGGGGGCCTTGTCTCTGCAAAATGTGTCTGCAATGTAAAGAAGTACCCAGTCCAATTCTGACTAACTAATAAAGCTAGAAAGTACAATCATACTCTTTTTTTTTTTTGTAAGAACCAACACCTAAACCATCACTTGTTAAGTCTAATACCCAAATTTAGCCATACAAAAAAAAAAAAAAAAAAAAAAAAAAAAAAAAAAAAAAAAATAATAAATATAATAATATATATAATAATATATAAATATATATATATATATATATATATATATATGTATATATATATGTATATATATATATGAACAAGGAAAAAAGCCGTGATAATTTTATTTCATATTGTGGCTCTTTCCCTTTTCATATGTATATATAACCTGTACATATGTAAAAACAATCGGTAATTGCCAAGAATATGAGAACACACAAAAATACATAAAAATTCAAAGCCTACTTTACAAAGCACTGGAAGGACACTCACTGCTGTATAAATTAATTTGTTTAAGTGAAGGATATCAGTACAATCAGATATTAAAACAAGTGCTTGGAGACAATCAAGCAATCACCATGGTTAAGATTAGCAATTTCCACTATGTATACATTCTGGAAAGACAAGAGCTTATAACCCGCATGGTGATTTTTTTTTTTTTTATTATTATTATTATCATTATTATTATTATTATTAAATAAGAAGGCATTCTGTGTTGGGTTAATCATTACATTATGGCCACACTGAGCTAGGGCAAACTGAAGCCAATATCCTTGTTGAGGACAAAAAATTACAATCATCGTACAAGACGATGTGAAGAAGCGAATCACGAAAAAATCTGGCAGAGGGATGGGGTGACAGGAACATGCCGTCACTTGAATTTCGGCTGAAGGTTCGGGTGTCGGGAATGACTCAACACAAGTCAACAAAACTCTTGGAGGGTCATTAGACTGAGCTATGGAGGTAGAGAGATAATATGGAGTCTGAGCAAGAAAAATAGTCCATTACCATCTGGAAAGAGCATATCAAATGACAAATATAGACACTGAAAAATAGAAAAAAATGGAAATAAAGCTTATGCAGAAAAAAAAAATAATAATAATAATACTGTTGCATAGGGGAGGAAATAAGTCCTGACACTGCACATGAGTGTTCGTTTGTGCCCGGCCTACAAGTAACACACCTGTAAGAGTGGCCACTCAAATAAGCCTAATGCCCAGATTTTGGGCCATGTGTGAGCATGAAAGCACCCAGGGTTCAGTGCACACAAGCTGGTTAAACACATACTGGCATGGAGGTACATGCCACCTGTTAATGAAACCGAGGCTGTGTGTGCATACTTCTCTATACAGTGGTTACAATCAAACCAAAAAGGATTTCAGTAGAAGCAAACATTGGTAAATGTTTGGAAAACAACCATATCTTTACTACCATCCAACTAACAAAGACACAAAGTCCACAACTTGCACTTCTAGTTTCACACAGCCATCTGCAGCTATATTTTCTTGTTTCAGTTATTCCCGGTGTAATACGCATGAATTTGTCCTTGATTTCCATCTGTTTTGTGAAGTGATGCACCCCTCTACAACAAAGACCCCAGTACTCCAGCCACTCCTAGGCATCCACAAACATTGCCGTAGGAACCTAAAATCTGCCTAACCATGGGGCTTCACCCACAGAATCCCGCAATATTACTGTATTTACCTATCAGGGGCCTTGGAACCCCACTTGCTTGTGATGGACTTACTCTGTGCAACATCTGTTGCGACATTTCCTTATTTATGGCATTATTCATTGCCTGCTCATATTATTTAATATATCAGCGAGTGCAGTTTTTTCCTTTCTTTATATTAGATTTTGCCTAAGTTTGTGAAGTCATTTTGTAAATGTACACCAAAGTATCATGAGTTGAAGGAAATGCCAATAATAAAATGTTTTATTTTCTTATCATTCTGTCCATTTCAGGCAAAGTTTACCTTAAATCATATGGCTTTGTGAAACAAACTGTACCTTAATGTCATAAGAATAATCACTCTAATCCCTCTATGTTGCCGGAATATAAGAGGTGGAGGTTTTGTCGTTTTTTTGCCAGAGCGTGCTAAAGGGGAAGGTAACAGCAATACCTTTATGGTATTTGTTACTGAGAGCGACACACCCTTCTGAGACAAAGCACCGTAACAAGGTTATCCAAATCTATCCTTCCTAAGTCTGCGAGCGGTGACGCGCAAGCGGATATTTTCTTCATTTTGCGGTAGGTATGAGACCGCAGCAGCTGTACCTGTGATGTTAATGACTTTATTTCTTATGTTCTATATGACGGCCGTGTCCATTTCCCTTCCATCTCTCTGTGTCATACTATATCATTACTTTTGGAATTCTGAGTGAGCAGCTTCCATCGGAGATAAAGAGGAAGTGTTAAGCGCTGAACAGAACACAGCCATTTACAGTTAGAAGAAGAAAATCCCAATTTGAAAGCAGCCGTCCTCCCAAACATTTTGCTTTGGGGTAAGAACATTCAATTCCAACCTCGTATGATATTACAATTATGCGCTGGTACCGGTTCTTGGAATAACATTTCCCTGCACAATACTTTGCTTGTCTAGAAAAAAAAAAAAAATCTTCAATACATGGACTAATTTCCCGACAGACAAATACGAATCACAAATAGAAATGAATGAACAATTCTCTGCTCCAACATTTGGCTAAAGAAACCGGCAATTTTTCGCGCCTATAAAACCTTAAACATATCTTTAGAAAATACAACATTTGGCACACAATCTGAAAAAAAAAAAAAAAAAAATCTCTCTCCATGATCATCTCATTTTTCATACTCATTTCCCTCCCTAAATCACCTTCAGGAACAAACATCGCCAAACACGAGACAAAATGGTAAAGAAAATTAAAATAAAAACGGATTCCACCTCTTTAAAAAAATAAACTACTTTTTTTTTTTTTTTTAAATAAGGACACAGAGGAGACCTCCCTCCCTCCCCCTCCCCCTCCCCCTCCCCATCACATCCCTCCCTCGAATTAGCATTAATCCTATAATAATAACAACAACAACAACAACAACAACAATAATAAGAAACAAAACTCCTTTTTAACGGAAAAAAATAAAACACACACACATACCTTGTGAAAAAAAAGAAGGCTTTTCGGTCCAACACCAACGCCTCTCAACTCACACGTGAAACACTGAAATAAGCACACATGTAGTAAGCCTTTCAGCTACACAGGGCCAAGGCATGGAGCGGGTCCCCCTCCTACCACGTCCACAAGCGACTAAGGGGCCAGAGGGAGTTTCGCCGGGTGTCAGGAGGTGTCAAGTCAGTCAGTCAGGTGTCAAGAACGGGTGTCAAGTTTGGTCTCAATTTTTTTTTAAAAAATTTTATCTATATGTTTATTTGTTTATTTATTTATTTGCGAATTGGTGTTGGAATTAAAATTGTCGTCAGTGGGTAACTGTAAGTCTGTTATTAAAAAAAAAAAAAGGTTCAATCGCATGGTGTCAGAAGTGTGTCAGTTATGGAATACAATCATATGCAATTATTCTTATCGGTTTTAAACCAAACAAGAAACTGCCGGTGCCAAATGGCTTTCCAATTCGCTGGTGTCATAAGAGTGTCAGTTCATCGGTGTCAGTTATTCTCGTTTTAAAATTCTGCTTCCCTAAGCATCATTTACTTTTCCTCTGGCTGTAATATAACGGTTGGATTTTTTTTTTTTTTTTATGGTGAAGAACAGAGTTTGTCTTAGTTAAGTGTACATTATTATTTTCCTTCACATTGTTCAGTCTTTTTTTATGTACTATATATGGGATTTAAGGTTGGATTTTTTTTCTTCTCTCTCTCTCTCTCTCTCTCTCTCTCTCTCTCTCTCTCTCTCTCTCTCTCTCTCTCTCTCTCTCTCTCTCTCTCTCTCTCTCTCTCTCTCTCTCTCTCTCTCTCTCTCTCTCTCTCTCTCTCTCTCTCTCTCTCTCTCTCTCTCTTCGAGTTAGGTAATCATGTTTCTGAAGACTTTATCAATGTTTGGAGACGATGTATTCCCCGCAACGAGATCGATCAGGTGACTCGACAATTTTATAAAGCTTCGGCTAATTTTACCCTACGCATAAATTCAGTTAAATGAAGGAAGACAAATAAGGAAATAAATAAAAAAAAAGGTTCCAAAATGGTTACCATGGAGACCATTGACGTCACTCGCCGCGCCACTTTCGAAATCAACCTTTTGACTTTTGAACTTTGTAAGTATCAAGTTATCTGCGATTGCGACAAAGAGAATATATTTCTTAGCGTTGGAACAAGATAGTTTTTTCTTTTAACAAAACTCCGATAGGCTATGAATACAAATTTGTGTGATATAACTTCTTCCAGTTGAAATATTAACGATGATAAAACGCTTTTACATCAAAATGACAGTGACATCTGAATTCTGTAGTACGCTGGAAAGAGGTTTCAACAAATATAAGCTGACGATTAGTAATTATATATCTTCTTCTTCAAGTGCCCTGTCCTACAAGGACGTTGGCGATCATGGATTTTCCATGATTTTCTTGGCAATTTAGAGCGGTGGTTTGCCGTAGCCTTCCGCCAATTATATATATATATATATATATATATATATATATATATATATATATATATATATAATATATATATATATATATATGTTGTGTGTGTGTGTGTGTGTGTGTGTGTGTGTGTGTGTGTGTGTGTGTGTGTGTGTGTGTGTGTGTGTGTGTGTGTGTGTGTGTGTGTGTGTGTATAATCTATCTATCTATATCTATCTATCTATCTATCTATCTATCTATCTATCTATCTATCTATCTATATATATATATATATATATATATATATATATATATATATATATATATATATATATATATATACATTAAACATATACACTCTCTCAAGTGAAAAGAGAAGAGAAAGACGTTAAGAAGTTCAGTTTCTCAAACAGAACTCTTGAAACATGGAACAACCTTCCAAATAATGTTGTGTGTCCCAAAAATGTACATCAATTTAAATAGTATATGATAATTTAAATATAGCAGACGGGACCATCTGAGCTTAGCTCTTTTCCCGTATTAAAACAACTAAGCACACACACACACACACACTCTCACAAGCGCACACACACACACACACACACACACACACACACACACACACACACACACACACACACACACACACACACACACACACACACACACACACACACACACAGCATGCGTGTGTGTGTGCATATAAGAGAAATAATATCAAACAGGCAGATGGATTGGAATGTGGATAAGTAGGAGAATATACAGGTACAATCACTTAAATACACGCAGTAGAGGTGAAACGACACATTTTGTTAAAGATGTTTGCCATGTGTACTGCATTAAGCCAAATCCACTAATGATCTTGGGCTTGTCATATCAGTCATTTCGTAACTTCCTCCCACCAGGAATATCCTAAAAACAGTTCAACCTCAAGTCCCTCTTAATATCTACTAATGCTCACTGCACACATCATTACAAAGCTTAAGATTTCAAACAGCCACCAAGGGATAGCCAGGAATGTTCTTTTGGGGCTTCAAGTCTTTTTCAGGTCCATTCTTTCGTCACCAGGCAATATTTTACCACGAAATATCCTTTGCATTTCTTTTACTGGCCTTCCTCCACCCCCCTTTGCTTCATAAATAATGCTGAGAAAAAGCTATCTGAATTATGGTTATTTATCTTTGTTATTTTTACTAGTCTACAATTTTTTTTTAACAGTAGGTTCATGTTTGAGCCGCCGTGGTTACCGCATGATACTAAATTGTAGTTTTCCTGTTGTGATGCTCTTGGAGTGAGTACGTGATACGGTCCCCAGTTCCTTTCCACGGAAAGTGCCGGTGTTACCTCTTTTAGGTATCG
Organism: Penaeus monodon; assembly: GCF_015228065.2. NCBI lineage: Eukaryota > Metazoa > Arthropoda > Malacostraca > Decapoda > Penaeidae > Penaeus > Penaeus monodon. The sequence goes on along the minus strand of NC_051386.1, from coordinate 2,664,640 downwards.
AGGTGAAGTTCTTTGCCCAAGGGAACAACGCGCCGGCCGCTGACTCGAACCCTCGAACTCAGATTGGCATCGCGACAGTCTTCGTGTCCTATTCTCTAACCACTCGGCTACCGCGGCCTTATATATATATATATATATATATATATATATAATAATATATAGTTATATATATATATATATATATATATACAGAGAGATATATGAAAATAAAGTTCAAAATGTGTATGAAATCACTGATCTGGTTTGTTATATAATATTAGATGCACAAAAAAATCTACAATTTTAGTTTCTCGGCAATCATTACTAAATATAGATAATAATTGGATATATATTTATATTTTACTGACACGATATGGAATATATGCGATGGTTCTTAGCAACAATGGTCATTCAAACCCTGCTCCAATTTGATATCTGGTTATATATATATATATATTATATATAGTTATATATATTATATAATATCTATATATAATATCATCATCATCATCATCATCAGCCTGGGTCGTCCACTGCAGGACGTAGGCCTTCTCCCAATCTTTTCCAATTTTGTCTGTCTGTTGTTTTTTTTGGTTTCCAGTCCTCGGCCCCCAAATTTCGTTATTTCGTCGCGCCATCTTGTCATTGGTCCCTGGCCCTTGGTCTCTTATATTATCTATAGCCCAGTCTGTTACATTCTTTGTCCATCTGTTAACCTGTCTCCGATGTATATGACCTGTCCGATTGCCAGTTTTTCTTTTTGATTGCTCGCCAGTATATCTTCCTATTTTTGTCGTCCTGAGCCCGTCCGCCATCATCCTATCTCTTAGGCTAATTCCCGCATCAGTCTTTCCAGCCCTCTCTGGGCCTTATTGAGTTATATATAATAGAGTATATATATATATATAATATATAGTATATAATAATGTATATATATATTATATATAGATATATATATTTTTTTTTTTTTTTTTTTTTTTTTGTTTTTTTTTTTTTCCCTCTAATATTGTTGCATTCTGAATGATTCAGCAATATGCAGTATTACTAAAACAGACCAACATTTGACGTAATCAATTTTTAACGGATACAATGAATCGATAGAGAGGGATGGCTAAACTAATGGTAGACAGCTGAGGCATGGAACACTGGTTTGAGTGGGTTTATGGGTAGGTCTCTTTCCTGGGAAAACATATCCCGTATGGCACGAATTAAGTATTCTTCTAGCCCTTGGGGCCCCATGCCTGCATGAGCAACGTTGCATTTAATTTTGAGAACTATTGATTGGCATTTTTGATTTTGCTAATTTCGTGTGTGCGATATGAACGATATGAAATTTCCAAAACATCATCCAACTAATAAAAGACATGTATGACCAACAACAAGCAACTGTAGAACCACTTACGGGTTAACAAATGGGTTCGAAGGCACCGTGTGTGTGTGTATGTGCTGTAGATATATATATATATGTATATATATATTATATATATATATAGAATATATATATATCATCAATACCGTATGCTCATGGTTTTGATCAGCTGTGGACCTCTCACCATCTGTCGCACTAACGCGATCTACCTTTTCTTTCCACTTGTACCATCGCAGCCACAAATAATCTTTGATGTTGTCGCCAGTCTTGTCTTCGTTTGCCTCTTCCTCTGTTTCCTATCACCATCCCTGTCAGCATTTTTCTCATACTTTTACTTCTCATCACATGACCAATAAACTTTAATTTCCTCCTGTTCAAGAGTCCAACAGCCGGTCTTTACAATTTATTTTTCTCAGCATTCATCAATTCGTCTTCTTCTCCTTTCCAGCTAATACGCAGTACTCGTCTGTAACACCACATTTCAAAACTATTGATTCTTTTTCTTGTCCTATCTACTCAGCACCCAACCTCAGAACATATGAATTGCAATTTGGGAAACTAATGTTTCATAACCTCAGTAATGCTCGGTCTTTACCACAAAAAGATGTTTTTGAGAGCATTGTGGGCGTTTTTTTGGCAATGGTAATTCTTCCGTTTTTACTCCGGAATCATCATCATGTAGTAGTTACACAGCTTCAGATAGTGAACTCTTCATATTTTCCCATCATTCCATTGACTGTAACTGTTATCATTGGTTCATTGCCGGGTATCTTTGAATCTTCATGATCTTAGTTTCTTGGCATTAAGGAACAAGCCAGCCTTTTTGCTTGCTTCGCTACTTTTCTAGTAGTTGTTGTATTCAGTGATCCTGCTTGCATCAACCTATATCATGCGGCGTACTCAGATTTGATATTTTGGTATCCTCCAATCTACATGTTCCTTCAAATTCTCTAGAGCACCTCTTCATAATTGTTTTCCTGCATATATGTTATGGAGGTGCGGAGACAGAATGCAACCCTGTCGTACTCTGTTTGACCTTCGACCCTTCTGTTAACCCATAAGTGTTCTTACAGCTGCTTGTTGTTGGTCTACATAGCTTTTATTAGTTTTGATGATGTGTTTTTGAAACTTCACATCGTTCATGTATTCCAGAGGATATCGTGATCAACAGTATCAAAGCTTTCACATAATCGATGACACACAGGTATAGGTCCTTTTTGATGTCTCTGTTTTTTCTCTATGATCAATTTTAGATTTAGAATCTGTTTCTTTTATGGCTTTTATAACTTCGTCTAGCAGTGGCGGGTGGTTCATCTTCGTTGGCATTGGTCTAATTATGTTGTTGTTAGATCTTTTATTCTTTTTTGTAATGGTTGGAACAATATTGATTCCCATCTATCTTTGACTTCTTTCCATTTACTAAAACAAGTCCTCTTCAGTTTTGATAGTGTCCTTATATGTTTAATGTCGTGTGATTTTTTCGTGCCCTTGGTAGAGTTCTTGTAGTTGTCTTATTGATAGAACAGTTTTCAATTCTCTGGCAATTTTCATTTAAATATTTTTTCATTACTGTCGCAATAACTTTGAATTTTTGTATTTCGTTTTGTAAATTCGTTTTCAACTGAGAATTGATACCCTTTGATTTAGCATCTTCTGTTTCATGTCACTTAGTGTTTTTTCAGATTCCGGGGATTTGTCTTTTCGTTTTGGCGTAGTTTCTTAAGCACGCTCAGCAGGAGTTCTTTTCCTTTTCCCACAACTCATTTGATGTTTTATCATCTTCACATTGATTGAGTATTTCAATTTTTGTTTGACAATGTAATTCTGTAATTGTTTTCAGAGTTTTTGTATTTCGAGCCTAGAGGTGGTGTTTTGACGCGTCCTCTTTTTGAGTCTTATTTTAAATCGCTAGTTAGATATTGTTGTCCTTTTGCCGTCGGCACCATGTCTTGTCCTATGGCATTTTTTATTGCAACCTTTCCATTTTGGTCGCACATGTAGTCATTTGGTTGCGTGTTCTTCTTGTCCTGTGAAAACCACGTTGTACAAGTGTCTTGGGGTGTGTTGGAACATGTATTGGCTATAACTACATTATTTGTACTACAGATCAATAAAATCTTTACCTCTTTCATTTATATCTCCGAAGGCCAATTTCCACCAGGTGTCATTTTTTTAGATAATTTTTTTCTTACTTTGGCGTTGATGTCTCCATGATCACTTTTACATCTCTGGTTAGGATTGTGTCTAAGTCTCTGGAGAGAGTTATAAATTTTCCATTTCTTCATCACTTGCAATGTTGGTTGGTGCGTAGCTGGGGGGGGTAAATACTAAGTTTGAGGTTTTGCTTGTATTCTGACTTTTAAATGCGATCAGGTTATTGGGCTGTACCCAATTAGTGCCTTTGCAGTTTTTTTTCCGTTAGAATCATAAGCAACTCCGTGACTTAATTTCCTTTCTTCTTTCCAGAAAAAAGAAGTCTTGTTTTCGTTACAATATTATACTATATTATTTATATATATATATATATATATATATATATATATTACATATTATATATATTATATAATATATATATATAATATTATATATAATGTTTGAGTGGGTTTATGGGTAGGTCTCTTGTTCATTGGGAAAAACTTCCACGTATGCACGAATATAAGTATTCTTATAGACCTTGGGGCCCCATGCCTTGCATGAGCAACTTGCATTAATTTTGGACACGTTTGATGGCTTTGTTATTTTGCAATATCGTGTTCTTATAGAACCTGGGGTTCCCCATGCCTGCATGAGCAACAGCAAAATTTTGAAAACCCTATTGATTGGGTTAATAGATTTCGGTAATTGTTGTGTGTGTGTGTGACGTATGAATTATAAACATCATCAATAATAAATACATATATAATAACAAGAATATAGAACCATTATTTACATATATGGTTAAGGAAATATGTGTGTGTGGGGGTATATATATGTATATATATGTATATATATATAATATATATATATATATATATATATAATCATCAATAAGGGTATGCTCATGTTTGAGCAGCTGTGGACCTCTCCACCAT
>NC_051386.1:2650221-2655221 GCF_015228065.2 Penaeus monodon | reverse complement strand
AGAAGTTTAGAGAGACTTATACCTATGTTTCATTGACTATAGCAAAGCATTTGATAGGGTAAAACATGAAGAAATGTTTAGAATGTTGGAAGCATTAGATATTGATGGAAAGGACTTACAACTGATTAGGAACTTATATTGGGAATAGAGTGCTGCCATCAGAATAGACGAAGAAATAAGTGAGTGGACATCAGTCAAGAGAGGTGTAAGACAAGGGTGTCTATTATCACCAGCTCTGTTTAACTTATACACTGAAATTATTTTAAAGGAGATTAAGAACATGCCAGGTGTGAAAGTTGGAGGTATTATTATTAACAACTTGAGATATGCAGATGACACTGTACTAATAGCAGAAACAGATCTTCAAAATATATTGAAAAAGGTTGTAACAGAAAGTGAGAAGAAAGGTCTTCAGATAAACATCAAGAAGACGGAATGTATGGTGATATCAAGGAAGAATATAACACCAAAATGCTCTTTGAATATCAAGGGTGAAGAATTAAGAATGTTGAGAAATTCACATACTTGGGTAGTTTGATAACATCAGATGGAAGAATTGTAACTGAAATAAAGAAAAGAATTGGTATGGCAAAGGAAGTCTTCAACAAGATGAGTGCTGTCTTTAAGAACAGACAGTTGAAGGTAAAAACCAAAGTTAGAGTGTTAGAATGTTATGTGTGGTCAGTTTTGCTTTATGGGTGTGATGCTTGGACAGTCAATGAAAATATGAAAGAAAGATTAAAATCAGTAGAAATGTGGTTACTCAGAAGAATGCTCAGGATTTCATGTGTAGTGATCCACTTAATTACCCCTTGTTAATTAGGTCATTAGCAGCTGCCACCACCTGGTTAGTACGTCCAGGAACAATACATGTATCGAAAGGAGGAGACGTCTTCTTCTTTTAACGGTAGGTTCATGTCTGAGCCGCCGTGGTCACAGCATGATACTTAATTGTAGTTTTCATGTTGTGATGCTCTTGGAGTGAGTACGTGGTAGGGTCCCAGTTCCTTTCCACGGAGGATGCCGGTGTTACCTTTTTTCGGTAATCATTCAGGAGACGTCTAGAAGGGTGTAAAAAGACAAAAAGGAAAGCGTGCGTGTGAGAAAAGGAAGAAGACCTAATTCACAAGGGTTTCCGTCTGGTAAGCGTGGTTAACTCCGAGGGGAGTGCGTGTCAGCCTGAAGGGCTGATAGAAGGATGTCAATTGCTTGCCACAGGTAGCCAAGTAATGGTATCATGTGTCTCTTATTAAAAGGACTTAAGTAAAAAGAGGAATTTCACTCTCAAAGCTCACATTTATTGTTAATAAAAACATTAAAAGGAATACACTTAAAATTACACCAAAAAGAAAACATTAAAATACTAACACGGGAAAATCCCCCACAAACTGTTTGAAAAAGTACAAAAGAAACGAAGATAAAACCCCCCAAAAAAATAAAAAAAAACTGAGCACTCTGTTCAATATATAAATGTAAAAAAGCTTAAAAAACTCATCTTACCGCCATAAAAACCTTGTCCTTACGACCGACACAACACCCAACGTCATTAGCTTCCGCCGGGTTTACTTTGGCCGCTAAAAAGACGTTTCTCCAGACAAGGTGCCCCCACAACTCCTTCTTCTTCTGACTATTATACAATGGAACTGTCGAAGTCTTAGATCTAAAGTAAATGACCTTAAATTATTAGCCTCGTCTTATGCTCCCGATATTATAGTTCTCCAAGAAACGCACTTACCACCTCGTCTCTGACGATGTCGTTTCGCTGAGGTCCTTGATGGTCAAGTGGACGGCGATTTTGATTTTGTCAAAAAATTGCGAGATGGAAGCCTCCTTGTTAAAGTACAATACAACTCCCAGATTAAGGATTTACTTAAGCTGACGCAAATTCATGATCTTCGAGTTAAAGTAACTATTCCTATTGGCCCAAATACCTGTAAGGGAGTAATCTTTCACAGGGATTTGAGGACGATGGAAGAAAGTGAAATTCTTGAGAGCATGAAGGACCAAGACGTAGTGGACGTTCATTGTATGACCAAGAAGGACGGGAATGTGCGAACGAAAACTGGACTGTGTTTTTTTACCTTTGCTTTGAATAAAATCCCAGAATATGTCAATGTCGGTTATGAACGTGTTCAAGTAAGACCTTATGTCCAAAAGCCAATGCATTGTAATAGATGCCAAAAATTCGGACACACCTCATTAAGATGTATTGATAAAGACTCAAATAAATTCGTTTGCCGTAAATGTGCTGAAGCCCATGACACCATCACTTGTACTAGCCAAATCTCCAAATGTGCTAATTGTGGAGGTCTCCATCAATCAGGATCTGCTGAGTGCACCATCCTGAAGAAGGAGACTGAGACATTAGCATATATGAGGAAGCATGAAGTTAGTTATACTGTAGCTAAGAGGAAAGTGGAAAGTTTGACACACAAACCCGATACTTCCTATGCCGAAGCAGTAACTAACATCACCCCTAGTGCTAGTAATGCCAGTCAACAGCTTGCAGCCAAGGATAAAGAAATTGCCGAACTCAAACAAACCGTTAAAGAATTAAATATTAAAGTTTATCATTTGACTAAATTGGTCGATCAAATGGCTGCATCAACCCAGCATAAAAATCCTAAGGAGGCTGATACCGAATCACAGTCCGGAGCGCACCTTCCCGTCCGGGCTACTCCTGTGAGGACTTCGCCTGGCTCGCGATCGGCTTCTCGTGAGAGAAGCAGATCGCAATCTGTCAGTCGTCTCCCTCGCCAGGAGGTGGCAGGACATGGGGCTTCTGTCCCCAAAACCCATCCCGAGAGAGGTCCCCGGGAAGCGAGGGAGAGGAGGCGTCTCCCTCCCAAAAAAAGAAAAAAAATCTGGTGGACAAGGCTTTTTCCCAAACCCCATAAAACGAAATCTTCGCGTCGACCATTATACAATGGAACTGTCGAAGTCTTAGATCTAAAGTAAATGACCTTAGTTTATTAGCCTCGCCCTATGCTCCCGATTTATAGTTCTCCAAGAAAAAAAAACGCACTTAAAACCCCACCTCGTCTCTGACGAGGTCGTTTCGCTGAGGAACTACCATCTGTGTCGGAAGGATCGAGAGGGTAGGGGTGGAGGCGAAGTCGCCATGTACATCCACCAAAGCCTCCCTTTTACAGAAGTGACTATTGATTCTACTTTGGAGTTTGTCGCATGCAAAGTAAAAATCAATAACACGTATCTGATTACATGTTCGGTTTATTGTCCTCCTGATCAATTGGTAATTTATGATGAGCTCTTCAGGAACGTCTGCCACAAAATAAAGTAATTTTAGCTGATTTTAATGCTCATCATACGTTATGGGGTTCCCTGCGGGTGGATGGTAGAGGTGAGCAAGTAGTTAAGTTGATTAATGATTCTGATCTGGTCCTTCTGAATGATGGTATGTGTGTGTGTCTGTGTGTATATATATGTGTGTGTGTGTGTGTGTGTGTGTGTGTGTGTGTGTGTGTGTGTGTGTGTGTGTGTGTGTGTGTGTGTGTGTGTGTGTGTGTGGGGTAACCCAGCTTTATATATGTGATGTTACTGAAATGTGTATGCCAATGTTATTCTATTTATCTGTTGTTATATTTTACATGACGTATAATCTTATATATTGTCACATGCCTATATTCCCACACACACACATACATATAAGTATGTCCATTGCTTTACCTGTTTATTCGTCTCTTGTTGCCACACTAGACATTCCAGTGTTGTGTTGTCTATCCCCTTCCACAAGAGCTATGCATTGTTGTAACACTACCTTTCATCACCAGTGATTGCCATATGTTAAGCACGTGATCTATGCCCATCTTTAGACAACTGTAGGAGGTGACAGGTAGACTCCCTGCGGGGAGCCAAGGAGCAATACCTCGCTCCTTGGCGCAGCCCTACTCCATCATTACTACACAATAAAAGGAGTCAAGACATCTTGGTCGTCTACCTTATACCCTAAGCTCGCCACCTACCATACTCTTGTAAGGGCCCATCATTCTGGCACTTACAGGGGTGTGGTGGATTGAGGGATGGACGGATCCCTGTATGGTGGTGGTGGGTAGAGAAGAGAGATAGACAAAAGAGAGAAGAGAGAAGAAAAGATAGAAGAGAGAAGAGAGAGAGAAGAAAAGGGGAAGAAAAAAAGAGAAATAAGACAAAGAGAAGAGAAGACAACACAGAGACAAAAGAAGGGGGGCCCCAAAGGGGGAGAGGGGGGGGGGTGGGTAAGATAGAGAAGAAAGAAAAGTAGAAAGAGAGATAATAAATAGAGAGAGAGAGAGAGAAAAGAGAAGAGAGATAAGAGAGAAGAGAGAGAAGATAAAAGAGAGAAAAGAAAAATATAGAGAGAACTATTATAAAATAAGAGAGATAGATAGAGAGAGAGAGGAAATAGAGAGAGAGGGAAAAAGAGGAGAAAAGGAGAGAGAGAGAGAAAGAGAGAGAGAAAAAAAAAAAAGATAGACAAATAGAGATAGAGAGAGAGATAAAGAAGAAAGGAATAAAGAAGACAGAAGATAACAGAGAGAAGAGAAAGAAGAGAAGAGAAAGAGAAGAGATACAGATAAGAGATATAAAAGAAAGGAAAAGAATATAAAATAAGAAACAATAAGAAATAAAAGAAAATAAAAGAGATATATATAAGATAAATAAAATAGAAAGATAGAAGAGATAAGAAAACAAAAAGATATAGAAAAATATAATATATAATAAGATAATATATAATATATATAGATAGGATATAATAGAATTATAATAGAGAAATAGAGTATGATATATATATATAGATAATATATATAAATATTTTATATATAGAAGAATGATAGAAATAGATATATATATAATATATATATATATATATAGAGAATAAAGATAGATAGATGATATTATAAAATAAATAAATAATATATAAATAAAGTATAAGATAAGATTATATAGATATATTATATATATGGGTATATATGATATGATATATAAAATAGAGTATAATA
>NC_051386.1:2630221-2645221 GCF_015228065.2 Penaeus monodon | reverse complement strand
AAAGGCACTGCTCTGCATCGTAACTTGCCATAATGTCCACTCACTTCCACCACTCCCAGGGGATCACCATTCACAGGCTTAAAAGAAGAAATTACACGATCACAATCACGAACACAGTAACACATACACAATTAACCCAATGCCATCAGGGATGGGATGTACATACATGCCATGCCCACTGTATTTATCATTTTTACACATACAGTGCTCCACATGTACTAAGATACCAATGAGCCAGTTACAAGAATTACTTGTCTCACCTCTTTACCATTTTCCTGGATTTTTGAAAATATTTTTTGTTATCTTATAGTTATGCTAATAATGTCAATAACACTATAACAATTATAATTTCATAAAATAACAGCATCAATATTGAGACTATTAGTACAAAAAATGTTTTACCCTCTAACTCAAGGAAAGGAGAAATCAAGTGAGGTTACAAGATCTAATAATTGACTCCTTTATGACTAAGGACTTGCAGAGACAATTCTCAAAACAGTACTACAGTGAACACAACATTTTCTTGGAGATGGTAGGTTAAAATGTTAAAAACAGTTTACTTAATTTCTTCTGTTACAGGGTTTTCATTTTGCTATCACATATAAAAACAATCATACTTACACTGGAAATGAATCACATATACTTACACGTGTGCATGCAAGCAAGGAAACACACACACACACAAAACACATCTACATGCACAGACTCTGACACGCACGATAAAGGTAAAATAGAATATACAAACTGTCCACGTGTTTTACAGCTAAATATATCATAAAAATTATTCAAATAAATCCTTATAAAAAATACAGTGACATAAGGAGAAATGCATACTTTTTTCTGGCTAATGTTCTCTCCTTCAATGGCCTCATTGAGTCGATCAACTGTTGGAGGGGGTATTATGGTTTCCCTGAAGGGTACAATGGGATCAGAGGTTCGTATGGGGATACCGGCATAACGTTCTTGGAGGTCATCCACACAACGCTGCAGATGGACTTCTCCAGCAGTGATAATGACATATTCACCACTATCTTGTAATTTTACCTGAAAAATAAGGCATTTCACTATCAATGCATACCAAATAACATAAAAAATAAAACTAATTGTCCTTAATATGACAGCAAGATAAACAATTAGAAACAAAGAAAATACCATCAAACACCATTATAAGACAAAACAACAATACAAAAACATCAGCTCCATCTTTAAAACCATAATATCACTGTTGCTTCTATCCACACTCACCTGTACACATGGATCAGCTTGATTAAGAATCTTTAAGCCACGCCGCAGTTTTGGCAAATCCCTTGGATCACGAGGCTCCACAGCGACTCGCAATATGGGAGTGACATTGAGTGTGAGTTCTGTGAAGGCTGGCATGGTATAGGTACTAGAAAGTGTGGCACTCTTGATGACGTAGTCCTCTAGCCCAGTTATTCCGACCACCGTACCGGCAGTTGCATATTCTATTTGCTCTAGTTCACGGCCCAGAAGTAAGTACACATCTGCTATCTGTTGAAATGGAACATGTAGTATTTGGAAATTGCAGTGAGAGTCATGAGATTCCTTAAACTCCACAAAATCATTATTAAACTGTCAGCATAATGTCAACAAATTAATGAATGTAGCTCTTTATACGTCAAATTACTTTTTCACTGAATCAGTTATGAGTTTCTTAATGTACAAAATAAGACCCTATCTTTCTTTTTTACCTCCCTCCCCATAAAAAAAAAAGAAATAAAAGTATATAATTCTTAAGGGCATCATTCCACTTGGATGAAGGGTCAGAGTAAAGAACCTCAAAGCCTGCATTAAATCAAAATATCAAGTCAGATATATGTTAGACCATTTTACTATTGGCTATTTATACTTCCTTTACATCTAATTCAAATAAAATATGTCAGAATTGGCCAAAAAATTTTCTATTACATATAGATTTTCATTTAACTGCCTGATCCATAATAGTTTATAATGGAAAAGAAGAAGAAGAAGAAGAAGAAGAAAAAAAAAAAACAGTAATTATCTGGCAGAAAGAAGTAGTGGATACGGATTGATAATGATTTTCTCATGATATTTTAAACTTGCCCTTTTTTCTCATAAATGATCATCCATGTATATGCATGGATACATGTGCATCCACAGATACATTTATGTACCTCCACATTCACACATGTACATCTATGTACACAAATTTACAGCTATATACATTTATGTATATAGCTGTATATATACCTATATGTGTATGTACAAATGTGTAGAAGAATTATACTAAAATACTAATAATCTGAGTACCATATATTAGCCTTAACAAGTAAAAAAAAAAAAAGTTAAGTTTTTATGACCTGATAAGAAATAAATAAAGAAATCACACTCACCAACATTTCGAGTTTACAATAAAGAAAAAGCATACATTAACTTCACACAAAATACACTTCTCAAGCATTAACTCACCTCACAGATGTGAATGTGTTTGAACTCTCCTATATTTTCTTCAGATAGTTGCTTGCCATCTCCTAGCTGAGCCAACACAACACTGGGATCATGCTTTGGTCCTAAAATATAAACCTGCAATGACAATAAAAGTAAGATTTAATAGTTTAAATTTTTGGTGCAGGTAATATTGTCATTATTTGTTTCATTCCTAGAACCATCTTGTCTTTTTTTCTTAAAGAGGAAAAGATTTCTGTTACCAGGTATATTACTTTTGCTAAAGGTCAATCATTGAAAAAGGATACAAATGAAAAAAAGAAAAGAAAAAAGGAAAAGAAAGAGAACAAAAAGCAAGCAGAATTATAAAAAAAAAATCTGCTGCAAAGTGGTAATTTCACTAAAGAGCAGAAGAAAATCAACAAACAACAACAACTTTTCAGAGTTGCCTTAACTCAAGTATGCACATGAATGAAATACATTGTGATGTCATAAAATCATTACAAAGAATGACTGTAAAAAATATAATTGGCATTGCCACCAGGGATAACACACATATGCACATGCCATGTCCACTGTGATTTTAGTTTATTTGTTGTTTTTGCAAATAGAGCTCCATAAGTGCTTAGGCAACAAGGAGTCAATTACTAGATTTATCTATTTCACCTGTTTAACCTTTCCTTGATTCAAGGAAAAATTTCTTATTGCTATTAGTATTGTTAACTCAATGCCACGGGGAAAATGCTGTGCTCATTTAAAATTTTTTGTGAAGTCTTTGCACACAGATGGCTCTGCTAGTGCTTAGCCACAGAGGAGCCAATTAGTAGACCTTGTAACCTTACCTGATTATAATTACTATAATTACTAAAATGTTATAGCCATTAGTAACAGCAATATAAGATAACGTACAATATTTTCGAAATTCAAGGAAATGGGTAACTTGCGAGACAGGCAGTACAAATAATTGGCTCAATGGTGCCTTCGTACAAGCGTAGCATATAAAACAATTAATAAGTAAACTGACAGTGGGCATAGCATGTGCGTACATTTCATGCCTGTTGGATTTGGGTTAACAACATTATAACAATCATAATACTAATTAAAATAGAAACAATGGCCACAACCATTTATAAAAATTTTGTAAAAATTACCATACATCAAGGAATGACACCAAGTCAATATACTCCCAACTCCTTCACATTTTTTAAATATATATACCTGAAGGACTGTGTGTGTGTGTGTGTGTGTGTGTGTGTGTGTGTGTGTGTGTGTGTGTGTGTGTGTGTGTGTGTGTGTGTGTGTGTGTGTGTGTGTGTGTGTGTGTGTGTGTGTGTGTGTGTGTGTGGTGTGTGTGTGTGTGTGTGTGTGTGTGTGTAATATATATCCTATTGAATATATATTATCTATCAATCCCAAGTAAATTAGCATGACTTTCAGTTTTCTGTGAATATTCTTTTGCAAACCTAACTGAAAGGAGATATGACCTTTAACCGAAAGCTGCCAGGTCACGTGATCTAGTGTCATAACAAACTGCTTGGTTGGTAGGGTAAGCCTGTATGTGTGGCAACGCGCCAGAGTGCATGGCGTGGGATGTTCAGCTTCATGTACCAGACTCCCACGCCCACTGTCATTCTCAGGGATTTCTGCTACCCGGCAGAAAGGGGTTAAAGCTTTGACACTGTATCCAACCTATTCCTTTACTAATTTGAATAATTTTTTGATATCTTATACAAGAAACTAAGAGATAATATACTGAAATGTCATTATAATGTGCACCACTTTTCTGCATAGACTGTTCATTTATCTTCTTGTCATCTGTGATTTCCTTTTAACTCTTTTATCACCTATGGTGGATTTGGTGAATGAACCAAGAACATAAGGAAAATATATCACAGAATACTGAGATGTTAACAAAGACATACTCTGCCATTACATTATGAAATGTGACTGGTTTGGACCTTAATCACTCTGCCTTCATTAAACACACTGTGTCTAAAATTGCCATATCCCACTTAATTTAAAACTTCTTCCTTTGTAAGTTTTACTGCCATACTGCAATACCTAAAAGATAATATATAAGTTGGAGATTTTTTTTATGGTTTAGGGACATTCTGTGTGCATGAAATAGTGATTTTCAACCCTAAGTGTTGCTTGCTTGAAATAAGTGACTTTTTCAACTCCTAAGTGTTGCATCTGGCCTTGAAATAATTTTGCTTGCAATACCTTTTCTTAATCTTCCTTATAAATTTTGAATCATTTAAATGCATTCTTGAATTTAGACACTACAATTATGCATTCCAAAAACTGGAGTATAAAAATCAAATTTTATAAGGAGAATAAAAATTGTACTCTCTATAGATCTAGGTAAGCAAACCAAAAAAGTATGCTTTTAAATCTTGCAATGTGTATTTACACATAGGAGTCAAAAGTATGTATATAATGGAACTGTATGTTTCTAGTCAGGCCTTGAACATGTACAGTGTGTGTATGAATGCCAATACATCTCCAGTATGCCTTCATATATATCTACACCTTTACATATATATTTATTTCCATAAGAAACATGTAATTAAAAATTGTTTTATTCAAAACACTTTGTGCCACTTAAACAAAACACTTCAATCACCTTCTGTCGAGCTTTAAGCCTGCCACTATAAACTCTTGCAAATGCAACAAAGACCTCTTCTTCTATCCACTTTCTTCTTTCTGCTTCTGCCTTTTCCCTGTCCTCTGCCATCTTATCTTGCTGCTTTTGTAATTCCTCAATTTCTGATGGGGTCAGCTGCCTTTCACCAGTAGATGCTGCAATGAAATAGGAAGCTATGCTTATCATTATAAGGAGTTTTTGGTTTGTACTTATGATTCCTGGGGACCAGAAAATACAAAACCACAATGTAAATATTACTTAGCAATTCCATTCTATAATGATTATTGGTGAAATCAATTTCTGTTTGTTACACCTAAAAAAAATTGAAAATAATTACAACTCACATTTTAAAAATTGCCGTACATCGCAAACACAACAGCAATTAACCCAATGCCACTGGGCATGGAATGTGCGTGCATGCCATGCAAACTGGGAGTTTACTTTATTAATTGTTTTACACATAGATGGCTATACTTGTACAAAGTCACCAATGAGCCAATTACTGAACTTATCTACCAAATTTGATGGAATATAGGATGTACTAGTGCATTAGGCAGGCCCACTAGTTCAGCAGGGATAAAAAATGTCTGCACTTTTGTATACCAGACCCACAGTGATTTTTGGGCCATTGTTTTGCAGGGGAAAACATACATCTTATATGTTGTCATATACAACATATAAGCAATTGATCATTCAAAAATTAATAGCACTATAACCTTATAATTTTTTAGCACTTTTGGTTCAAGAACCATACTGCATATCTTGTCAGACCAAACGAGTTTACTAATCAATAAATCCATTATATTTCACAGATCCCCTAATTATGCATTTGTTTTATCTCTTAAAGCATCAAGGATCATAAATGACACTGTACTTTACTAGGAAACCATAATATGGCTTAAATTTATTGAAAGTAAGTTAGGAACTGATGGAGCTGCAACAAGCACTGTCATGTAGACATGATCAAACTCCATACTACTTGAGAACTAACCAAACACTGGTGAAAAATTGTCTACTGTTAACTCAAAACTCTGCATTACTAGATGTGCTGGACCATTCCCAAAAATCTACTTATATACTGAACTTTATTAAAATTTCACTAATCTATATTGCCATACACATCTTGTACAGTCACACGTTTATGTTCTGCTGAGAAGATAAATCTCAGCATGTTGGCATAGTAATAACTATTCCTACCAACTTCAGAGCAATAGCATCTCCCTTTTTATGAGCACAGACCATATGGTTTTAAAACAGCTACAAAATAAACATTAGTTCCTCACCCTTCTGCTCTCCATTTGCTGTAATTTCCTCCCTCCTTCGACGTATCTCCTCCCTACGGCTGGCTATCTCCTCTGCTGACAGGAGGCCTATGTTGCCTGTAGCTACAGCTTTTTTTCCGCTGGAGGTTGAGTCCAACAAGTTCTTTCTCTGAACTCCATAAATCTGAGAAAAAAAAAATCTGTTATAAAACTGAGAAATGCCATTAATTTGTTGCAACAGGGTGTCAACACATAGTTGGCAGTCAAGTTTTTTGCCAGTGACTTCTACATCCTTTAATAACAACTAAACAGTGCAGAAAGTTGTGTACAGTGCATCCTCATACACATATATAGCTTGACTGAAAATTCTTATTTCACCACACTTTTGTATGGGGATATGAACTAGAACTACACGATCTCACAAAAATGTCCTCGAGTCTTGTAAGCCTGTACTTTGGCCAACTCTGTGGTTTGGGTGGCCCAGGTGCTTCAGGTTAATAGGGTAAAAGAAGGAAATTATCCAATTCATTCTTTCATAAGTAATTATATGATTGTCTTTGTGTTCAAAATTCAAAATTATTTTCCTGATAAAGGATTTTTGCTTATTCAGTCTGCAAATATGAATTATAAAAACAATGATTCATATTTTATTAGAATATTTCATGTTTTAAAAAATACACTTATTCAAATTGTATGAAACAAAAAAATTCTCCCATAAACTTTAAGGAAATCAAAAGAACTTTCTCCTTTTTTTAAAGTATACACATTACCTTTGAAATATAAACTATAAGTGGATCATCATCTTCACTTTGACATTTCATAAAAGCATCTTTGAGTTTCTGGGACTCTGAAGGCAGGGTGTCAAAACGCTGTGTGGCTGAACACATAAGTTTCATTGCTCTTTCTTCTGTCATGTTCGCAGCACTGGGGAGGTGATCTATCACCATGTCTGTTGAAAAGATATAAAATTACCCACTTAAGAGCACTGAATTCTGACAGCACAACAGTTACAAGCATCCTATGGTCATTAAAAAAATATTTCAGATATAGAAAATGTAACTACCCTCCTTCGACAACAATTTCTTCCAGCAAGGTATACACTGTAGATGGCTCACCTAACACAGCAGATGCCAGTGGTAGCCAGCTACTACAGAGAAAATTCAGCTTTAATCTTGTGTCTGTTGACTTTGCAACACTCATTGGCAACTTGACCCCCAATGCCTCTGAAAGTTTTACTGTTTCAGACATATCCTGAAATCATTAGAAGAATAAGATAACGATTATAAAAGGCAACTTTAAAATTTCATTAGCATATGAGACATAAATAAAATTAGCTGAGGTTTAAACCCTTAAACACAGATGGTATGATATCATGGAATGACTGTGGTGGACTGAGTCACAGATGGTGCTGCCTATTGACTTACTCTGCACCATCAGTTTGTAAAAGGGAGCTTGCCCTTTTCCAATAGTAGTGATATCATTTGTTTACAATTGCTATTTGAAAGAAGCACCTAAAGTGAAGGGGAATTTTATTTTTATTTATCTTTTGTTTATTATTATTATCATTATTATTATCATTATTATTTTCTTTTTTTTTGAGTGGTGTGGGCTGGGTGGAGGTTGTAACCTTCAGTTATGAGTGTTTAGGTGTCTAATGTTGTGCCTGAAATGCAAACAAGTTGGGAGCCAATGAGGAAACTGCCACAGCATACCAACAATCCTGTATTACTGGCCACTCGCCAATTTTTAATATCACAATTATGTTATAAATTGATATGTGAGAGAGAGAGAGAGAGAGAGAGAGAGAGAGAGAGAGAGAGAGAGAGAGAGAGAGAGAGAGAGAGAGAGAGAGAGAGAGAGAGAGAGAGAGAGAGAGAGAGAGAGAGAGAGAGAGAGAGAGAGAGAGAGGGGGAGAGAGAGAGAGAGAGAGAGAATAGAATATGTATACTATCCTTTCCATAAGCAAGTGCTATAAAAGTTTAAAACTAAGGAAACAAAAAATATCATGATCAGACCAAATTTTACCTTCCTTTCACTTAAACTGGTTTTAAATGCATAACCTAGAAATTGTGCTTATGATGCTCATGATCTGTGCTGGTGCCTGCAAATGATAAGAAAAAATACTCATACATGCATAAATTCTAAATCCTGAACAATAGTATTCATGACATATTTTCCATTTCTGTCAACTTACCTTTCGTGTCACTACAGTGTCATACACTTTATACAAATTTTCGAGAATAAGAGTAACAAACAGTGGATTCTTGCGTTTATCTCGTGCACCTCCAACTATCTTCTTCTGTCCACCTTTTGTTGTAATGTAGTAGTCTCCCCAAAGAGTCTTATTGAGAACAGCTTTGTTCATTCCAAGTTTTGCTGCAAACTGATCAGCAAAGTGATGGATGCTGTGGATGGCAATTAAAAGTTTTAAACAGCTTCATATGAAAACCATTCAAAATATTTGAAAAAAATATAGCAATAAAAATCTTGTATGTCATATTTCATAGGCTTCTATTACCATTACTCACAAATTGGCATTTGCTGGTAAACACTCACCTAAATCCCCATCCATCATAGGCACTAGCAAACACAACATTGCCTTGTTCTGGCATGAAGTATAGGTCAGAGTCATCCTCCGTTTCAATGCCCCAGTCAGAAAAAAGGAGGTCGGAATTGGTCGCTCCAGACTCGGATGCCTTGCGTTCTCTTTCTGAAACCTTCCTTTCCCTTTCTGCTTCCTGATACTTCTCAATTTCTTGTGCAGTCTTTCCAAGGAGAGCAGTATTGTACAGCTCTGCCATGTACGCATTGACCTAAGTAGAGAATTGCTTAGGAATAATAGGTAGATATATGACACGATCATTTTGCTTTCAAACACTCTTAATTAATTAGATACTTGATATATAACTATCCCTACTATCACTACCAGATTTTTCTCACTTCCTTAATAAAGCACTGTTGTATAAAAGGAAAAAAAACTATTTAAGCTCACCTGTTCCAAAACCTGGGCAATGTGATAATAGCAGTCAATTGGGCTTAATTTTGTTTCCAGAATTAGACGGTCTATTTTATTTAAAACAAGAACTGGACGGATGTTTTCCATCCAAGCCTGCTGTAAAACCACCTGTGGGGGGGGAAAAAAAAAAAGATAATAAAATTACAAGTGATATTTTTCATACATTAGAAAATATGAATGAATAAAAACAACAATAACTTAAAAAACCTTAAAAAAACAACAACATAAAACCCATGATGATGAATAGCAAAAATACCAAGTGGCACCTATTTTTCCCACAAGCAAGTTCAGCGAAGTACTGGGTAGCATCTATTCTTGCCATGACTGTTTATGGTTGTTGAGTACTTTACTGGAGTATGGATTAAATGATCTTATTAGGTAATGTGTATAAAAACATTGACCTTCATCTGATCAACTATTTCACCTTTTGCAATGGTAGCATGAGGAGCACCTGTATTCCCTCAATCTCTCAACCTTAATGGTGATCTTTATGTTCAGGACCAACACCAGGGTTGCCCTCCAGAGGATGATCAATTGCACCATGACCTTTCTTCAACCATTCTTCAAATGAAGATGCCAATGGTGGTGACCTAGACTATTATTTACAAGGAAGCCTTCTTCAGGAAAGTACCAGCAGCTGTAGTAGTGGTTCTGAGTCAAAGTTAAGCTATATGTTAGGAACAACAGGGGTCCAAGAACTGAGGTTTGTGGTGCTCCACTTCAAACAATTGATTCATTAGCATTATGTATGAATAATTACATTTTGCTTATGATTTATTAAGAAATTATGTATCCATTTGCTTACTCATACACTCACCAACACTGGGTTTAAGAGAGATTTACATTATTATGCAAGATGAGAGTAGTGAAAGGAAGAGAAAAAGCAACAGTACTAGAAGATGAAAGAGAGAATCAGGCAAATGGGTAAGTGTTATATAAAAAACAAGAGAAAAAATAATGCAGTACCTTAGTCTGTGCACAGACTCCTTCCACAACATCAACAACAATAATGGTTCCATCGCAGAGTCGAACAGCTGTAGAGACTTCAGATGAGAAGTCAACGTGGCCAGGTGAATCAATCAGGTTGATCAAGTAGTCTTGTTCATCTTTATTATAGGCCAAAGAAACACAGGAACTCTTCATTGTGATCCCCCTCTCTATTTCATCTTTGCGACTGTAGGGAATAAATATAGGTCTGAGCAATTCCTATTTTCAAATGGTGGTTAGATTACAAAAGAGAAGATGACTAATCAAAAAGGCAAAGAAAAAAAGGTTAACTAAACTCAGAGAAAAATTATATCAGCTATCCCCTCAGAGCTCAAGTACCTGTCCATGTATCTGATGCGACCAGCAAGCCTCTTGTTGATCAGCCCATTTGAAGCCACGAGAGCATCTGCTAGCGAGGTCTTGCCATGGTCAACGTGCGCCATAATGCACAAGTTGCGGATGTTTTGTGGGTTGCCCATGAGAGTGGGCAACTGAGAGGTTAAATATCTGCCACCAATCACCATCTTGGCTAGAATACAGGAAAAACTCTTATTAGTTTGATATGTTTTACTTTTGTAATTATAAAATTGTTATTGTTGTTATCAAAGGGTATTTTTGTGGTTTTCTGAACACTCACTGCCTTGTTGTCCTGCCGATCCTGACAAGTTGTCTGGACAAGCAAGACAAGGAGTTCCAAATGCAGCATAATAGACCACTTCAAGCCAATCCTTTCACAATTTTCTCTATCTGGACACACACACTGACATGGGTAATATGTATGACTTTTTAGCACCTCGCTGCATTACTAATCAGATTTTTGTTTGAGAGATATGACAGCCAGTGGCTCACAGCTACATGCTTGCCTTTTCAGTTCATATGCCATCTGGCCATTCAAAGGTTATCCATTTGTCTAAGTTGCTTTCTTTAACCATTGCTATTGAGGATGACATATACAGTATGTGCATGCCATTGTATTGTGCCCACTCCTTTTCTCTTTCTGTCAAAGCCACTATTTCCCTTTCTACTGGGAAAACCACACGGGCTTTATCTAGAGGAGGCACTATTAATTAACGTCAAGTGTGGGCTCTAATGTAGCATTCCCTAAGTCATACCCTTGATGAACCCACACTATAAAAATACAATAATCATAAGAGGGGTTACTGATGATCTAATTTCAGTTTTAGAGGTAACTGAGAGAAGGGTAATATCAAACAATTGAGAATCTTACATTTCTTGATATATTGAATTATAAATCATTAAACTTTTACAACTAAAAACCTTAATTGACACAGAGGTCCACTTCTCCACTAAGGTGTGTAGTATAAACTGTCCTTCTCTTATGTCTTCCTTCTTGAATCCTTTGTCTGTACAGACAAGAAAAGAAAACAACAACAACAACAACAACAAAAATCCATAAAAAAAAGAAACAATTGTTCTATTTTAGGAATGATAAAACAATAAAGGATTCAATATAACTGATTTCTTGTAGAAACAAAACTAATTCTGACAAACAAACAAATTGTGTATATTCATGCCGTCATATACAATCTGAGTAGTTTTATATTTATGCATTGTATTATTTTTATGAAACCCTCATTTTAGCATTATTCTATTATAAACTTCAAGAACACTTAATCCGTGAATGGGTTTTAAATTCTCAATAATAAGAGAGAAACCTCTGAATGGTATCCAAGTGCCACGTGTCAGTCACTAGCTGTGAAAGATATTCTTTTTACCATGGTTTTCAAATTTGATCTCAGGCACTTGTCTCTGTTACAAAATAGTAAAACAAAGTATCATCTTTCTAAGAAAATAAAATATCATCTTTCAAAAAAAAAAATTTAAGTACTAATTGTCTTATACAGTTAAAGACTAATTAAATGAAGTATACATAAGTAACATATGCATAAAGACCAAGTGAGGAAGGTATAGAAAGAGGGGTCATAGACAAATTTTTGGGTCATTCTTACTTCGTGTCCTAGTGCTCATTACACCATGTCCACTATTATTATTATTGTTGTTGTTGTTGTTGTTGCTGTTTGCTTTTTTTTTGGTAGGTTCATGTCTGAGCCTGCCGTGGTCACAGCATGATACTTAATTGTAGTCTTCATGTTGTGATGCTCTTGGAGTGAGTACGTGGTAGGGTCCCCAGTTCCTTTCCACGGAGAGTGCCGGTGGTACCTTTTTTTTTAGGTAGTCTTTCTCTCTCCTTATCTGGGCTTGGGACCAGGTCTAACTTGGGCTGGCTTGCCCACCCAGTGGCTAGGCAGGCAATCGAGGTGAAGGCGACTCGAACCCTCGAACTCAGATTGCCGTCGTGACAGTCTTGAGTCCGACGCTCTAACCACTCAGCCACTGCTGCCTATGTCCACTGTAGTTTTAGTTTATTAATTGTGTTTTCACATAGATAGCTCTATAAGCACTTAGTCACCATAGAGTCAATTATGTATGCACATGCCATGGCGTGGCTGGACTATCTGCCGGGGGCATGTACGTACATGCCATGGTGTATGTATGGACATGCCTTTAGGTTTTTTTTTTTTTTTACAATCAAGGCAAAATATTATTTTTCTGCCACTGAAGATGTGATTAAGTCGTTTTTAACACTCTCATTTTTACGATAAAAAAAAAAAAAAGACAACAACAACAAACCTACAATTTCAACTACATGATGCCACACACTGCTTATTTTATTCGGACTACAGAGCGAATAATGATCAACTATGGAGTCTATATAACAACAAAAATGCCCTTCAGTCTCGATTTATCAGGAAATATGGCAAATAGAGACTTTAGAAAACAATGATAACTGAAAACACAACATATGCTCGTAGTATTACGAAGAAACGGCAAGGGATGCTGGCACTGGGCATGAGCGGCCGCGCAATGCTAGGGCAACGACAGAAGCCCCCCGGGCATTTCTAGAGCCTGTTGCCTTTGGTCTTGGGGCTCAAACCATGCTAATGTCTCAAACTCCAAGTCACAAAGTTTATTTATTTAAAAAAAAAACACCAAAATTGCCATGCCAGGACGTGCCCGAAATGCCTGAGGGGGCTTGGGCATAGGCCTTGTCCCTCCGGATTTTGGTCAATTCTCACTGTACTGATTGACAAAAATAAAAATATAATAAAATAAAATTAAAAATAAACACAGAAAATTATATAAATAAAACCTTTGCTCACTTTAAACTACTGAAAGATAAAGTCAAAACATATAAGGGAACTTGCACAGACACAGACACTTTTATCTATTTATTCATTATTATTATATTATTTTTTTTCTTTCAATATGGCATTTGAGAAACTTAAATCATGCAACCAGATTTTACAACACGTGCCTTTAAATATCTTATTTTTCCCCCCCCCCGTCAATTCTTACGTTAGAGCCAATTACAGTCACAATTCCCCTACACAGATGAAAAGAAAAAAAAACTCGCCTTGTACGTAGCAGCCAACGATTTGACAGAATTAAAATAGGATACTTTCAGCACATGACGCAACCACCAGCTTCGTGTTGATTATTCTACTGAATATCACGAACTGGCAACTCATCCGGACTCCTGGGAGGGGGACGGGAGGGGGGGGGGGGGGGGGAGGGGGAAAGGACAACGGGCCTAATATACTTTCCTGGAATAGTGTAATATATTTTTTTCTTCTTTTTTTTTTTTTTATACGTACGGTATATAACTATTCTACATCAAGATAACGAAAATGGTATTTTAGGTGGAAATCGCTGAATCGTGAAATGCTTTAAAAGAAATGCATTCCCGCAAATCCGGGTTGAGGATTCTTCTGTCATTTCGGCTGTAGCTTCATGACCTGAGAGTGTGTGTGTGATATATGTATATATGTGTATATGTATATATATATATATATATATATATATATATATATATATATATATAAAACACACATAATCAATATAATATAACTAATATAATATATATATATATATATATATATATATATATATATATATGCATATATATGTATATATATGTATATATAAATATAATAGTACGGGTTGGGATTCTTCTGTCATTCGGCTGAGCTTCATGACTGAAAGTGTGTGGTGTATATGTATAGTGTGTGATATATATATATATATATATATATATATATATATATAATATATATATATATATAGTATACCATATTATATGATATAGTATGTATATATATATTATACGTATTATATATATATATCAGCTAGTATATACATCATATATATATCTAAATATCCCAACACTATAGCATATCAGAACATACATATATATTATTATGATATGCTATATATATAGTATATATATATAGTATATATAATATATATTATATATATACTATCAACCACACACACACAACAGCACACCGACACACACAACCAATTATATTCATATCATTATTAAATTATTCCTATAATATATTATAATATATATGTTATAATATATGATATATATGAATTCTTTAACGTTAGGTCATGTTCTGTGAAGCACGCGTGGTACAGCATGATACTTAATTGTAGTTTCATGTTGTGATGCTCTTGGAGTGAGTACGTGGTATGGGTCCCCTAGTTCCTTTCCACGGAGAGTGCGGTGGTACCTTTTAGGTAATCATTCTCTCTATTTATCCGGGCTTGGGACCAGCACTTGACTTGGCTGTTGG
>NC_051386.1:2622721-2625221 GCF_015228065.2 Penaeus monodon | reverse complement strand
CATGCCCAGGTCATCCTTTTCATGTTAACACATGTTTCGCACAGAGACAAAGACCCACTGGTGTAGCAGTATATTCTTAACATTTTTACATTTACTCAGGTCACATATATTACAAGCATATTGTTTCGTCTTAATCATACATGCATAATCATCATCAATAACGGTATGCTCATATTTGAGCAGCCGTGGACCTCTCCACCATCCATCGCCACTAAACTCGATCTTACGCTTTTCTTTCCACTTGAACCATCGACAACCCGCAAATATCTTTGATATTGTCGCTCAGTCTTGTCTTCGGTTTGCCTCTTCCTCTGTTTCCTATCACCATCCCTGTCAGCAAGTTTTTCTCAATACTTTTACTTCTCATTACATGACCAATAAACTTTAATTTCCTCTGTTCAAGATGTCCAACAGCCGGTCTTTACAATTTAATTTTCTCAGCACTTCATCATTCGTCTTCTTCTCTGTCCAGCTAATACGCAGTACTCGTCTGTAACACCACATTTCAAAACTATTGATCTTTTTCTTGTCTATCTACTTCAGCACCCAACACTCAGAACCATATGATGCAATTGGGAAAACTAATGAGTTCAATAACCTCAGCTTTGTCCGTAAGGTAATGCTTCGGTCTTTCCAGATGTTATTGAGAGCAATTGTGGCATTTTTGGCAATGGCAATTCTTCTTTTTATCTCTGGTGAATCATCATATGTATTAGTTAAAACAGCTCCAAGATAAGTGAACTCTTTCATATTTTCCACAATCATTCCATTGATTGTAACATGTTCATCATTGTTCATTGCCGGTTATCTTTGAATCTTCATGATCTTAGTTTTCTTGGCATTAAGAAACAAGCCAGCCTTTTTCGCTTGCTTCTCTAACTTTATCTAGTAGTTGTTGTAGTTCAGTGATACTGCTGGCAATCAAAACTATATCATCGGCGTACCTTAGATTTGATATTTTGTATCCTCCAACATCTACAGTTCCTTCAAAATTCTCTAGATCACCTCTCATAATTGTTTCAGAATATATGTTAAAGAGGTACGGAGACAGAATGCAACTCTGTCGCACTCCTTGTTTGACTTCGAACCGTTCTGTTAACCCATAAGTGGTTCTTACAGCTGCTTGTTGTTGGTCATACATAGCTTTTATTAGTTGGATGATGTGTTTTGGAAACTTCATATCGTTCATGCTATTCCAGAGGATATCGTGATCAACAGTATCAAAAGCTTTCACATAATCGATGAAACACAGGTATAGGTCTTTTTGATGTTCTCTGTTTTTCTCTATGATCAATTTTAGATTTAGAATCTGGTTTCTGGTACCTTTTCCAGGGCGAAAACCTGCTTGTTCGTCTGCAATTTCCTCTCTTAACTTCAACTTCATTCTTTCAGCAATAATTTTCAACAAAATTTTGCTGCTGTGACTTATTAATGTAATTGTCCTATTATTGTTGCATTGGAGTGCGTCACCTTTTTTAGGTATGGGAGTAAAGATTGATTTTACCCAGTCTTCTGGCCATCTTCTTTCACTCCATATTTTTGTACAGAGTTTGTAGAAAAGTATTCTTCGCCAGCATTCTTAATTAGTTCTGCTGTTATTTCATCTATTCCGGGGCTCTTGTTATTCTTTACTTCTTTTATGGCTTTTATAACTTCGTCTAGTAGTGGCGGTGGTTCATCTTCGTTGTCATTGAGTCCAATTAATGTTGTTGTTAGATCTTTATTCTTTTTGTATAGGTTGGAACAATATTGATTCCATCTATCTTTGACTTCCCTTCCATCACACAAAACAAGTCCATCTTCAGTTTTGATAGTGTCCATTGTAGGTTTAAATTTTCGTGTGAGGCTTCGTACTCCTTGGTAGAGTTCTTTAGTTGTCTTATTGATAAAACAGTTTTCAATTCTTTCTTAGAGAAATTTTCCCTCTTTTCATACAAATCCCTTTTCAGTCGCTTGAAAATAAGGAGAAAAAGAGAGAAAATTCTGTTGATAAAATTGCCAGTGATGCTTTTAGGATTACGAAACTGGAGTTAAAAGGCCATATTAAGAACCGTGGTAGCCGAGAGGTTAGAGCATCGGACTCAAAGACTGTCACGACGGCAATCTGAGTTCGAGGGTTCGAGTCACCGGCCGGCGAGTTGTTCCCATAGACAAGTAACTTCAACCTCGATTGTCTACCGTCATGGGAGTCCACAGTCCAGTGGCATGTTACAACCCAGATGAATGGGGAGGGTTGACGGCAGGAAGGCCATCCGGTCATAAAAACGTGCCAAACCGTAGTGAAGATGCGGATACAAGAAAATCCGCACCGGCGACTCATGATGAACATGAAAAAGCCAGTTGAAGAAAGAAAAAAAAATTAAAAGCAAAAATATACATAGACTGAAATCGTAAAAGGCAAAGGCCGATATTTCTTCTGATTGTACATCCGTGGGAACCATGCCGGGACCCATGCTTGCTGCACCCGTAACAAGGGTGAGGTCAGAGGAGGGGGGTGGAG
>NC_051386.1:2595221-2597721 GCF_015228065.2 Penaeus monodon | reverse complement strand
TGTTACTTACTACATCAAGTTATGATATTTCAGTCCACACAAAACCATAAGTGTAGGATGCTTTTATCCCGTTACATGCAATATTAACCTTGCTGAATGATTAATTAAAGTGAAGAAAAAAATAACAAATAAATGTCAGAAGATAGATGATATAGCTACAAGTTTACCATCACAAAACTGGTGTCACACATTTGTCAGTAGATTTTGAACCAAAGGTTATCTCAAATTTAGACACAAAAAAATGTTGAAAGTAGCTCTGTCAAATTCAGTTACATGCATGATACAGTGACCAACATCACCATTAATCTATGGTAACTATTTACAGATCTACAACCTTGAGTAAGAAGGTTAAGGAAAAGAAAGACCTGGTAGTATCAAAGGACTGCCAAGAACAATCTCTGGATACTTGCTTGGAAAATGGAGATCTTGCATAGTTATTACGTAACAAGACAGGATTTTACTATCTGAGCTCAACCTGAAGCTGATTGTTTTGAATTTTTTTGTTTTTGAGGTAGAGGAGACCAACCAGACACTGTTCAAGAACATTATAATGCCACTGGCTTTAATTAAATAATTTCTGTGTCAGTTTCACTATCTATCATATTCCAAAGATGGAGGGTTTGGAATACAGGTACATTTATCCCTGCTAATCAGACAAGATATTAACTATTTTTTTCTATATTTCAATAAGATTTCACAAAATTCATAATTACACTACTTTACAATTGATAATCTTTATTATTAGTGTCAGTGGCAAATAGAGTGTCATCATAGATGTTGATATATTTAACTTACACTAATTTTTACAAATGAAGTGAATGGGTTCACATTCATGATATCCGTAATTTCAATATCATACTTCAAAGACTAAATAAACAAGATGAAGTACTATCACAATGTTTTCTTTACAAAAGTTGAAGATATATTACCAACATCAAAAGTCCGGAAAAAATCACAACCTAGACTAAGACCAGGGTAACAAATTCAATTCAACTAAAATTTACACATATATTAAGCTCAATGTCAACAGGCACCAAGGCACAAAATTTGAACCTTAAGTGATAGAAAAATGGAATTTTTGTGCTTGCACCAAGAACACTTGCATCAGATATTGAAAAAAAAAGTAATGGCATTGTTATACTATTCATAAAAAAATCAGTTGTCCTACACACTGAAGTATTTCTTTGTCACTGAACGACAAAAATGAGCATAAGAAGTTGAGTCCATGGTTTCATACTGGCTATCTGCAGAAAATAAATAATCTGCAGGATGATTGTTTTATCTGAAACCAGTGGATGGACTGCATACTGCCTACTGGAAGCTATAAATCCCATATTTTTTTATGAATAGTGTAACTATAGCATAAGACCTCAGTAAACAACTTTGCAAATCTTTTCTCCTTTATCCTGTAAATTATAGTTTTCATGAACGATGTTTAAAGCAGAGGTGTCAAACATGTAGCCCAATATAGTCTTAGATTTTTCATTAATCAAGTAGCCTGTTTGTCTACTCCCTTTAAAATTCTTTATTTAATTTTAAACAATTTATAAAGGGGTCTTTTTATCTCTTACACTACATATGTTATCTGCCCTACCCAAGTTAAATTGCTACTATATTGGGTTGCTAGAGGAAATGAGTTTGACATACCTGTTTTAAAACTTAAAACAGCTCATTACATCCATCAGTAAAACTTGACATGTAACTATGCTACTTACACTATTCACAAAGTCAACAAGGTCAAAGTTATGTTGATGAATTCCAGATGATTTATTAACCCATAAAAGGTCACATCAAACTAAACCAATAGTACCTCCCCTGGTCACATTTTTTTTTCTCTCTTTTTGAACAAATACTTTTCAGTGCATTTAACACCAAACATTAAAAAGATTCGAAAAAGGTACTCTTTGCATAATTATAAAAATGGGCACATTCACCAAAAAATGTAAATAAAATACAAATAAAGTAATAAAAACCCTCATCTTCATTCATAACTCAGTAAAACATGTATTTATATGTGTAAGTGATAAAACAGCAATAAGAAATACAAAGTAATATGATGAGTACCTTCTATTAATGCGTAGAGATGATTGCAAGAGGGGAAAATGAGAGGATTCTTTGGGAAAGGTTAGGGGATGGGATTGTGTGTTTAATAAGTAGCCTTTGATGGCCTGGAGAGGAAACAGTGGGATGACTGAGTGGGAAGAGGCAGTAGGAGGTAAAAACAAGAAGGGGATTCCTCTATGTGGCCTTGAAACCAGAGGAAAAAGGCCAGACAGTACCAGGTATGCTGGTTCATACTCATACACTTTTCACACCAAAGATGAGGCATGAAAAGAGGCCACCACTTTTTGAAAAATGGACTCAGCTGAGGTGCCTGACTGTTATTTGCATCCCAACTGATTTTATCTGCAGGTTTCCACAGGGAGTTCAAATTCATTCCAATGTTCATATCATTTTTCTGAAAATATGATTTACCACTAAATCAGATTTTCCAAAGACA
>NC_051386.1:2582721-2587721 GCF_015228065.2 Penaeus monodon | reverse complement strand
AGAGAAAGCAAGAAAGAGAGAGAAGAGAAAGAGAAAGAGAAAGAGAGAGAGAGAGAGAGAGAGAGGAGAGAGAGAGAGAGAGAGAGAGAGAGAGAGAGAGAGAGACAAGAGAGACAGAGAGAAGAGAGAGAAGAGACAGAGACAGAGACAGAGACAGAGACAGAGACAGAGACAGAGAGACGAGAGAGAGAGATGAGAGAGAGAGAGAGAGAGAAGAGAGAGAAAGAGACGAGAGAAGAGAGAGAGACCAGAGAGCCAGAGAGACAAGAGAGAGAGAGAGAGCCAGAGAGCAGACAGAGACAGAAGAGCAGAGAGCAGAGAGCAGAGAAGAGACGGACACGAGACCAAGATCAGCGAGCTAGACAAGCAAGACGACAACAGAGAGCCAAGTCAGACCAGAGCATCTAGAAGCCAGAGCGAGAGAAACGCAGTCCTATGCAGCATCCTAGCGATTGACTAGACAGTAATCATGAGTATAGAGAAAACTAGAAGACAAGTCTGATCTCAATCTACATATTCTGAACTTGAAACTGTTATCTTAAAATCTGATTCCTAACAATACTAACTGTGATACAAATCCTTAGTGTCTGAACAAAATATTTAACATAATACTTCAAACAAATTGATCTATTTCTATTTCTCAACTGTGAGTATCAACATCTGCTGTGCTTCCTGCCATTATCATGCTTCCCATCTATTTCTCATAATCTCTCTCAGTCTTTAGCTTGTCTGTCTGATCTTTCTCCTTCCTCACCACAACCCCATCACTCAGCCATCTTCCTTTATTTCTACTATGCCCATGGCTTCCCTCCTCCCAAATAACCTCTTCTCTCTCAATCTCCCCAGTCTCTTCCTGTTCTCACACTTTTCTTTATTATACCAGCATCATGTTATGTATAAAGATGCAAGAAATATGAAGTGGACATACTCTGCTACTGTACTTAAACATCAGCTGAATTTTGGATTTTTGCACTTTACACCAAAAGTTTCTTTAATCATTCTTGAATTGCTCGGGTTGACTGTATTCAATGTAATGTTTAATTGTTGAGGGCCTTGCCACATAAATACAATTTCCATTTACTATAAATAAAAGGAGTGTCAAGAACCACAACAAATCAATGTTGCTCATAAACTCACCTCATAATGGTAGTTCATACAGGTAAGGTCATGCCAGCATCTGTCGCCGCGGATCTTGATCAATCCTGCTCCAAGCATAATCCTAAAAATCAGCCACCTTAGGCCCCATACGAGTACCCAAGGTGTTGGGGTTTTCTGAGGCAAAGCAGCAAGAGACAGCAGTGGGACTCCCCACACTCCAAGCAACCCCGTTTCTAACAACTGTGACTCCCAACCAAAGCCATACCATCGCTGACCTGTGAAAAGCCTACAAGGTATAACAGTCTGTACATTTAAATAAAACTGTAACAAGCTGTACTATATTGTCTCCTTTTCAAATACAAATTACATTACATGTACACTACAGTAAATAACAACTAACCTACCTATACAAGAACTTATTATCCTATCTGCTCTAATTTCCTTTGTATCCACTATATAACAGAAGTTACTCACCAACTGCAACAAGAGAGTGGTAAAGGACCCACAAAATGAGCAAAATGATGACATTGGCAGCTCCAGTGAGGATGATGATGAAAGAGAAGACCAACCCTCCCATTGCTATTCCATCCAGCCAGTGATTAACCTTAGATAAAACAGATAAGCTCTTTTATGCTGTTTAATTCAAACTCTTTATATTAGCTTTTATTATGAGGATAAAATCAAGCTATTTAAATTCATTAACTTATTATTTTTTTTATTTTGGTATTTTCCACTTCATCTATCCTACATACTAGTTAATAGTATCTAATAACATGCAAACTCTGTATTCTAAAAATATATGTGTAAGATATTACAATTCATCCAAAAGGAAAAATAATATGAATATCAAGAACATGCTTATATAAGTTAGATATTCCTCACATCATGCCAGGGTTCAGCTAACCATAACAGTGTAGGAGCGGCTTGAATTCTTTTCCACCAGTCACTGCCAACCCTGAAATAAAAGTATATTACAAAGTAATACAGCACTATATACATATATATATATATATATATATATATATATATATATATATATATATATATATATATATATATATATATATATATATATATATATGAATGGTCACTCTTGAAAAGAAACATGAGTTCTATTTTCTAATTTACAGAAGTTTTAGAAACATTGTTAGTATAAGAGAAATAGATACACTAGTTCATTCAGTGCATTCCGCAAAGCTACAATTTTATGAAAATGGATCTTAAATATTAAAGCACTTTTTAATTCTGAAACTTACTGTTTACTGATGGCTTCCATATGCAATTTCAAAGGAAGCAGTCCAGTATCACCTATAAGCTGTTTGTTTTGATTGTAGGCCACAAGGAAAGCCACAACTTGAAAAAGAAAAGGATTTGAAGTTTATTTCTGTTTTTCATGCATACTGTCTGACTACAGATTTGATTACTCCTAATATAATTAACAAATAAAACATATTGAAAAAACAGAAATTCAGAATCCAAAGACTAGATTTCAGATATATATGTCTGCAGCATGTAATTTTCCAAGTGTTTCTTCCAGATAATGAAGTAAAAAACATATCAGTTGAAACTGTCAATATATAACTATAAATATACAAACATTACTAGCATTAACGACTATTTCATTATCAAAAATTCTATACAACTTACTGACGAACTTACAATATATGAAGGCAATGCCTCTAAGATATACAATCCTTGTAAGCCAATACGTGTTAGGCTTAAGGTTAATGACTTCATCTCCATCTACCAAAGGTCTGTCCTTCTTCTTATCTTCAGAAGCCTCTGTAAGAGAAATAAATCTTTTCAGTATCATGGTTAAAGATAATGGCCTGAGGTGTGAAACAATTCTCTCTTTTTCTTTTTCTTTTTTTACTCTTGTATTATGTAATGAAACTTAATCAACAGTTAAAAATTATATGATGAGTACTGCTGCTACCCAACAAATTTTTTTCAGGAAAAGCATAAGGAGCCTTGGGGGCATCACAGAAGCAATGAGATCTGAACAAAAAATTCTACTGATTTTGAAATAGGGACAATAACTGCAGCATTCAATCATTTACCATGATGCCATCAAGGATTTCTGTCAAAATCTCATTATACTTAATAAAATAATTAGGGAGAACTATAAAATTATAAAAAGAACAGATTTTAATAAAACAAAAAACTTATCTCCTTTAATCATTAAGAGTCTAACAGAATTCAATAATACCTGCTTTCAGTCTATAATGCAAAGTATCAATTTGTGTATGTGTGTGTGTGTGTGTGTGTGTGTGTGTGTGTGTGTGTGTGTGTGTGTGTGTGTGTGTGTGTGTGTGTGTGTGTGTGTGTGTGTGTGCGTGCGTGCGTGCGTGTGAAAGTGCATGCGAGCGTGCGAACTTGCTTACTTCTTTGTTTCCCTAACAGATGGACCAATATTGTTCACATGTCATTTTCTGACAACAACACTGGCATTGCACTGCTTTCTTTTCATAATATGATCTGTCTAGATAGCATGCATACTGTCTAAGTTCCATTAGCCTTAGGGCAGCGAGTAGCAGCAGAGGCAAAAAACCGAGTCCGAAATACCTGTCAAACTCGCCGAGCCTTTGTCGCTGCTCTTGCCTTGCCCTCTACGTCTAAGGACATATTCCTCTTGCTTGTCATCCATCTTTCGAAACAAATCTTGCCTCGTTGGACTTTCTTGCTCTATCCGAGACTGACAGGATACCAGTAAGGCGCTTCAAGTCAAAAATTTAGGCCGAAATAAGATCGGTCTTCACCATCCTGGGTATGACATTTTTGTACGCCTACCCTCGGGTCGTCTGGAGCGTTCGTGTAACTCTTGTTGTTGTGGCGACGGCGGGGTTTTTGTAACTCGAATGCGGATTCTTAGGGTATGTTCTTATGGGTTTTCAATCCCTGTTAATCTCATTCATTTCTGTATGCTCAATCCATGCTGCACTTACTTTTTTTGTGTGTAAACATATTATAGTAGTCATGTTTTATCTGTTAGATTTTTTTTAGAGGTTTCTTGGTATACAGGTATTTTTCATTTCCTCATAAACATATTCATTCCATATGTACAGAAATATAAGGTTTCTAATCTATATCTTGCTGCATTTTATGTTTTCTTCAGGGAGTTTTCCTAATTAATCAATCAGTATTATGTCGTCCCAGAGGTCTCCTCCACCCAGTGGGTGGAATCAAACTCAGAGATCTGAGTTAAAGAGTTCTGTAGCCTAAATTGGCGATGCCAGATGCTGTGTGTAATAGGTTTGTCTCAGCTGGACAACTGTGCTCCATGATCTAGCATTAGGGCCTGTTGCAAAAGGCGCCATGACAAAGTTCCAAGGTCCACAGAGTGCAAGTTTCGCGGTATTTCTTAGCGTTAACTATAGATGGTAGCTCTACTCATGCAAGTGTTGAAATTTCAGTACCAGCATTAAGGCTCGCTATTAATCCAATAATTCACATTGACTCGAACTGCAAGGACAGAGGTCATGAAAGGAGTGAATTCAGAGTGTTCCTCCCTCTAGTGCAGTGATTCCCATCTTTGCGTGCTGTATGAATCTGGGGGAGAAACTTATATTTGTCTAGAAAGGGATCAGCAAGGCTAATTGGGGGGGGGGGAAGGAGAAACTTACATATATTCTAAAAGGGATTAGCAAGTCTAATTATACACATATTAGCACACAAAATTCTTATATGGCCATTAGCCAAATCTGAATTGCAAATAATTTTACACATTAAAACGGCATCTGACTCTTTACACAGACACAAAAACATTCAGATCTGTAGACAGACAGACAGACACACACACACACACACACACACACACACACACACACACACACACACACACACACACACACACACACACACACACACACACACACACACACACACACACACACACACATGTA
>NC_051386.1:2575221-2577721 GCF_015228065.2 Penaeus monodon | reverse complement strand
AACAAAGAGCAATAGAAAAAAAGAACATAATCTAATGTGTTATCTGTGTGTAGGATCATACAGACCTATCAATAGGTCCCTATAGGTTAAATGAGCACGAAAATTAAATTGGAAAAGAAGAAAATTAAGGTGATTTACATTTCTCTACATATTTTATATATATATATATATATATATATATATATATATATATATATATATAAGCACATCAAAACACTGTACCTTTCTTTTATTCTTTATTGTTTTGAACAGGCAATTTATACATGTCTACTGTCTGTTATTGTTTTCTACAAAATAGTAACATGAATATTAATATTCAATATCAGTCTTAAATAGCTATACATATATTTATACCTTTATCTAAACTTGTAAGCAAGAAGATACATATCATAACACACACATACACACACACACCAACAAATATACATCATACAAACATAAAACACCTAGTTTACACATCCTTATATGCTCTTAAAGTATCTTTATCATAAATCGAGTGGATTTTTTCAAACATGTATTTGAAGAAAAACAGCAAATCATCATACTCATGGTGATACTCTTGCTTAAGTACGTTTGTGTGAACATCAATAATAAAGTAATAGATAGCTTCAATTGTTGCTAAGTATGTTTTAGGCTTTCCTCTTTGGTATCTCCAGAATAGTGTGTCCCTTGATGTGAGTTCAACACACTGTAACCCTGTAAAACAAATAAAATTAGCAAAAAGAAAAAAAATTGTTAGATAAACTAAGCAAATCTTTCTTTAGTTGTGATCAAACTGCATCCTACATCTAGAGTGAAAGAATACCAAAGTATAGCATCCCTAACACTAATACTATTTTAAAAAGATAAAAATAACCTTGAACTCTCTCATCATTGTAGATCTTCCTTGTCTGATTCCAAGTGCAGTCAATGAACAAGGCTCTGGTGAAAGGGAGCTGTGGTTTGGTTCGCTTAACCTCAGGTTCTTGCGACTGTCTGTGTGTCTGCTTCTCAAGGAGTCTCCATAGGTCCTCTAAGTGGATGGCTTCTTTATCAGGAAATATGAGGAGAACCTGTGGTAATAAAAGAAATATAAAAAATACTGCTGTCATTATTCAAGTTTGAAGTGTTTGCTCTTCAAATTTTCTATGAATGTGAAAGAAAGAGGTCATTTTAATTTTGTGAGATAGGAGAAGGACCTAAAATTTCTCCAATCAGCTACAAAAAGGACTACATTGTTTTCTAAATTTATTATTTTCAATACATCTTGGCTTTAGATAATGGTATAAAGAGATTCTTACTAATAACCTACTTCTGTAAACTTGTTCTATCTAGAAAATAGCCAATTCATGTACCAAGTAAAATCTTATACATAAAACCTAAAAACATCACATACATATTAAAAAAAATAAAAATAAAAAAATACATACATTCCCTTCATTAGAGTAGTCTGGGATGTCCGGGTAAGTGTAGATTTGTACATCCTCGGGAGCAATGACCGCTGCGTGAACTGCTGTACTCTTCCCATCAATCTCCCTTGGGTGCTTTATCACGTCCACTTTGCATGGCAACTGTAAGTACACGCTCCAAAAAATTTAACTTCTATTGCTGTTACAAACACTCCAATGACACTTTTAGCAAACAAGAATGAATTTAAAATCACGGCCTAAAACCAAGCGAACTTACCCTGAGTTTGGGAATCTTGTCTGCTATATTGGCCAGTGGAATGTGACAAGTGTAACAAAAATATTTCCTAGACTTTCCACACACTGAACAAGCACTGCGACCATCCAAGTCATTGAGAAAACTTGCATCACTTATTTTCATGTTCTTAAAGGAATTATCAATATTCTTGGAAGGTTTCATGACCTTGATTTGTTCAGTGCTATACTTTCTGAGATCTGTCATCTGTGATTTTTTTGTCTTTTTTACTTCAGATGCAGTATTAGTGCAGTGTTCATTCACATTACTTGTGTGTTGCTCTTCCTTGTTCTCTTCAAAACTCCTGCCATCACTTTCTGCTATATCCGAGTTTGACATTTTTCCTGCAACTATTTCTTCAGCAAGATGTTGGTCAACTCCCTGCAATAAAATGGGATTTCTGATGTATGTTCAAGCACCTGACTACAAAGCAATTGTTAAAAAGAAAAGGAATAGAGCAAACACCAAATTACCCTGACCACAAGTTTCTAATAATTACATTCTTACACATTAAACACTATAAGAATTACTCTAAAGAGTATATTCATGATTACTACAAACAGTTAAAAAGAGTGTTATCCAAGTAGAAATAAAGAACAAACATTAAGTCAATACTATCTTTACAATTTAGAAAATGAAACATCAAATGGGAAATAACATAACAGCATTTCATCATAATAGGCCTGCAGCATACACAAACTAATAATTATGGTTGCAACAGATTGCTCATGATGTAGACTATCCATGGAAATGGGTAATGTTACTGAAGGCAGCACACAATACCCTCACACTGCCAGAATTCTTATTGTTGATTTTTTTT
>NC_051386.1:2542721-2570221 GCF_015228065.2 Penaeus monodon | reverse complement strand
GTGCCCGTGCTGAGGCATATCGTCCTCAGGCTTCGAAACAACTACTGGAGTGAAGGCGTCACGGGCCTCGTGTTTGCGAGCGAGTGCTGAGGGAAAACCGTCCTCAGGCTTTGAAACAACCACAGAAATGGAGGCGTCATGGGCCTCGTGTTTGCCGAGCGGAGTGCTGAGGAAAAACCGTCCTCAGGTTTTGAAACAACCACAGAAATGGAGGTGTCACGGGCCTCGTGTTTGCGAGCGAGTGCTGAGGAAAAACCGTCCTCAGGCTTTGAAACAACCACAGAAATGGAGGCGTCACGGGCCTCGTGTCTGCGAGCGAGTGCTGAGGGAAAACCGTCCTCAGGCTTTACAAAAACAACGGGGCACAGTACGGCAACCTGAGCCGGGGGGTTGAGACGAAGGCGTGGCTGGCTTGGCAGCGGGCACGTACGATTCCTGAAAGATGACAATGTTACGGGCGCGTATGGCAGCAAAACGCCACGGAGACAAAACGAAAGACATCTTGCTCTACCGGGGGGAATGAGATCATATACAAACACACTAAGCACGGCAATCTTGTCCTGTGAGAACCTGCAACGGGCGAATAAAAGACGAGGAGGTTTTTTCCCGTACGATATGGACGTCGACAACGGCGAAAGACGCAAGATACAAATACATGTGACACCTGAGAGGATTACATGAAAAGAGTAAACACATTCCCTGACCAGTCCATCAGTGTCAAATATGCTGAGCTTCGTCAAAGTCTCTGTGCGTTTGTTCTGAGACAGCGGAAAATTCAAGTCACGGTGTTTTTGGAAAGTCTGATGTTCAGTGTCAGTCAGTGATGAAGTGAGTACAGTGTTCAATCAGAGAGCATATATGTAATAAGTTACCAGGAAATTGTTTTCTTGCATGTTTGGGAAAGGTCAGACAAACGGGGGAGAGGGAAACAGGGAAAGGGAATAACACGGAAGGGGAAGGTGGGTGAGGAAAAAGTGGTGTCACTCGTGGGTTCGTGCGTTTGTTTGTACATTTCGTGTTTTTCCTGTGTTTTCTGTGAAAGTGGGGATCAGTCAAGATTGTAGAATATGATTTAAGAGAAATAAATTATGGAGTGTTAGGAAGAGATAGTGAAAAAATATAAATGGAATGCACTAATTGAAAGGGAAATAGTGAATGGCGAGGAGTGAGTGCGAGAGAGGGCGGGGGCGCCGTTTTCTGTTCAATGGGGAAACTGAAGCATATGTAAAGTACGGGATTAAATCGGACAATATGGAAATATTCAAGGAAAAATAGTATCACCTAGATATCCTAACTGAAAAAAAATATGCGCTTAACACAATACTCTGACTAACCTTGGAATATGTAGTTGGTTGGGGGGCTGATTACGGGTTGCAGTAGATCGTCAGCGCGGGGAAGTGATGGATCACCAGCACGAGGAGGTGGTGGATCATCAGCGCGGGGAGGGATGGGGCTCCTACCTCAGTGCCACTTCACTGGATTCCCAGACTTCGGCTCACGGTTGGGGACGGGTGGGCCAAATAATTCCCTCGTTGGGGCGAAGTGCGCCAATTAACGTTGTTTAACGGGGGTACGCATGAATATATGTTTGCATCTTGGTGAGTGCTGGAGACAGGACGTCAGCACATGGGCAAAACGGTGTGTCAGATGTAAACATGCGTGGGGTTTCTTGCTTTGCTTGTTTCTTGGGATCTTTCTTGTGTGTGGTATTTTGATCTGCGTCCCGTTGGGCCTGTTGCTTCGGAGCAGGAGTCTGTAGGGCCGGAGGCAGGGGTTTGTTGTGGGCCGAATCCCCCGCTGCCAAACCCCTGTAAAAGATGGCCCATGAGCGGTAGAGTGCAGGCAGTCGCGTCAGCACTATGCAGAAATCTTGGGCAGCGTTAAAGGGGGAAACAACCTCTTGCTTGTTTGTAGATATATATTGTAATGAGAGGATGGTACAACTGACGGACAGAGGTTCAGTCCGGTCAGCGTGCTGTAGGCTGTCTGTCTGTCGCTCGCAGGCAACCCTCTTTTATACAGATTGAAATAGGAAACTCACAAGGGTTGCCACGTACTCGGAAGTATAGAGAAGACCGAGTGAACCCGTGTACACGGACGGCGTCGCGGGCGGAAGGCCTGCGGTGTCGGTCCGGGTTTTTGTCTGTCTAACAAAGGTGTGGTATGTAGAGGTAGTGTTTTTGTATTAGTATATATGTTTGGTGTGAG
Source organism: Penaeus monodon (assembly GCF_015228065.2). Taxonomy (NCBI): domain Eukaryota; kingdom Metazoa; phylum Arthropoda; class Malacostraca; order Decapoda; family Penaeidae; genus Penaeus; species Penaeus monodon. The sequence continues at coordinate 2,568,013 of NC_051386.1, read as the reverse complement.
GTGAATAGGCCTATGTGAACTGGTATACAAAGTGTGTGTGTGTGTGTGTGTGTGTGTGTGTGTGTGTGTGTGTGTGTGTGTGCATGAATGCACACACACCGCCCGCACGCGTGCTCATGCGCATCTATTGGGTAATATATTTGCATAGATTGGGTAAATCGTCTTTCATAGATATGATGGTGAGTCGAGAACTACTAACAACTATCACCTGAACAACCACTCTCTGGGGAAGGGTCATTGGTCAGCCACCCCAGTATAGAGACCCGGTCAACTACATGAACACACACACACAAACACACACACACACACACACACACACATACATACACACACACATACACACACACATCACACACACACACACAAACCACACACACACACACACACACACACACACACACACACACATACACATACATCCCCCTACACACACACACACACACACACACACACACACATATAAATATATATATATATAATATATATATTATATATATATAATATATATATATATATATTAAAGAGAGCATAGATATTGATATAGATTAGATATATACAGTATATATATATAAATATATATATATATATATATATATATATTATTTTATATATATATATAATATGTATGTATATATATACACCCATACACACACACACACAAACACACACAACAAAACACCCCAAACACACACACCACACCACACGATATGTGTGTGTGTGTTTTGTGTGTGTTTTATGTGTGTGTGTGTGTGTGTGTGTATTTACATACGTGTGTATGTATAAATGAGTGTGTGTGTGTGTTATATATATATATATATATATATATATATATATATATATATATATATATATATATATATATACATATATATATATATCAAGGGCGACCACGGAGGTTCAGTGAACTACAGTGGCCAGACCTGTCGCTCTCAGGGACCTGTTTTAATGTCTTCTTTGAGCATACTTTGAAAATATAGATAATGATGAGAAACAGTAAGACAAAATACAAGAATATTATATATTGTCCCTGTATCAATTCCTTTCACACGTCCATATATAAAGAGTGTGCTTCTGGATCGTATCTAAAAGATCTTCAGTAGTTCATGCATCTGTTTGTCCCATCCTTTACCCGTACAGAGTTTTTGTTCCTTTTTCTTAGCAATTCAAGTGTGATTCCTGGAAAATATTTACCTTCTATCTCCCTAGCTTTATTTCAATCTCCTTTTGCCTTCCTGCCGAAGCATGTTCTTATTCAGCCAGTCCTAAGTAATGCTGGCCCAATAATCCTACCGATGATTGACTATGAAGGGCCGGATTTTAGAGAAATTGCATGGGGGTGGGTTGATCTGCTAAGGAGGGTACATGGAGATGTAGCCGCAGGTGAAACAATCAAATGAATACACGAATCACGCCTTCACAGCTTGGTATGTTGCAAAAAATCTCGGCCGGGGTGGGGGTGAGTTAATTGGGGGCTGTACACCACTCTGCGCTCTAACATATTCGTGTAGCCATTTGCAGTGAGAGGCTTTGAAGAATCTTGAGTCGATACTGTTAATATTTATCGCTAGGATACGATGCTACTACTTTTTAACAAATGATAATGAATACACATATAAATATAGGCATTAACGTTTGCATTCGCCCTATACAATCGATTTCCAACATACTAGCTTACACCGCGACAGCCGCATTCTGGCATTCCGCAAAACATTATAAGAACACAGAAAAAACGCCAGTAAGCTTACTGAAGATTTCGATATTGCGTTTGTATTTGATTTACTGTTAAGTAAAACTTTGATTTTACCGTATGGAGAAGAGCTTCACCCCCTCAGTATGTTTTGTTCAGCTGTTCCACTAGCACTCTTACTGCAATCATCTGTCATGCCTTAATGGTGTTGCACACTGTTGCATTACCTACCCCTAATCTGAAATCTGTAATCCTCCCAAAAAAGTGATCTGTATTTCCTTTGGCCTCAACTAGAGATTACTTGAATAGGCTCTGTAGTAAAGCATACAAAATATAAAACAACAGAAACTTTAAAAATATATATATAATCAGAATAATTTGTTTTTTTCTACTTTCGTTTGTGATGGGAAATTAATACAATGACGATAATAACAACAATAAGAAATATTGATAAAAATACATGACACTGATGAGTTACAGTTAAAATTTTATGGCGGATTTCAACATGACATGTAATAAAGCATAGCCATCACAAACACACATACGCATTCGCACATCAACTAATGAACAAAACGGATCCAGAGAGAAGTGGCTGCCATCCCCCTTTTTTTATGAACTGCGCCCCCATATTATGCGACAGGACTGCCAAACTCATTTACCCCAGGGGGACCACATTTCACCTTAGTATACAGTACGCGGGCCTGATGATCATGTGTACATCAAATCCACATCTTGTTAAGGCAGTATGATGGTTATGATGATGATAATGATAATGAGAAAAGTAAGAGTGTATACACAACCTTAAAAGACGTAGAATTGGTTTAATCATGCAAGACGACCTACTGTAAGACTGAAATAGCATATGGATCGCGGGCTGCCTGTTTAACACCCCTGTATACGGAAATTGTGCAGGTTACACAGTATACAGAAATATGTATAAACTAGGTCAAAAGTCCGTAAGAACTTAGCATTATATAATTACTAATGATGCCAGGTTTACAGCAAATACGCTCGACATGCTAAAAATAGCTAGTGAAAGAGATACCATCCAATAATCCACTTTGTTGCAGGGCTGTTCTTGCTGCAGTCAAGATTTCCTTAAAAAGAAATCGAACGTCTCTCTCTCTCTCTCTCTCTCTCTCTCTCTCTCCTCTCTCTCTCTCCTCTCTCTCTCTCCTCTCTCTCCTCTCTCTCCCTCTCTCTTCTCTCTCTCTCTCCTCACTCTCTCTCTCTCTCTCTCTCTCTCTCTCTCTCTCTCTCTCTCTCTCTCTCTCTCTCTCTCTCTCTCTCTTTCTCTCTCTCTCTCTCTCTTTCTCTCTCTCTCTCTCCACGAATAGCCTCTAATTAGCTGATCCAAACATATGCAATTCAGTTTTTTCCGCTATTGTGTGTGTATGTGTTTATTTTTCTCTGAGATTTTTTTTCTCCTTTGGACCTGTATCGCCCAAGGCTCTGTCTCGATTAGGACATCAAACATTCCCATATGAGACATTGATGCTCATAACCTTGTTATATCATTTTAAATAACTGCATCTGCATGTTGATCACTGATCACTCTTGCACCTGTAAAGCATTGGTTAAATATCTGAAGACATCATATGTTTGTTTTGAGAAATTGGAAGTTCATTATCGTTATTTTTATATAATAGTAAGCTAGTATTTTCTAACCGTATATTCACTTTTTTCTTTATATTTCATAAATACTTGTTTCAATATTTACTTTTGCTATTTTTCTTATTGATTACTTAAGTAGATTATCTAATCCATTGTAAAAAAATAATAAAACTTTGTTTAGGCAAATTTATCAACAACGATATATATTTTTTTTTTCTTTTTTTTCAACCAGCAAGTTCTTTTCAATATATTTATTTACATCGTTTGATTAATCATTTGTGATACATGATTTTACAAATCTTACAAAGCTCCTTCACGAACCAGAAAATGGATAACAGAAAAAATATGATATAAAAAGTAAGCGCGATCATTCAGCATAACGATTCGAATCTATGGGTAGAATAAAATTCAGAATTAAAAGAAAATAGTTAGTGCTATTTACGGGAAAGAAAACGGAGGTTGACAAAAAACAGAAAACGACAAATTCTTGATTGTTTACAACATTAAGTTCGAACACGTCAATGACTTCGGCTTCGTTAATTTTTGTGCAGCAAAAAAGTAATAGAATTACACCAAATACCCGAAAAATCTTATTTTCATCCACAATTATAAAGAGTCATAACATAATACTCATTTTAGTTAGCGTACCGAACAATGGATGTAAATAATAATAGCGTCTGGCGAAAGACCAGGCGTTTCTATTGTCTTCAGAACTTTGTTTTATAAGACGCATTCATACGCCTTTTTGAGCGTTCCTTCGTGTGAATGCTAAGACACAGCCTGAAGATATGGTATTTTATCAATACTACTGAAGAATCGGAATACGCTGCCAAACTTGACAGGCGAATCGAACAATGGATGTAAATAATGATGGCGTCTGGCGAAAGACAAGGCGTTCCTGTTGCCTTTAGAACTTTGTTGTGATAGAGGCATCCATACTCTCCTATGAGCGTCCCTTCCTGTGATAGTGACATCCGGAGTGTAGATGTAACCCATGTTTGTGTAAAATGAGGTTGTGTTTTGTGCTGGTGGTGATGGCGGTGGTTGATCAGTGTTCATCTTCGCTCAACCTTTACGTCGACTCTGACGACGTCAAGAAACTCCTCGGTAGGTCGTTTTAACACCGTTTAAATGGGTATTGTTTGGTGTTTTTTTTCCCACCACCAGATCCTGTGTTTTCCTTCCATGCCTTAGTCTAGAACCTTAATTAAGTCTGGGATTATTGCCATTGGGGCCTGTGCTGGGCTCGCTCTCTGGGGAACAACGCAAGATTTTCTTGATGCCGACCTAGAATTGGACAATGCTGCCTACACTTTCTAGTAGTGATCAGCTTCCTGATTAGATCTGCATCTGAAAATTCATGACATTTGTCAAAGATAGATTCCTCATGATCTGTATTAATTGTGGGCGAGGTTATATTATGCATTATTATAGTATATTTGTCATTGTGTGGGTTCTGTGCCTGCTATAATCCTCCTTACGAGAGTGCCACCCCCCAGCTCCCTGCTTGGAGTGTGACATTTATACCACATCTGATTAGCATGATAGAGCTAGAGTAGGTCTGAGTTATGTGCCTTGTGAGTGCTGTCTTGACTCATCAGAGGCAGAGGCATGCGAGGTGATCAGTCCTTGCCACGCATGTTGTCGAGTCATTATACTTAGAATGGACATTTTCAGGTATTCTTCTTTATTGATTCTGCTCACCGTTAGTACTATAGTTGTTCAGTAGATTTTGTTAGGAGTACTTTGATACCAAAGTTGATTGGACATAAAGATTTGGAACTAATCTATAAATTTAGCCTAATAGACTTTGAAGTGTTATGGAAGAAGTTGGTTATTTTTGTTAGAAACCAAGTTTCTGAGATTTTAAACCACAGTGAACTAACCACACCTAACGTAACTATAACTAACTAGACCAAACATCTAAAATCGGCATCAGCAGTGTCCGCTATATACATCCAGCTCATTCGGTACTTCATGCACAACATTAGGCACCTAATAGCTAATACTTGTATTTCATAAAAAAAAAGTAATGGTTTCTTTTCCCTTTTAATTGCCTGTATCTAATAGTGACAAATGATGTCTCTCCTGTTAGAGAAAGACAAGCTCTGTTCAGTGAGCTTGTGGCATGGGATACATCACAGAGACTTCATCCACCGCAGCCATTGCACGATATCTGTGACTAAAGGGCTAACTTAAATTGACACCTAAATCTATGCCATATGCTTTTCTTTTTGCGCAAAATCTCACAACAGCCAAAACTAGTTTTGTGATTGGAGGCAAGACAGGCTGCTGTGATGTAATGGAAATGTTTTATTGTATTGGTTATTATTATTATTATTTTTTTTTTTTTTTTTTTTTTTTTTTTTTTTTTTTTTTTTTTTTTTTTTGTGTGTGTGTGTGTGTGTGTGTGTGTGTGTGTGTGTGTGTGTGTGTGTGTGTGTGTGTGTGTGTGTGTGTGTGTGTGTGTGTGTGTGTGTGTGTGTGTGTGTGTGTGTGTGTGTGTGTGTGTGTGTGTGTGTGTTTGTGTGTGTGTGTGTGTATGTGTGGTGTGTGTGTGTGTGTGTGTGTGTGTGTGTGTGTCTGGTACACAGTATTGTGGAATATAATATCCTAGATGTCTTTTGACCCCTCGCTGCTGGGTAACAGAAATCCCTGAGCATGATAAAACTCAGGTCAGACACAGGCGTGGGAGTCCGCTATATCAAGGTGAATGTCCCACTCCAAGCGCTCTGGCGTATCACCGTGTGTACAGGCTTACCCCACAGACCAAGTGGTTTGTTATGTTGGTGGTACGTGTGACCCAGCAGTGATGGGTTAATATCTAATGGTGGGTTGTACTGTGATATCGATACCCAATATGAGTACAAATTTGTGTGAAAATAACCAAGGATGAGAAGATGAGTGAATGTTAAATTTGGGTAGACCAATTTGGTGTGAAAGAAAGAATACAATAGTAGAATAAAAAGTTCATCATTTTTAGTCTGTGATGATCTTAGAAATTGTTAAGTATTATTATGCAGTTATAATGGAATAGAAACAGGAAGCTGAGCTGCTCGAGGTTAGTTTTAGTTTCACACAACTGTATGGAATAGGTTAAGCAGTAGGCTGCATTAAAGACTGAAAACACTACATGTAAAGTATTTCTCTATAAGTTGTTAATGGTAAGCCATATGCAAGTCAGAGGAGACTCTGGGACCAGGGCTAAGTCTGGCTAGTTGAACCTGGCCTTAAAACTGACAATATTGTTGATGTTGATAAAATTGGTGGTAATGAATTGCCTAAGATGTGTACTATAATTTTTAGTAGTACATTGATCAGAGGCAGCCAACAAAAATGGGAGTCCAATAGCTGGGTATAAAGTATACATGGGAAGTTGCCGTGTAAATTCAGGATACATTATGGTGACAGTAATGATTTTATAAGCAGATGTCTTTCTGATTAAACATGTATGATATACAGAGGGTTCTGCCCCCTGTAACTCCTTCAGGAGATGGGGTTGTTGCCACCTTTCTTCCTGGTGTATGATCTTATTATTGCATTTCAGCATTTTATTTGTGTAATTTTCCAAACCTACCAATAGCTGAACTATGTGGATCTAGCAGAAACATAATCCAATTCCTCTCCCTTGTTGATATCATAGGGGAAATATGTATTTTCACCAGAAGCCATAGATTCACAGAATTGCCTCTCAAGTCTGTTGGCTTGAGTATTAGTAAAAAATTTGGACAGAGTCATTTGCTAAAGCTTTTAATTCATTACTGGTTTGAATAGTAAGTTGATTTTATGTGTATTAGAAATGGATACTAGAAGACAAATTTGATATATCTTTGATATACCAGATGCCCTTGAAATCACATTGTTATTTTACTGTTGACAATGCTGTGTGTAGATGCTGACAGTGTTGTCAGTGGCAAGTCCAACATCATACTCGGATTATTATCTTTTTGAATATTCAATTAAAGTCATTTCATATTTGCCTATATTTTATGTTAAGTAGTTTTTGGCAAATGTTTAGAAAACATTTGTAGTAGCTCTTTTTTTAATCCTATGACAAAGACTTTTACCCATATTATCAAGCCACAAGTTTGATATCATGCATGTAGTCAACTGCTCATGCAAAATATTAGAAACACAATGAACACATTTTCCCAATGTCTTAACCCAGTGGCGACAGGCATGGCATATACGTACATGCCATGCCTACTTTGATTTTACTTTATAAATTGTTTTTACACATAGATGGCTACACCTGTACTAAGTCACCAATGAGCCAGTTACGTGTACTGTCTGTCTCGTCCATTTACCCTTTTCCTTGATTTACGAAAATATTTTACATTATCATATTTTGCGGATACTAATATTTATAACATTATGGTAATTGTAATATTTATTATAAAAATAATACCATCAATATTCATAACATTAGTAAAAATATGTTCTGCCAATTCAAGGAAAGGTGAAATGAAGTAAGATCACAAGGTCTACTAATTAACTCCCTTGTGGCTAAGCACTAGCAGAGCTATCTATGTGCAGAGACATTTCACGAAAAAAAAAAAATTGAGCACAGCATTTTCCCCGGTGGCTTTGGATTAGAATTTGGCTGCATCATATTTCATTTTTTTGCATACCTTTCCTTCATGTTTGCGGCATGCCTGTCAAATATGGCATGATTTTTCCCAAGGATTTTCGTTTTCTATTTTGAATGCGATGTATACTCATGATCCACAAAGTCCAAGCCTCCTAGACCATGTATAGGAGTTTAAATGCCCTTCTAGTAGAGGATGGTTGCCTGCACTAACTGTCACAGAAAGACCTCGCAGAAGCTCTCTTCATGAACTACACAAGCTTTTGCCATCATATATTTTAATGCTTATTATACAGTAAAGCCAAAATTAAGATCATGCAGACTAACTTTTGGCTTGTAAGGGGGAAGAGGGAAAGGAAGTGAGGAAGAGTATCTAAAACAGAGAAGTGTGAGTGTGAGAGTGAGAGTGAGAGTGAGAGTGAGAGTGAGAGTGAGAGTGAGAGTGAGAGTGAGAGTGAAGAGAGAGAGAGAGAGAGAGAGAGAGAGAGAGAGAGAGAGAGAGAGAGAGAGTGAGAGAGTGAGAGAGAGAGTGAGTGAGTGAGTGAGTGAGTGTGTACATATATCTGTATGTTTTTTTGTGTCTGTGGAAATAGTCAGACACCATTTTAATGTGTAAAATTGTTTGCAATTCAGATTTGGCTTATGACCATACAAGACTTTTGTGTGGTAATATTCCCAGAAGTATTTTTTATTTTAAAAGAATACAGCATAAAAGATGTATAATATGGAATGAAAAAGATATATAAAAAATTTATTTACACCTATACTGGATGTTGCATGGTATTTGCTCTAAAGAATAAATGTAACAAAAGATAATCAAGCATAAACTTCTTCTTGCAGGTGTGAGTTCCCAGCTGTGGTATGTCCAAAACGGAACAGTGAATAGATATGCCCTGGGCTACGTAGTGGTTGTGCCGCCGCACGTCGACCTCCTGACCTTCCATTGGCAGGCCTTGGGAGGAATGACGGTAAGATCACCTTCTTTTTGGTAGGTTGAAAGGCTTGCTTTGATTAGTATTTGGTGTGAGGTTAGGATTTTAGGTGTGTGTAACAGAGAAAGGATTCCTTCTCTTTATGTGTTTTTTATTTGTTATATATATATATTTTTTTTGTGAGGTAAAAATTACCTAAGATGTGTTGCAAAGTTAAAGAAAGGGAAATCCATGCTACAAGTAATAAATATGAGAAGCAGTTAGGAAGGTTCAGGGTTATAGTTAGGGTGTTGAGAATGAGTTATACTCAGACATAAACATGTCCTGCAAAAAATAAGTGGGCAGTCTTAACAAGAGTAAATCTGAACTGCCAAATAATTAAAGCCCCATCACACTAGAACTTTTTTCTTCAGTTTTTACATTTTTGTATGAATTTTCCTGATGCGAATGGACTGACCTTATAACACTACTAAAATAGTAAACATGGTGCCATCTGAGTGAGGTCCTGGGAATCACATGCACCATCTCATTCATATTATGTTATTTTATAGAAATATGGGAATGTATATTGTATATAGTAATATTCTAGAATATTAACTTATGTTTCCATTTACTTATTCTATCTAATTAACTAATAAAAACATTCCAGTTGTATAAATCCTCTGTAATACAAGATCATGATGGAAATTAATCAGACAGAAATGGTTGCTAGCGTCTTCATCTAGGAGGCGTTCCATATGCATGTGATACACACAGAAAGCCTCATACTCAAGAAGAAATGCAAAAATTTACAGAAAAAGTACAAGTGTGATAGGGCTTTTAATCCTAGTCAGCAAATTTTACTTTTATGAACTTACTGGAGGGAAGAAGACTTACATTTTGACATTACATGTTGATATGGATCACAGGAAGGTAATAGGGTCTTATGATGAAAGAATCCTCCCAATGATTTATAATCAATGCAGAAAATTTTAAAAAATGTAAACTTTTGAAGTTTCTTTTATATAAATGTGGCAAATAAGATTCAGTTTCAACATGTGCATCATATACATAAGTTTAGAGTTCATTTACATGAGGAATGGTGCTGTATCTAAAAAGGAAAATGAAGGTGATATCCTTGATTAAAGTGACATCACAACAGATCTTCCACAGTGGGCCTCTAAGGTATATTTGGTCATGTGTCACTAACTGTCATAGTAGACTTTTCGATAGAGAAAACGCAAATGATTATTTATAAAGGGATTTTTGCTCAGTATACATGACAGAAGTGTAAGATTACATAAAACATCACTCTGAATGACCTCATTGGGCACCCACACAGATTTATTCCCATGAGGTGCAGAACACCAGAGCACCTATAAATAAATAAAAAATTAAGAAAATCTGGAAGACCCTTTTTTTCCTATTATAAGAAATTGTGATGCAAGTCTTCTTTTTATGTATAGCATATTTGCCAGGGGTTAATGAATGTAGTTCATAAGTGTCATTATTGCCAAAGATATGCAGCTGCCCCTTTATTTATTCTTTCTTCTCCTAGATGCCATATAATATGTCAGTTCAAGTTGGTAATCGTGAAGCTCTGGCACCCCCTGTGTACAACATAAGTGATCAGAGTATAGTGCCAACATATCCCTCATCCTGGACAATAAGGTTGATTTGCACTGGCAAACTAACCACTCAGGTAAACTGCAGCTGTTCTCTTAAAAGCACTCTGTTATAAGGAGGTGCAGCTTAAATTTTTGTGTTTGTTTGGAAGTCTAAGGCACTAATAAGGTTCTATTAAATAATAGATTTAAAAGTGTTTTTGGATAGCTTTGTATTAATAAATACTTTAAGTTATAGGTAATGTTAATTATAAATAGACATTTTGTTAAATGTCATGTTTTTTAAAAGTAAAAGTGATGAGTAATCGCTACAGTTTCAAGTGAAATATTAAAGTTAGAATGAGTTTTGATGATAACCTTTTAAATTATCATCTCAAAAATATAGATAAAATCATCATTGCTAAAATAAGTAAAGTTAGAAATGAAAAAACTCATCGTAATGAAAAATTAATCTGATGCATGAATTTAAATATCTTTTTTTTAGGTGGATGTGACAATAACCTTAAAAGTGCCAATGAGTACATCATTGGTAAATACAACGACGCTCAACATTCGAAGAAAGAAAATATGTTTGAGAGGTTAGTAGATCTTCAAATATAATTCAAACTTCAGATTTTCTTTAGCCGGATGGAATTTTATTTCCCCTTCGATGTAGTAATTGGTTGGAAATGTTCTTGGGTTGAACAGTTATAAATGGATGGTTGTACCTGCCTATACTTTGCACATCACCATGTACATAAAACCTTAATTTAAGTTTTCATATTCAGTAGACAAACCTTCAATATTGGACAAATGTTAAGTTTTATTATATTTGAGTAAAATGTGAGTGAGATAAGAAGAATCATTGTGGTGTGCTTTCATTCATTAAACATTTCATTACACACAATTAACTCCTAAAATCAGAGCAGCCTTTATTGAGCAGTCACAGTCAAGCAGGCTGTTTTCCAACCTCTGTGCCTTCTCTTTAGTATTTGGTAAACTTCCCTTTCTGCCAGTCTTCCATCTATGCCTCTCCAAGCCATTGAGACTATTAAACCTTACTACTACACTACTACTACAAGAGATGCATTTTTTTAAGAACCCCTTTTCTTTCACATAGTGGCTTTGTGAAATTTTGTTATTTATATTTCATTGTGCATGTTATTGCATGATTTAGTGGTCCATATACTACAGTGATTATGTGTTATAATGCAATACATGAAATTTGCTGATATGTTAGTTTGAAAATCTTACCCATTTTCACTTATACAAGAGGTAATTTTTCCAACTTTGTTTAGTCCTATGGTCAGTAACTATTTGATAAAACAGGTAGTCGTACTTTTCTAATAAGTAAAATAGAGGTCCTCAAAAATTAAATACCAAATTTACGGCGGCTCAAATATGAACCTACCGTTAAAAAAGGGGGGGGGGGGGGTAAGGTGGACTGAAGGATTGTGCTCTTCAGAGATATCTTAGGAATGTTGTTCTTATGTAGGCTCAAAATATCAGAATTTCAGAAGCAGTGACATGTTTCCAATGATGAAAGTTATAATTATTATTATTTTTTTTATTTTTTTTTTTTTTCTGAATATATATAAGTTAAAGTTTGAACTTTGCATTAAAAGGAATTACAATTATCTAACACATAAAGGAAAGGTTGGTGGAATAACAGAACGCGAAGGAGAAGTTGATGGGATTTCAGTGGAGATTCTGGAAGCACGACACTCCACTACTGTGGTCTACATCACCATTAGTTGTCTGGGAGTCTTCCTTCTGGTTGTGGCCTTCCTCGCCATATTTAATCATATAAAGAACAATAAAGCACGGCCAAACACTGGCAGGTGAGGGAGAAATATGCTATTGGATCTTTATTTTATGTTGATTCTTTCCTAACTGTATGGTTAAGATTCAAAATGTTTGGTTGAAATATGTTTGTAATATATGTGATTAAAGTGATCATTTATTGAATTGATAATTTTCTCTATGTACCTTTATCATATTTGGCAAGTAATTTCTCTGTTCATCTGTAGGGAACTATCATAAAACTGGATTGTGCATAAATATACTTACGTTCATTGCAGACGACGTGGCACAGGTGCTTCTGAGCAAAGAACCGTTGGCAGAAGTACAGCAGGTGGTGGAAATGTCCCTAACAATCAAGTCAGCGGAGACAGTGGAGGAGCAGGCAAGACCTCCCAGTCCTCTCTCAGTGAGCTACGGAGATCTCCACAACCAACAAATACAACAGCTACCACAACCACCACCACAGGCAGTCCTGAGCCACAGTACACAGATCCCAGGCTAAGTAAGTGGGATAGAGGTAGTCGAGGGATGGAGAAGAGTTGTTAAGAGGTCTTTGTAACTTTAATTCCTCCATTGGTAATGTACTGGAAATTGTATGCCTCTCAAAGACTTGAGCTGTTTATATGACAGAAAGTAAAGGGTTGACCAGACTCCACTGTTAAAGGGTTAGGTTTTCATTTTAGATTTTCAGAATTTAGTAAAACCATAGTTTAACAAGCCTTGATTCTGGGATTTGGCCCAGTTATGGGTTTATAGCCATTTTGCTGAGGCCAAGGGACATTATCAAGGGACCTAGGTGAACCAGAGCTAGAGTGTCCTGGTCTCATATCAAGTTTTTTTTTATATATAATCTATAATTATCTTAGAAGTCTGATATTGTTATGCACTTGTAACACAATGAAAAATGTTTTGAAGCCAACCTAGGTTTGCCAGCCCTTTGCATTGTAATGGAACCTGGTCCCAGGCAGCCAGGCTCTGGGACCAGGGTTGAGTGGAACTGGGCTTAAGATCCTTCTTTGTCTCATTCAGGTGATATATCGGCCAAGTTAACAGGTCTCAGTGTCAGCAAGGAAACGCTCAAGCTGTTGGAGGTGGAGCAGGAAGGCACCTTTGGCAGGGTGTACCATGCAGTGTACCAACCCCCTGACCAGAAGCAACCCCTCAGTGTCACTGTAAAAACAGTCATTGGTAAGTTCCTTTTCTTTTTCTTTTCCCCCCAAAAAGGTTGTTTTTGCTTTATTTTGAACTATTTTTGAACTACTGAGTATTGTGCTTAGAATAAAATATGCTTTGCTTCATAGAAATAGTAATAAGAAAAAGACCAATAATGTAAATATTTTCATTTATTGACAAAATTTGATGAATGCAATTTGTAATAGTTAGGGAGTGATCAGTAGTAGGGAATGTGCATACTTGATCCCAGGGGGGTCCCAGGTATGTGGGTATGTAGGTTTGTAGGCGTGTGTGTGCTTGTGTGCATACACGCTTATGGGTTTAGTTATCTGCTATATCCCATGTCCCTCGCAGCTGAAGACAGGAGACATGTTTGATAAAATAGAAAGAAAGAAAAAGAAAAAAAAAAACATTTAGTTATAATATGAATCTGAACAATATGTGGAATTGCTATTGTAAGATTTTATATTACTTAGATAAATGTAGAAGTACAGTTTTTGCTCTTACATTCTTTCACTGAAAAATATGTGCTTAGTCTCATGCAGTTCATGTATCAGAACCATGTTGAATAGTACTATGTTCTCGGCTTCTGCTAAAAGTGACTAACATAGCCATTATTTATTTATTTGTTTATTTATTTATATATATATAAATATATATATATAAGTATATATATATAAGTATATATATATAAATATATATATCTATATATCTATATATATATATATATATATATATATATATATATATATATATATATATATATATATATATATATATATATATAATTTTTTTTTTTTTTTTTTTTTTTTTTTTTTTTTTTTTTTTTTTTTTTAGTTCAGAGAAAAAAAGAATAGGTGCCAAAAATTCATATTTTTTTCATTTCTTCATATTAGGATATTCACCCAAAATTTGAGCCAGGTCCATTTAAAGAGATATTCTCCAGTAAACAGCTGTTATGTTTTTCCTTTTTTGTCCTCGAATTTTGAAAAGAATCATTTAAGACTAATTGGGACCTTCTATTTTTTAAGTCTTCTGAAATTTTACCATGCCTAAAGCATATTTAAATAAGGGTACAGATTTTGCTATGGGGCAAGAAACTGGTCTGTCATCCAAAATAATGATTACAAATTACTGAAACCTATGCTACCTCTTTTTTGTATCAAGAATATAATGTTATCACTTTTACTTGCAACAGATGGATCTAGTGAGGTACAGCGATCAGTGTTGCTAAGTGAAGGGGTGATGTTAGCAGGCCTGAACCATGACCAGCTTCTAGGGGTTCTGGGAGCAGTAGTCACCCCCCCAGAGGCTCCACCATGCATCATCTTCCCAAGGTCTTCACAAGGAAATCTCAAAAGGTGAATTGATTATTCATAGCTGCTTGTAAACGTTTGTACTAGACTTTGCTTGTGGATAATGGTTTGAAGCTGAGGATCACTGATTTCTTTTTTACATAGATGGCTCCAGAAGTGCTCAGTCACCAAGGAGTCAGTTACCAGTCCTACTCAGTCTCACCTGTTTATCCCTTTCAACAATTAATGGAAATTATTAAGAAAAAATATTACTGTTTATAGTCTTAAGAATATTATGGGTATCATAAAATCAACCATAATAATAATAACAATAACAGTAATGTTAATAGTGCTTAAAAAATAATATTCCAAAAAATCAAGGAATTGAGTAACAAAATGAAGTTTACATTTGCACCAATTGACATCCTGGTGACAAGTAGAGATAATATGCTTTTGGGAGGGATAGATTAGGTTAAGCTAGGTTTACATCCTCCCACCCACTATGAAAGTTCACAATTCTGCCATTTTATTGCAGAAAAAAAGAGAAATGATGCACAAAAATTATTTTTTTAGTGTAGAAGTGAACTATATGAGAACCATTCAAATATCTTTAGCAACAATGTTTGTTTTTCAAGACCCTGAGCACTTTTGCATCTGTCATATCATGTGAGAGTAGATATTCCCCCTTTTTTTCTTTTGACAATAATATGCATAGATATATCCTTTATTCTATCATTCAAAAACATTGCAGAGTAAGGGTTAAATTTTCATTATTTGTATATACCTCAATTTTGACAGACATTCTGGATGAGAGTGTTAGGTGCCTGGATGAGAGGATTAAGTGCTTGCTGTGAGAGTTAGGCTGAGGGTTAGGTGTGAGGTTGGTATACATACGTGCCAAGCTTGGGGTTAATTGCCTGGCTGATAGATCTAGGTACCTGACTGAGGGTGTTAGCTGATAGTTTCCAGGTTGGGCTGAGAGTGTTGAGTATATATAGATATATATATATATATCACACAAACACAAACATAAACACACACACATGTACATATGCATTTTGTGTGTGTGTGTGTGTGTGTTTGTGTTGTGTGTGTGTGTGTGTGTGTGTGTGTGTGTGTTGTGTGTGTTTGCATGTGCGTGCATTCATGCACGTGCGTGCATTTTTGTGTGTTGATAAAATTGGGATTTTAGACTGTAACTAATCAGATTTTTTTTTTTTTCTTTTTTTTTTTACACATTTTAAAAAAGTAGTTTGATGTATATGTTTTTATATATCCTTTCAGATTTCTTCAAGGCTGTCATACATTGGTCACAAGGGAAGTTGTGGGTGTGGGTGTTCAAGTTCTACAAGCTCTGTCATTCTTGCATTCGCGGCTGTTGCTGCACAAGGATGTAGCTACTCGCAACTGTGTGTAAGTAGATGAAACTATATTTTAAGAAATATGGGTATTTAGGTAATGGTTGCTTTTTTTGGTATTTAGCTATTTTGGATTTTGCTTTTACCAATAATTTTGGTCATTTACAAGCAATGCTTGTGTATAGGTAGATAAACACAGATATATGTTTTTTAAAAAACTTTTTGAACACAAAGTAAGAATATGCGACTCACCCTGGGCCTTCCTCCAAGCTGATGGGCTGGCTCAAGGCAACATCTAGTATTGCCAAGATTGAGCAACCAAGTCGATGTCAGTGTAGTCAAGAGTTAATTTTTCTGTAATTATTATTTTCTTTTCTTTTACAGTGTTGATGAAGGGCTCCATGTGAAGCTCACAGACTGTGCGCTCGCCAGGGATCTCTTTCCAAGTGACTATCACTGTTTAGGAGACAACGAAAACAGACCTATCAAGTGGCTTGCTTTGGAAAGCCTGACACATAAGGTCTTCACTCCAGCAGCAGATGTGGTTGGTGTTATTTTCAATAAGGATATGTTTGTGTTCATGTTAAATTCAGCCAAGCTTTTTTTTAATGTTCAGAAAAGTTATTATAATCATGTGTGTTCCACATTTGTTTGGCTTTACTGCACTTTTGAAAATTATAATTCTCAGTTGAAATGATTTTGATAAACTGAATTATTTGAAAACAAATTATTTATTAGATATTTACTAAATGTTTCACTGTAGGTGAGTTTGATCAATTTATTTTGATACAGATTTATTTCCTGGAGATCTACTCTTAATGACAGTATTCAAGAAGCGAGTAATATATTTTTCTCATTGAATGAGATAAAGTATTTGTATTTACAGCATTTCAGTCTCTTTCTCACTCCATAAATTTTCATTTATGGTTGTGTATTATAACTAAATGTATTTACCCACAGTGGTCATGGGGTGTTCTGCTGTGGGAGGTGATGACTCTTGGCCAGCAGCCTTATGCAGAAATAGATCCCTTTGAAATGTCTGCTGTCCTTCGCCAAGGGGTTCGCCTTGCACAGCCAATAAACTGCCCTGATGAGCTGTAAGTATTGAGCATGTTTTAAATGTTGTTTTGGGTTTTTAATTAAGTAATGCTATTAATAGTGGACTGTCTTGTTCTGAATATTATTCAGTTTTTGTTAGTAATGTTGGTATGTGTTAGCAGTTTTGCAGTCACTTATTGTGAGAAAGAGGTGGACTGTCTTTTCACCATCCTTTATAGCTGTGCAAGAGAATACTTGATTTTGAAATTCAGAAGCTAAAATAGAATTTGACATTACCTTCATTCATAGAGTAAATGTTAAAGGGTTGGTTTGAAGGAAGCAAAGGGGATTATTAATATTCTTGAAATCAGTTTCTCTGTTTCCCCACACAGATGTATTGCAAGCCAAGTTTAAACAGAATGAATATGATATGCATTGCTGTGGTATATTTTGCAGCTACACATTTTGGTCTGGTTAACACTGGCAAATGATTTTGAGGGAGTTGTGGCTGAGAAGTTAATATATGATATCTGTGATATAGAAGTTGATAGGTTAGGTACTGTTTAACATGACATGGAAAGGCAAGGAAAGCAAATGGAAGGGATGGTAGGTAGGGAGGTAGGTAAGTAAGTAGTTAGAATAGGGTTGGATAGTTTAGGTTTGTAAAATTTGAGCTGGGGTACATACACTAATGATGTGGGCATGTTGTAGCTCTGTAACTTGCACTAATGATACAATGGCATAATTGTACCAAGTTCCTCCTGCATCATAATGAAGCAATGTGAATTAAATGAGCTATTAGAAGAGTGAGGTCTAGTTCAGGCTTTCATTGTAAAAAACAAGTAAATTTAATAAAGATTGAGCAGAACTAGACTAAACTTATTTTTCTTGGTTAGTGATTTAAAGTATGAAATGTCATGTTTTCTGTTAGTCCTAGTCCGCAGTGCAAGTTTCTCATTTTATCACATTTTTTAGAAAACAATGGAATGTTATGTTTGAAGTTTTAAATGTGTATCATTTGTAGCTATATGCTGTACTGACTGACTGGTAAACTTTAATGGACAGATTCAAGGCCATGACCTTCTGCTGGACAACGGCACCACGGGAGAGACCCACTGTAGATGAGCTAGTGATCTACCTCACAAACTTCCAGCAGCACCTCGATAGATATGTGTGACACCAACTGGACTATGGCTAATTGGTGGCATGGAGAAGAAGGAAAGTTTTGGGAAACAAATAAAAAGAGTGAGATTAAGTAATGGAAATGGCTTGTTATTGGAAATTGTAAGTAAAATCAAGAAAATGAAGAAGGAAAAAATGCGTTGACTATGTTACAGAAATGACAGACATGGTTTTATGTGCAAGAGGTGAGTTTTTGAATCTTGCTCAGTTTTCTGTGGACTAATAGATAATGGTTAACCTGTGTTTACAGATATTGTTCACCCAAAATGATTGACTGCAGGTTTAATGCCTTGATTTGGTGTGAACCTGAGAGTTTTCTTAAGCTTGATGACTTTAGAAGATGTAGAGTCATTTGTGACTTTGCTGGGTCTGTAAAAGCTTCATGTTAAAGCCAGTTCCCTATTATCTACTCCATTCAGAAGTATACAAATGATGATGAAGTACCTGGACTTGCATAGTTGTGAGCATTTTAGTGCTTTTTAGTGTGTGAACCAAGAGGAGCTAATATTTTGCATTGCCTTATGAAAATACCTTCACCTACTGTTCTAATTCTTCTTTTTATCTCCATTTTTCTGCTTCTCTTATCTTTATTTCAAGGAGGTGGTGACTTTGATTGTTTTTGTTTGTATATTCTTAAAGGGACATTCCACTGTATTTCAGGTAAAAGATGGAAAATGGGTTAACTTTTTAAAGTTCACAATTTTTTAACTGAGACAAGTATTCTTGGTGGGATGTAGTTGTATTGTTTTTTTTATTAGTTTCTTTGAACTATGATTTTTATGAGATGCTGTGTAGTGGAGTTTTAACAAGTACATTATTTTTAAAAAGTGAGGGAAATTTGATAAAGAAAAGTCCTATAAATGTTACTAAAGAAAAATTCAGTTTAATGGAATTAAACATTTGTTTATCTTTCTTTAGAATCTAAATTGTTTTATCTTTGTTTTTTTTCCTCATAGTTCACATTCCACTGTCTTTTGGATTGCCTAGATCAAACAAAGGAAAAATATATCTTTTAATGTTACCTTTTGAATTACAAAGTAGAATTCATTTGTGTGTGTGTGTGTGTGTGTGTGTGTGTGTGTGTGTGTGTGTGTGTGTGTGTGTGTGTGTGTGTGTGTGCATGGGTGTGCTCTTGCATGTGTGTGTGTGTGTGCTTGTATGTGTGTGCGTGTGAGTGAGTGAAAGTGCATGCATGCGTGCATGTGAGAGAGTGAGAGAGGGCATGAGTGTGCGTGTGTGCTCTTTTTTTGCAGGGAACAACGACAGGGTGTGTACCCCTTTTTTAAAGAAGACATAGAACCCATCTATTTAATAGACTAATCTGCTACACATATCATCTTTTAAACAAGTTTCTTTGCTAATACGTTGATATATTTTTAGATGAAAATATTTGTTGGTATTTTCTCATTAATCTGTCAGATGGTATAATGAGTTATTTGAAATCTCATGTAGAACCTGCTCATTTATGACTAAATAGTGAATTGAGCTTGCAAGTCTTCAGATTAAAAGTCGAACAATATATATGGTATTGGTACTTTGCCATTTTATTGCAAGCATAAGATAAAACATGAAGACCCTTTCGTAGAAAATTTAATTTATACTGATATAATACTAATGATTGCTAAGAAAGTATATGCATGCACAGAAACAAAAGAAAATAGGCATGTTGTGGAAAAAAATTAATTAGAGTGAGATGTTGGAACATCATGTGAAGAAGTTTATAAGGTGACGTGTTGGAACATCACCCGAGTGGAGATTTTGCTCTCTTTCTACGCTCTCTCATTTCAGGAGTACCACTAGCATGACCATTAAGTACTGAATAGCATATATATACTCAAGAAATATTTAAACTTTGACACTTAAAAATTGTTTTTGATAATTAATGCTCTCTTTCTTCACACATACACACGTGTACACACATATTCACATACATAATAATACATACATGCACATGATGCACATGCACACAAAGAATCTCAAAAAGTATTTGAACTTTGAGATTTATAATTGTTTTTAACATTTAATGCTCTTTTTCCTCACAAACACTCACATCTGTGTGCGCGCATGCACACACACACACACACACACACACACACACACACACACACACACACACACACACACACACACACACACACACACACACACACACACACACACACACACACACACACACACTCTCTCCTCCAACACCCCCCCCCCCCACACACACACACACACACATACACACATATTTAACATTTATGTAACGTGAAAATTACAGTTTTGTGTTTACAGTTTAAGGTTGGGAATGATACCTGATGTAAACGAGCCAGATTAGGGTTTCATGAAAAGAACTGGACCCAAATATTGTAAAGAAATGCAGAATCTGTTAGTGAACAAAACTCACTAGTACAATCATACATACAACCATACTCTAAATGGTTGATTTTAGTGGAATTCCTTTTTTTTTTTTTTTTTTTCCCCTCTCTCCCATCCTTAGTGATAGTGCAACTTGTTTGTATCCTAGTGCTTCCTTCGTGTCTGGTTTGGGCTGTTTTGAAATATTGGATTGCATTGGAGAGAAAATATCTTCCTGTGCGGTTTATAGGATTTTTTGTCTCAATTGTTTTTTTATTATTATATATCTATATATTTTTTTTTCCTTTCTTTTTTCAGTTTCAGCAAATCCTCATTTTTGTGATATTATGTTGTTGGGGAAAGTGGAAGTATATACACAGTATATTTTTGCGTCATTTTATACAATTTGATGTAAGTCTTTATCCTTGAAAATCCATGACATAAAATATTAGTGTTCCATATTTCTTGTTCTTGTTCTCCATATTCCTCCTCCTTCTCCCTCCCACTTTATTTATACTCCCTCCCTCTTTCTTCCTTCCTTTTTATTCACATTCCCTTCCCTTCTTTATGCCATATTTTTCATTTCTTCCTCTTCCTCTTATGCTTCCTTGTCTTTGCCATCTTCTGTATTTGCCTCCTTTTGCTCCTTCAACTGCTACTCCTCCTCTGCCTCTTCCTCCTCTGCCTCCTCCTCCTCCTCCTCCTCCTCCTCCTCCCTCCTCCTCCTCTTCTTCTTCTTCATTTTTCCTCCTCCCCCTCCTCCCTTTTTTCTCCTCTCCCTCCCTTTTTTCTCCTCCTCCTCTTTTTCCTCCTCCTCCTCCTCCTCACTTTGATATCCACTTCATTGTTTTTTCATAACTACTGGTCTTAAGAAGGTTTATATTTTGAATTTATTCTTAATACTCACTATCATTATTAATACTCTCATACTGTATATGATTGCTCTTTTAGATACATTAAAGATAGGGAACTTGTACTTCAAGTTCATCAATACTTTTTAAGATGTTAATGACAGCTATTTGAGATTTTTTTCAAAATGCTGAAATTATAATTCAGGGCCTCTAATTTGTTTCTCATTTTTATGTTTTCAAAAGACAACTTTTTTCAAAATGATTTTAAAGTAAGGTCAGCATATCACCCTCCTGAAGTCCTTATGATGAGGCAACCTGTGATGTAGCAGCTGGAGGCGTAGACTGCAATTGTAATTTTTATACGAGCATTCACTGAAACCATCCTTCCCTTGCCAGTGTTTGTTTAGATGTTCTCCACAGTACACTAACGAAAGCCTAGCTTGAGGAACACAGAGGTAATTCTTGATTTAAAAGTATGTATGACAACTTGGCTAATTCAGTATTACCAAGAAACAAGCACTGCACAGTAAAGCATCTAGCAGATATAATTTAGCTTGAGATTAGGCATTCATTGAGCTGTTCCCTTGCAAGGTATCCAAGCTGAATTAGACAGGAAATTTATGTCTCACTTTATAACTTTTGTTATATTTGAAGGGCGGGAGAGTTCTGAATAGGGACTGTGAGAGCTATGCAGTAGCAATGTAGTATGTAAGTACAATACTGCTTCATCAATCAAATTGATTAATTTTGATTTTAATGACACTAATTTTAGTGTCAGTTTCAACTAAGAAATAGGAAAGTAATTGTCGTTGTCACACTTTGTCTTTTGAAATCCAGTGAATAACCTTTATTTTTTTAGTTTTGTCAGAGGTAATATTTTAAAAAGTTATTTGCTGCCTTATTTAGTCATTAAATTAGTAAATGAAGAAGAGTCACATCAACAGTATATGAAGTTCCTAAAAAAATAAATAAATAGAAGAAAGATATATATATATTACATAGTATTTTCTTCATTGTATACCTTCATAGGGTGCAATACCTTGGCTTCTAGTTTTTACAGAGAAAGACTGATGTTTGAGCGGGTAAACATCGTAGGTTTGATATTTTTAACCCTTAAAAGGCAACAAAGTGTCTGCATGATTAGGGAAAAGACGAACTTAATCAGCTAGGAATGTGAAAGAATGTTAAATGATAGTGTGGGACACTTGCATCATTATCTTTATGAATGTAAGAGGGGATAAAGGATATGGAATGAAATTATCGTTATGAATGTAGTCAGAGGGGCATAGGGGCATAAAGGATATGGAGTGAAATTGATATCAGCGCATTTCTAATTAAACTGTGAAAATTCTTAAAATGCTGTGTAATTTATCAGTGCAATTTTAATGACAGTTTGCTGTTGTTTTTAATCAAATGTTACCTGGACATCCAATCACATGAAAGTTATGCATGATTGCATATAGCTTACTGTATGCATTCAGTAGGAAATACTTGTAAAAATTATGAACTGTGTCATGTGTTTTTAATGTCCAGATATACAAAGAAGAAAGCCTATACAGTAGGCAGTACCATATACATAAAAAAGAAATACTATCCCAGATGTCACAATTATTTAGTCAGTTTAGTGGATATACTTAATTATTTATCATGAAATCTATTCAAATCTCAAGGGATGTGTAAGTAAATAGGTCTCTTCCCTCATTATGTTTCTTATCTTTTGTATTATACATTTTTCAATTTTATACTGCATGATTCTCAGCATAATATGTCAGTCTTGTAATAAATGCAATGCTGATTATTGGCAAAAGTAAGCTGGAGTGATGTCATAAAGGTGTTGAGACTCACTTGTATAAGGATTTGCATTTTTAGAGTTCTCACAAGATTACTGAAAGACCAAGAACTAGTGGGAGATACTAGGCATATTCAGATGGCTAGATCTTTGTGTTCATTGATTAAGTCGAATCAAAAGTGATTAACTTAAATGAAATCTGTTTACTTTTTTTTTTTTTTTTTTTTTTTTTTTTTTTTTTTTTTTTTTTTTTTTTTTTTTTTTTTTTTTTTTTTTTCTTCTTCTTCTTTTTTTGTTTCTTGAGACACAATAAATAGATCTAGTTTATGTAGAAACAAATTCAATATACTTCTGTAATTATTACTGAAGGGAATATTGGGGATCACCAGTATCCTGAAAATGCAAGTTTTCCTAAAGGTCTTGGTTCATCTGTTAATCAGTGTAGAGTAAGACTGACGTTCATGCATACCGAATATGTATTTTATGTATTTAGATGTTATTTTTTGTACTTTGTATCACATGATTCCTAAGGTTCTTTGATGTATGTAAGCAGAAAATTTTATACTTAATAAAAAAATCTTTGATCTCTCTGTTTCATTACCTTGAATAGTGTAAAAAGTTTAGAGTTTTCAAGTTGTATAGTTCATTTGAATCCTCAGTGTTTAAAGGGATCACCAACTAACATTCGGACAAGATGGAACTACCCAGTAGAGCTGTGGTTCTCAACTTGTGTGTCATGATTACCATCAAAGTGTGTCACACATTATGTTTTGCAGATGGAGATTTCTTGCCTTTGAAGTTAGTCTTTTTAGATAGAAACACTGGCAAAATATGGAAAGTTGAAAGGTTAACTTGTGTGAGTTGAACCATAACTTTGCCATTACTTAGAGCATATTAAGTTTTCTTGTCAAGTAGCTTTAAATGGCTTGTACAATTACAAGGGAATATAATGATTATACATGCCTAATACATTCATATTCATATGTTAATCGAATAGAGTAAAGGCTTGGTGTGTTGCATAAGTCTAGGAAATAATTTGTGTTGTCAGATTGCAAAAGTTGGGAACCACTGCAGTTGAGGCTCATGGATTTTTTTTAATGAAATATGCTATTGAGTTAGTAAAAGTGTTACTTTGCAGAATATACTTAAAAATATAAACTAGTATTTTGGCACCATAAAGGATCATATACGATTTATCATATTGCAATAGTATTATTTACAGCAGTAAAACTAACATTAGCTGCAGAGCATATTAGCTTTTAAGTCTAATTATCGGCTATAATATATTTGGGGAATGATTTTGTCATTTATTTTCTTCATTTGTTTACATTACGGAATTTATATCAACTTCCAAACCACATACATTTAACTAAACCTGGACCTGAAAAAATTATAATGGTTGCTTGGGAACATTTTCTTTGAGTATGAATATAGCAACATTATTACTACTAATAATGGTAATGATAGTGATACTGATAATATTCCATTAATGACTGTGAGGAGGATTATAATTTATACTTTTACATCATTAGAAAATATAATGATATTACTTTCATAGTTTCTGTATCATTAATATTAAGCTGTTCTTTCTGGTGGTTTTAGAATGATGACAGTAGCAACAATAAAGATTAGTATGACAGTATCACCGGTAAGAAAAATAACAGTTTAATAGTAACATTAACATTCAGAATTAAGAATGGCGTCAATAGTAATGCATAGAAATATTAACAGTAGTAGCAAAGGCAGCACATGCGCGCGCGCGCGCACACGCACGCACGCACGCACGCACGCGCACACACACACACACACACACACACACACACACACACACACACACACACACACACACACACACACACACACACACACACACGCACACACGCTCGCACACACACACACACAAACCTTTCCGATAACAAGACCTGTAGAGGCGTCAAGGGAAGTTACCTCTCGGCCTGTTATCGTCGTGATGTACAAACAAACGGTTTAATGCAGATTGTGTTTGTCTCTAACGCAAAGAGTCTGGGTTGGGGTTAGGTCGTTCGAACAAATATAAATA
>NC_051386.1:2508722-2522621 GCF_015228065.2 Penaeus monodon | reverse complement strand
AGATATATGAAATAAGATAGAGATGAAATAGAGATATATATATATATGATATAGTATTATGGAGTATAGAGATATATAGAGCAGACAATATACATCTTATATATATATATATATGAGATATATAGATAGAGAGATAGATATAGAGAGATACATAGTACATCTAGATATAGAAATATATATCGTATAATAGATATATAGAAGATATATAAGAGATATAGATAGAGTATATACATATAGACAATTGAGAGAGATAAATTTAAGAGATAATATATTATATATATAAATATATATATACGATGAGTAGAGATATAATATATATATTATTAGATAGAGACGATATATGAGATAGAAAGACAGATAGACATCTAAATATATAAATGATATATATATATAGATATATAATATATAGGAGTAGATATATATATATATGAAATATATATATATATATTATATATATATATAAGATAGATATATATCTATAGATAGATAAATATATACGATATAATAATTATATATATATATCTATAGATCAAATAGAGAAGATAATATGAGATATAAATAGATAGATATGATATATATATATATATATAGATATATATATATATATATATATATTAGTATTTATATATATATATTATATATATATATATATTTATATATATATAATATAATATTATATATATATATATATATTTATATATATATATATGTATATATATATATATATATATATAGATATTATTTATATATATATGTTTATATAATATGTATATATATATATAATATATATATATTTATATATATATGTATATATTATATTATATATATATATATAATGTAATATTATATATAATATATATATATAATTTATATATAAATGCTATATATTATATATATATATATATATATATGTATATATATTATATAATATATATATATATATCTATAATAATATATATATAATATTTATATATGTATTATATATATATAATATATAATAATATATATTATTATATATATAAATGCGTGTGTGTATATATGTATATATGTATATATACATATATACATATATGTATATATATGTGTGTATGTATATGTATATACGTATATATGTGTATGTGTGTATACATGTATACATATATACATATATATGTATGTGTGTGTGTGTGTGTGTGCGTGTGTAGGTGTGCGTGCGTGCGTGTGTGTGTTTGTGTGTGTTTGTGTGTGTTTGTGTGTGTTTGTGTGTGTGTGTGTGTGTGTGTGTGTGGTGTGTGTGTGTGTGGTGTGCCTGTGTGTGTATGTTTTTGTGTGTGTGTGGGTGTGGTGTGTTGTGTGTGTTGGTTGTGTGTGTGTGTGTGTGTTTGTGTGTGTTTGTGTGTGTGTGTGTGTGTGTGTGTGTGAACGTGTGAACGAAGCCTGGTCTGAGTAGGCCTACTTAAACAGGGCGTGAGCTAAGGGCCGCTGCCGAAAGCAAGGCGACATTCATACGATCCGCAACGAGCACGTGAGATGAACAGGTGAAATAAAAAGATAACCTGGGACTGCGTCTACGGGGCTAAGTAACACAGCGACATGAATTATGAACGAATGACCGGGTGAAAGCTAGCGTGGGTCAACCGCTTGCAGCATTGACAAAACATGACCCCTGTGTTCTCCGGTGTCATGGGTCTGTGTTTATCATCATGTCCGCTGCCACCTTCCGCTCGCTTCATTTCTCTTGGGTTGGCGAATCAGCCTTTGTTTTTATGCGTTTTAGCTATGGGTTTCTTTTTTCGCTTTTTAGCTATGGGTTTCATGTTTCCACGATGTTCTTATCCTTTACTACAACATTCTAGCAAACTTATATTGCCATATATTTTCGTGGTTATTCGTTAAAATCCGTTTTTTTTCCATGTTCTTGAACGACTGTAACGACTCTAAACGCTCAAGATACTCCAACAATATACTATTCTAATATCCAAATCAAAGCGCTGTACAATGTAAAAATCAGTACCTTAATTTCTCCTAAACGTGATTAAAACAAAACAAAACAAAAAAAAAAAAAAACTAACTTTTCTTGTTTTCATTGTAGCCTTTTATTTTTCTTCAAAAGGCGTAAATTCACACACACAAGCTTTGACAGCCTTTCTAATGCGACCACCCCTATTGAAGACCAAAGCATACACGGGAGTACCTTGCTCGTCAGTTACCGCACGCACTTGGCCTGTTATGATGTAAGCATTCCCTTGATTGTCTTGCCGCTAAGTACCATCACTGAATACAAGTCTTTTTACTCGCATTACTGTTTCTTGTTCATAATTAGTATCGGGGTGGTTTGTCTTCACAAAACTAAACTATGAGATTTTTTTTCCTGGATTCCGTTAATAAACCAAAGAGTAACCTGCATCGAGAACTAAAATCAAGACCATATAGATGTCCCCATTCACCCTGACCGCCTCCCCCCCCCCCCCACTCATCTCACTACACACATCCAAACAACCATTCAAGGAACTGTCGAGCACTTTCATCACTGGTGAAGTATAAAGGGCATATCTCTGCAATACAGAATTACGCCTGTAATGTCTACACCATGACACTTAATATATACACCTTTTCCTGTCGTATATCCTTTAGATTACCTGGTAATCTGACGTTCAGGCGAGGGAAATCGACACTCGACACGATCGCAAAAGGCTGCTGACGCCGACTGAATGAGCGAAACCTCTGCTAGGAAAGCTATAAAGGTTCACGGCCCCCTCCCTCCCTTCGCTCTAAAAACCCCCTACCCCTCCCCTCCTTCCTCCCTCCACTCCCTTCCCAATCTCCCCTCCCCCCGGTCTCCTCCCCTCCCTTCCACCCCTCCCCCCTTCTCACTTCTACCCCTTCCTCACCTCCCCTCCCCTTACCCCCCTTTGCTCCCTTCCGCTCTTCCTCTCTTTCTTCAGTCCATCTCTCCCCCTCCCTCCCCCTCCACTCCTTGCCTCCCCATCCTCCACCACCTTATTCTCTCGCTCATTTCATCCCTTCTCTCTATTCTATCTATCTCCTCCACGTTCATCTCTCTCTCGTTTATCATATCTCTTTTCTTCTCTTTCAACTGCCACATCTCTTCCCTCCTCTTAAAAATTTCTCTCTCTCTCTCTTCTCTCTCTCTCTCTCTCCTCTCTCTTCTCTCGCTCTATAGTATATATATATTATATATATATAGATATATTATATATATATATATATAGATATATACACTCTTCCCTCTTCGCTCCTCCCCCTTTTCGCTTATCGATGCACCCCTTCGTTTGTCTATTTTTTTTTCTCTCTCTCTCTTCACATGTCATCTCCTTCTTCTTCCTCCTCTGCTTCCCATTCAATGCCTGTGAGTCGGTTCACATTACAGTCATTTAATGCCCTAATCGTCGCAATTAACACGACAATTAACAAACTATCAGCATTTCCCTCGTGATCAGCAATATGAGTCCTTTATTCCGGCAGTTAATAAGGATGTGTCTCTGGCTTGGTTCTATAATATTTTTTTATTTGCCATGTCATTCCGAACCTACAATTGTTTATTAATAGGGGTTATTATTTTACAGCTTCATTATAATTCTTAATGCCTTGGTGATGGGATGTTATTGCCAGTAACGGGACAATAATGATATATGTAGCAATGATGGATAACTATTAATAAAGGTTGTTATTGATAATGATAATAATAATTACCATTATTGATGATTATGATAATTATTCTAACTGCTACACTAATAATGATGATGCTAGTAATGGTGATATCACAGAGAATATATTAACATTAGATGAAAATAATAATGACAATGATAATAATATGCTAATAATGACAGCCAATAATGCATATGATAATGGCCAAAATAACAACAGTAGTATCAATTCTAATGATAATGAAAATGATAATAATGATAAAAAACAATAATTAATGATAATAATAGTACACGATAATGATAATGAAAAATGATACTAATGATGATAAAAAACAATAATAATGATAATAATAGTAACGATAATAACTTATAATGATAACACTAATAATATAATGATCATAATAACAATTATAATAATAATAATGATAATAACAAGGGTGATAATAATAATGACAATGATATGCATGCTTATTAAAATAACGTTAATTATTATTGACATTAACAATAATAATGGTACTAATAACATTAATTACGGTAATGATAATAATGATGTTGATGGTAATGATAATAATAATAATGATGATGATGATGATGATGATGATGATGATGATGATGATGATGATGATGATGATGATGATGATGATGATGATGATGATGATGATGATGATAATAATAAAATAATAATAATAATAATAATAATAATGATAATATTAATAATGATAATAGAAATAATAATAATAATAATAAATAAAAAATAATAATGATAATAACGATAATGATAACAATAATAATAATAATAATAATAATAATGATAACAATAATAATAATAATAATAATAATAATAATAATAATAATAATAATAATAATAATAATATAATAATAAAAAAATAATAATAAAATAATAATTAAATGAAATGATAAGAAAAGATAATGTTTAATGATAATAAAAATAATATAAAAAATGAACTACTACTACAAACTCTACTCACTTAATAAAAAATAATAATGATAATAATAATAAATAAAGAGATAAAAAATTAAAACCCTTAAGTATGATAACATAATAAAAATAATGATATGATTAATAAAAATAGTGAAAAAATATCATCAATGATGATTGAAAATAATAACAAAATAATAACATAATCATAACAAAATAATTCTTTAAAAAGAACGATAATAAAATATAATAATAGAAATGGAAGATGATGAATGAGATGAGAGATGATGATGAGATGAGATAAATGATATGAAGATGATAAAGATGATGGATGATGATGATAAAGATGATGGTGATGATGTGATGATGATGATGATGATGGATGGATGATGATGATGATGATGAGTGTGAGGTGAAGATGATGAGATGATAGATTATATGATGATGATGAGTGATGATATGATGATGATGATGAAGATATGTGATGATGATGATGATGATGATATGATGATGATGATAAAATATAATAAAACATTGCTAAAAAAATGAAAATAACAGAAAATATCAAAAACAATGGTGACAACAAAAATAAAATATAATAACACCCCCTGGGGGGGGGGTGCGGACTTGCGGTCTTTTGGGGAATTGCTTTTTTGGCTTTACCTCTTCATTTCTTTGAATGAGATTGCAAATAAAAACCCTACATAAAAAGGGCAACGAAGAAATAAAAATCATAGCAATAACAAAAAAATAAAAAAAAATCATAACACGAAAATAACAGAAACGACAGAAAAAAATGGTGCAAATGCGTACCACCAGAAAACAAGCACTGGGGAATGAGACAGCGACGCCAACCGACGCAAGTACCCGGGTTTAACAGCAATATTTTTTTTTTCCCCTTTTAAACCGCCTATACAGTTTATATGCGGTCTTTTCCACCGGAATTCCATGGCGCAGCGCGTCACCGAGAGACTTTGAGTATTTTAACTTTTTTGAAACCTTTTTCTTCCGCGGGGGGGGTTGGGGTTAAAAGGGTGGTGCTCGTTTCCGTAATTTTTTCATGAGTGATATATAAAAAATTAAATGTAATATGGATAGTTATATTTGTGTGTGGGAATTTTCCCACACCACCCCAAAATGATATACACACATACATATAGCATATTTTTTATATTTATATATAATATATATATATATATTTTTATATAAATATATATATTATTGATAAAATTTTTTTTACCCTACTATCTATTATCAATCTATCATTAACACAATGTGTGTGTGTGTGTTTGGGGGTGGGGTGTGTGTGTGTGTGGGTGTGTGTGTGTGTGTGGTGTGTGTGTTGGGGGTTTTGTTGTTTGTGTGTGTGTGTGTGTATGTGTGTGGTGTGTGTATGTGTTTGGTGTGGTTTGTGTGTTTTGTGCAATTATAATATATAATATATATATATTTATATTATATATATATATATAATATATAATAATATATTTATATAATATATATATATTATATATATATATATATATATATAATATTATATATATATATATTATTATATATTATTATATATATATATATATATATAATAAATAGTATGTGTGTGTGTGTGTGTGTGGTGTGTGTATAAATATAATACACATATTTATACCAATATTTAAATATTTATATTATATATTATATAATATATTATATATATTATAATATATATATTATTTTATATTTATATATGCATGTGTTTACATATCATAAATTTTTTTTCCTGATAAATAAAATTTTAAATTTTTCGGCCAACTTGTTCTGACATCATTATCCTAATAAAAATTAGCCAAAAAATGATTGTGTATTTATTACAAAATTTCCTATCTCTACTACTAAAATAAAAACAAAAACCCTTACCTTACTCTTGCGCTATTTTGAGAAAATGAAAATGATGTATGAGATATGGATATGGCGATGATGAAGTTTATTATTGTGATGATAATATGACAGGTGATTATGGTGATGTGAGATGGTGATGGTGATGATGAGGTGATGATGTGTGGTGATGGTATGGTCTGGTGATGATATGATGGTGATGATGAAGTTTTATTTTTATTTGATGATGATATGCGATGGCGATGTGAAGATTTTTTTTATTGTGTGATGATTGATGATGATTAGATTGTGGTACTAATGCCAATTATTTTTTAATGCTAGTAAATACCCTGGGGACAGTAAATAGCAAATTTACCAATTCCCATATAAACGTTGCAAACTGCCCCCAAAAACTCGAAGGCCCAGCCATGCGTTCGGCCGAATCAAGCTCCCCTAGTCACGTGACCATGGGTCGACTCTCTCTCTCTTCTCTCCCCTTTTTCCTCCTCTCTCTCTCTCCTCTCTCTCTCCTTCCCTCTCTCCCCTTCCTCTCTCTCTCTCTCTCCCCTCTCTCCTCTCTCTCTCCCCCTTTTTCCTCTCTCCTCCTCCCCTCTGCTGGGTCGCGCTGCGTTTCCCTTAAAACGCCTCCCTCGCACACATCATCCCCTAGAAAACTGTGCAGGATTTGTTATTTCGGGAAAACGGAGCTTGTAGTTTCCCCGTCGGATATTGGTTTGCTTTCCCGCTTTGTTCAATTTTATTTTTTTCTTTTTTTTTCTCTCTCTCTCTCTCTTTCTCTCTCTCTCTCTCTCTCTTTTCCTTCTTCACTCGGTCGTTTGTCTGCCAGGAGACGATAAATTTCTCTTGAACCTTGAGGGGGAAAAAAAAGCTGATGGGGTTTTGCTTGCTTGTCCTAAAGATTTTTTTTGGCAGCGGGGTAGTAAAAGAAAAATGTTTTTGAAAAATACAAGTGCGTAAAAAATTGATATATAATATATATTGTTGGTGTGTGGGGTGTGTTTTTGTGTTTTAGCATATTTGTGTGTACTGGTACGTATATCTGTATGTATGTATATATTTGTGTATATATATTTATGTGTGTGTGTGTGGTCGGGTTGTGTGGTGGTGTGTGTGTGTGTGTGGGTGGTGTGGGGGTGTGGTGTGTTGTGTGTTTTGTGTGGGGTGTGTGTGTGGTGTGGTGTTTGTTGTGTGCATATTATTATCATCATTTTAACTTATGGTAAGCCATAAAAAGATCCACCTAAAATTTTCGAGAATTATACCTTTCAGGGGTGCAAAAGGTGTCAATGCAACTAAAAACACAGGAAGAAAAAAAATCTCAATTTACTTAAAAAAGTCTATCAGCTATTTTTGAACTACCAGAGTCGGAGAAGTTAATTTTTGAAGTCACTCTATTCCAAACCTACAATAGCAGTAAAAAAAATTAGAAAAAAGAGTGCCACAAACGCTTTCATCAAATGCCATTTAACTGAGGTCCTGAACTTCTAGAACTTTAGTTGATAAGACAGTAGGAACCCCAAATTCCCCGATGGCCAAGTCCAAATCCAAGTAGCCCGGAAAAGTTATTGGAATTAAAAAAAAACGCGAGGATTGGAGGGGGACTCTGTAGCAATAAACCCCACAGGAGACCAATATCTAAATGAGGCAAATGAAAAAAAAAAAAAAATCTACGTTTCATCTTCATAAGCTTCTTGCCTTAAGGACAAATAACATGAAACTCCTCAGCTGAGGTAATTAAGCCTCCATTAATCAGCAGATTTGGATGATGAGGCAACTACGCTGAACACCGATTCTCAATCATTTCCTTGGACTTTCCTTGGAAATTTTATCACCATAGAGAGGAGTATCATCAGCACATACCAATATTTTACTAGTAATGCCTGGCCCTATTACTTTTATATGGAATGAAGAGCAAAAGGGGCCCGAATAAACTTAAGGAACCCCACAGGACATTGGGGGTACGAATGTGTGTGTGTGTGTGTGTGTGTGTGTGGTGTGGTTGTGGGGTTTTTGGTTTTTTTTGGTTGTGGTGTGTTGTGTGCGTGTGTGTGGTTGGGGTGCGTGGTGGTGCGTGCGTGTGCGTGTGCGTGTGCGTGTGCGTGTGCGTGTGCGTGTGCGTGTGCGTGAACTGACGTGTGTGTGTGTACAGTACGATCCTCGTTTTGTGTATGTGCCCTATTTTGTTTGGTGAGAATTTGTGTGTGTGTTTGAACTTAATTTTTAATCGCTTTGTGTAAGTAATTCTGTTCTATGTGTAGGGGTTTGCTTTTGTGTACCAAACCCCCCCTGTTTTTAATGATCTTTTTAACGAAAAAACATGCTGACGGATAATCGGGGCAATAGATAGTTTCAAAATTTTTGTCAGCAAATGTGGGGCATCCCGTGAAGAAGAAAAGCCGATTTTCTCCCCCGCCCGAAAAAAAAGAAAAGAATTAGTTATAATATTATAGTTTTTAATTTTTTTCGAAGTATTTTAAGTCATATTTTTATTATGATGTGGCGTAGGCGCATAAAGAAAAATTTTTTTTTTTTATTTTTTTGCAGAATAAACATATCATTTGCATTTAAAAAAAAAATCGCCGCGGCCTTCTTCAAATTATATATAATAAAATTATATATATATAATTAATATATAAAATAAAAAAATAAATATATAATAATTTTAAAAATTAAATAAAATTTATAATAAATATAAATATACCACACACACAAAACACAGGGAAAATGCAAAATATTAAAAGATAATAAGAAATATAAAATAAAAAATAAAATAATAAAATATATAATTTAACTAATAAATAATAAAATAATATATAATTAAAATAAATTTTATTTTAATATATCTTAATATATATATATATATATAATATATAATATAATTTATAATAATATTTTAATATATATAAGAGAGAGAAGAAAGACGGGGGATGTGGGGAAAGGCAAGCTCAGAGCAGTGTACTAGTACGCAGCTAGGGTCAAACTTGGGGCGGAAGAAACTGACCTACAAAATCCCCGCTTAGAAATGTTCATCTACGCACAATTGCAACTTAAAGCTTTCTTACCATTCCTCAAAATTTTTCCAAATGGCCTTATCTCTCCCCAAACCCTGGGGGTTTCCCGGCAAAACGTAAAATTTTTAAGCACAAATAGAAAAAAGAGGGCCTGGCAAATGCAGATTTGGGAAGAATTCTTATATTTAAAACTGGGGTTAAAAGTACTGCATTAATTTTAAGTACGTGTGTTTACCCTTTTCTATTAAAACCCTTATAAAACTTTTGTAAAACATTTTGAATTTTAATACGATTTTGAATTTTAAAATTTAACTTGAACTTGTCCCCCGTCCATCGGATATGGGGCCCATAATTTAAAAATAGATAAATAGGTAGACATACATAAAAAAAATATGTGTAGGAATAAATAAAAAAAAATAATATAAATATAATAGATAAATAAAAATAAACAAAAAAAAAAATAATAATAGATATATAAAATAATAAAATATAATAATTATAATTTTTTAGATTAATACTTAAAAAAATATTTTATAAATATATATATAATATATTATATAAAAAATATATATAATTATATATTAAATAATATATTATATATATAATATATATTATAAATATATATATGTGTGTGTGTGTGTGGTGTGTTTTGGTGTGTGTGTGGGGGGGGTGTGTGTGGTTTTATATAAATATAATTTATATATATATATATATTATATATATATAATATAATATATATATAATTAAAATTTTTTATGCATGACATATTATGTATGCAAATATGATACACACGTTGGTAAAAAACAAAAAGCTTCATCGGGCATGACAAGACCTAAAAAAGTCGCAGACCCTCCCCTGGGGAGTCCCCCTCAGGCGAAGCTGCAAGGGGGGCAAGGAAACATTTTAAAATGTTCTCTATAAATTTGATTTGCAATTTTTTTGTATTGGTGGAAAGGCCGGAGCGACAAACAACAGAAAATTTTTTTCGTTTGGGAGATGGAAATTGCGCCCTGAAAATTTTTTAACAATAATAGTACAGGGAAAAGGGCCTCGGCTTTCGGCAAGGTGATGGTAATGTTGGTGGGGTGTTGTGTGTGTGTGTGTGTGTGTGTGTGTGTGTTGGGGGTGTGTGTTTGTGTGTTGGTGTGGTTGTGTTTTTGTGTTTGTGGGTTTTTGGGGTGTGTTTTGGTGTGTGTATTATAACTACGTCATTACACGGGACCGTATATACACAAGATGTATACAAATATATGAAAAAAGGGTTTGAGACAAATACCTAAACTCACTGTGGAAAAGATTTTTTTTTTTAACCTCCTGTTTCCGGGCCTTTACCTGCCCTGCTCCCTACTTTAGGAAACCTTTTTGATGTTTCCCCCTGGACCCGGGCCGTTTTAGTGGTGGGTTTTGTTTATACCCCACACACACAAAATAAAATATATAATATAATATATATTATTATACTATATTAATATATATAAAATCTAATATATATTATGGGTGTTTGTGTGGGGTGTGTGTGTTTTGGGGTTGGTGGTGTTTGTGTGTGGGTGTGTGGTGTTGGGTTGGGTGTGTGTTTTGGTTTTGTCTTTGATAAGCAATTTCAAAAATGCTTTTTTCTCATTTTTATTTTTTAAAAAACAAATCCGAGAATTATAAAAGCTTAAAATTTTTCCATACAAATCAGCGGAAAAAAGGGGTAGTGACATAAAAAACTAAAAAAGACAAAATCATATGCCTGCCATCTGGAATTTTTTTGTTCCACTTTTTTAAAAAACCAATTTTTTTTTTTTTTTTTTTTTTTTTTTTTTTTAAGGGGAAAGCAAGGGATGAACAAAAGCCCAAGGATAATTGCGGCGTTAAGTGTACTGAAATTTCGGTCAGCTGTTTTGTAATGACCCACTTGCTGCAAATCTGTCTCATCCGGGCCATTGGCCCAGATTTTTTCCTTTAAAGAGATAAAGAGTGTATAAAAACCCCTACGTATGTATATTTTTAATTTATCCTGCGGGGTTTTTCCTTTTTTTTATGTACGTTAGTGCAAGGGTGTCTGCCAGAAAAGTGCTGACTATTTGTGTGACACGCTTGTGACCAATTTTAAAAACTTGACTTGGATGAAAAAAGAGAAACATAAACAGATTGCTACAGGGTTTTCGCTTTGCTGTAAAAAAAGATTGAGAGAGTTTGCAATGGTACTACGACTGTAAAAACTATATATTTTTCGATAGGCTGAGGCTGAGCAAAGGATATGGCGAGGGGATTCCCGGGTTTTAAATTTTCAAAAACCGGTTAGAAACCCCTGTAAAAATTAAAAGGCATATTTTAGCATGGTTTCCCACGCATTTTCTCTTTTAAATACATCATTCCCGATTAATTTTCTTGAGCCCCAAGTTTTAAAATTTTAACCTTTTCCCTTTTTAAAGGGAAAAAGGGAAAGGTAACTGAAAAAAAAACCGACCCCCGGGCGTCACCTTGTGTAAAACTTGTCCCCCCAAATTTTTTGCTGTAATTCTCTTGAATTTTGGGTTATGCCACACCGTTAATAATATCTAAATATTTTTTCACAAAACATTATTAATTCTCTTATACTTACAAACCCGTCATATTTGTGCAATTTCCCCCGCTTCCCCCCCGCTGGGCCTAACCAAAAACGGATGTGCAAACTATAACAACCGGGCCCATTGGTTTTAAAATTTTTTTGGTCTCGTTGTCCTGGGCATGTTGTGATAGATCACCGTCTTTTAAAAGGGAAAAGGAAAAATTTTGGGCAGTTTTTTAATTTTTTTAATACCTTTTTAAAATGAAAAAAAAATTGATTTTTAACTCAAGATGCAAAGAATGAAAAAAAAAAAACCCTTTTGAAAAAATAAATTAGATTTTTTTTTTTTACTATTCAAATTAAAAACCCCTCTTTTTGGGAAATGGAGGGGAAAAGGCTTTATTGCGGGTTTTACAAATAAAAGAAACGTGATAGAGTTTTTTCCTTTATAAGGGGAAAATGCAAGGGCCCCTTTAAGGTGAAGCTTAGCCCCACAAACTATTCCCTTTTTAAAAAATGGCACTTTTTACCCTGGAAGTGGTTTGTTAACCCCCGGGAAAGATATCATTGCCCCTTTTTTTGGATCTTTTTTCCCCCCCCCGATCTGGCCCCATTTTTTCGGTATGTTTTGTTGGTAGGTATATTGCCCTTTTTTTGTTTTTTTGTATTTTTTTTTAAGGCCCCAAAAGGAATTTGTGAAGAAATTTTCCCGGGTTTCTTGTTTTTTTTTTGTCTTACATTGGTGCAAACCCCAAGCCCATAACACATTTGGGGGAAAGGAGTAACATATGGGCGTTGGAGGGACCCCGAAACCCTTAGAAAAAAATAAAGGGGGAAAAAAATTTTTAAAAAATTATATAAAAAAAAGATACTTCAGGTAAAGTCAAATATTCTTTTTAAGTGGGGAATAAACTGTAAAAATTTTTTTTTAAAAAAACTACCCGAAATGTTTTTTTTTCCGATCTTGAAATTTTTCGAAACTCATCTTGGAAAACTTTTCCTACTTGGGGAGGGCACCCAAACAACCCTTTAATTTCCCCCTGATATTTTTCCTCTCGTAGAAAGTCCCCTAAAAATGACCCAAACCCGACACCACTTAGGCTCGATAACCTGAAGCTGAGAAGCTCGTTTCGCCCCCAATCCCCTTTAACCCTTTTCAAAACTGGGGCTTAACCCCGCCTTTGATCCCAAAAAAAAATTCTGCCCCGTACGCTTTGTAACATATGAAAATTTTTAAACCCATAGTGATCTCAACCGCAATGCCAACTTGCAACATTGACTTCCCGCTTGCGCACATGTAATGTTTGGTAAATTTACGTTTTCTTTTGTTACGAGAAAAACCCCAAAGTGTGGGAAAACATAAAAAGGAAAATACAAAATAGGGAAATTTTGAGGGTTTTGCCCTGCTTATCCCCTCTTTTGTGGGTGAAGTGCGTGCCGGGACGGTCCTAGCCAGCTAGACCGTTTTGCTCAATAAAATTTTCACGTTTTCATTGCCGCGATTCTGACTCAGATGCATTCTTTCCCAATATTTTATCCAGACATGTTTTGGGAAAGGGGGCTTACAGCAACTCAAATTTTTTGCGGTAATCAAACCCAAAAAATCCTCTCTTTTTACGTTTTTTCTTTTTTTAATCCGGGGCTAAACTTTCCCCCATTTTTTTTTCTCTTTTCCCTTTTGACTCTTCCTTTTTCCTTCTCCCCCCTTTCCAAATTTTTCCCCTTTCCCCTTTTCCCCCTTCTTTTTATAAATTTTCCCCCCTTCCCTTTTCCTCTTCTTTTTTTTCTACCTCTCCTTCACATTTGGGACTTTTTTTGTAGGGGATATTCGCACGAATCCTTTGCCCTTTCCGCCCCATCTCTCTCGGCTCCTCCAAAATGATTTTTTCA
>NC_051386.1:2500137-2506122 GCF_015228065.2 Penaeus monodon | reverse complement strand
CACACACAACACACACACACACACACACACACACACACCACACACACACAACACACAGCAAACATCAAACAAACAATACCATTAACGCAATCGCGAAAAAAGCCCACACAAACGGTAACGAAGCCCCCCTCATTTCCCGACATATCCTTCATGTAACGCGTATACCTCCGTGTAAAGAAATAGGGACGCGCGAATCGGACGTAGATTCGTGGAAGAAGGGCATGTCTTGTGCATCGCCGAGTATGATGTCGGACGCAAGACAATTACAAAGGAAAGGGAGAAGAGAAGAAAATAAAAGGACGAGATGGTGGAAGAGGAAAGAGAGGGTGTGAAGACGGCGAGAAGAGGGGACGCAAGAAAAGTAGGAGAGAAAGAGGGAGAAAGAGGGAGAGAGAGGGAGAAGAAAGGGAGAGGGAGAGAGAGGGAAGAGAGAGGAGAGAGAGAGAGAGGGGAGAGAGGGAGAGAGAGGAGAGAGAGAGGGAGAGAAAGAGAGAGAGAGGGAGAGAAAGAGAGAGAGGAGGGAGAGAAAGAGAGAGAGAGAGGGAGAGAAAGAGAGAGGAGAGAGGGAGAGAGAAAGAGAGAGAGAGAGGGAGAGAAAGAGAGGGAGAGAGAGAAAGAGGGGGAGAGAGAGAGAGAGTGTGAGAGGGAGGGAAAGAAAGAGAGAGAGAGAGAGAGAGAGGAGAGAGGAGAGAGAGAGAGAGAGAGAGAGAGAGAGAGAGAGAGAGAGAGAGAGAGAGATACATGTTCAAGAATGTATATATCACACACACACACGCGCACGCATTCGCATGCACATACACGCAAACGCACACAAACACGCACACGCACACACACAGCAGAGACGGATGCAAGGCAGAGCTGCGCATGGAAGGTGCACGGGTCCGCTGAGGGCGACGAAAGAGAGATTGAAAGAGGCAGAGAAGTGTGTGTAATGGCGGGGTGGGGGGAAGCCCGTACAGGGGATAGGCGGGCGGGGTGGCATAGGCAGCTTCGTAACACGGCAATGAGCCACATCCTCACCGTGGACTCGCTTTGTTGTTTGTGTAAAATGGATAACGTCAAAATCAGCTGTCTTCGTCTTTTTTTTTTCGAACCGAATGTCGGTCTCCGATTCGAGATTTTTTTTCACGCTGTAGTAGTTGTTATTTTAAGGTATCATGTTTTACTTTCTTTGACTTTATTTCTTCTGTTCATCATTTCATTGTATTTTTATATATATTCAGTGTTTAAGTACTGATTTTGTTAGTGTTGTATTTAATATATTGGTAAAAAAATATCAAATATTACTACCATTATATGAACATATCCCATCCATATTTAGACCATCCAAAACCAATAAAAATGCGGTTGTTTCTCGTAGTGGCAGTGAATCACAGGCAACTACAATAAAACGAATGAAAAATATTATTTGTTTCTCTCTCTGCACCAGTTCCTTGGTCTGTGGTATGTCATCGAACAGTTCGACACGAGTTCGACCTGCCTGACGCTGAACTACAGCCGGGTGTCAACCACGCAGCTGAAAGTCACCAAGTCCCGACAGCTGTACTTGCTCGACAGCCTCAACATCGACCACACCAACGACTACACTGGAACGCTCGACATCCCCGACGGAGAGAATGCTGGCAAGATGCGCGTCAAGTGGCCTCTCAGTGAGTGTTTTTGACTGTGTTTCCGTCGTCCCTTCGGTGAGTGTGGGTTATTATTATCTTCCAGTTGAGGGGCGACATGTGCTACTCCGTTTTTTCAAAATTTTCTCCGGACATCTAAAGTGGACCAAAAGAAATAAAGTCGTAACCTTTAGTTTTATAAGGATGTTTTGGAGTGTGCAGTTTTCTTTGATGTCAGGAATGCAGGTGACGTTATTTGAATTTCAGCCCTAACTATTTTAATCCTCAATCGGTGAAGGTATACAGCAAATTTGTTATATTCTGATATTTGTGACATGTCTAAATGACTATCACCATCATCACTTATTAGCAAATTACAGATTATTGAGATACCAAATGCCTTATCAAAGTAAAAGCAACTAAAATTCTTTACAGACGTGGCAGGCAAGGGTGATTATGTTGTGTATGACACCGATTACGACACGTATGCTGCCATTTATGAGTGCCAGCAGCTTAGTTCCCTTATGCACCGCAAGTCAGCGTCCATCCTGTCTCGCACTCCCGCGCTGGACCAAACCTTTGTCAACAGGGTAAGAATAAACCGAGTAAATGCGTGTGTTGAAAATGGTCGAGGATGTGCTGGTCAGTTTCTTCAATTTGTTCATATTTCTGAGTAAAGGGGCCCAGGAAAAAATATTCCGATGCCAAAACATATCGGCCAGATACTGAACCTTCATCGGGTATGAATTTTGACCATGAAAAAACGGTTAGACCAGGGGTTCTCAAGCAATAGAGTATCAAATTTGCTATCGACCCCCCTAGCTTTTAATTCAAACTATAATGATAAAATCAACATGAGAAGTATTATTATTATTAGTAGAAATGCCGTATGATAAAAAGGAAAGAACAGCCATTATATCTACAACACAAGTTAACGAACAACACCAAACGTTCGCTCGTTCAGTTCGAGACGCAGACAGGAATGTATCCATTACGGACAGCGGAACTGCGAGAGACGACAAGGTTTGTTGTAGGTAGTGTTGTCAGAGCTTATGCAGTTTCTGAAGATATACTGAAACTTTGACCCACTATCTGAATTTAAGACATTATTCAGCGACCCCCTTACTACCCCCTGGCTATTCATCGACCCCTCGGATGGTCCAATAGACCCCTGGGAGTCAATGTCAACCTCTTTGAGAACCCCTGGATTATACTATAGATAATTACCGGCTGGAACATACAATCCGCAAAATATCCAAGGACGATGAATGGTATAATGATGATAATTAGAGAGAAAGAAAAGTCACTATAAAGATGAATACCGTAGCTGAAAATAAACAAATAAATAAAACTGTAACTATATCCGCAGACGAAGCGTCGACTCAATTCCTTCAACATCGATACTGAGGATTTCGACGTCGTAGACCACAACTCTTGCACCAGACGGTCTGAAACGGATCTCAGT
Organism: Penaeus monodon; assembly: GCF_015228065.2. Lineage (NCBI taxonomy): Eukaryota > Metazoa > Arthropoda > Malacostraca > Decapoda > Penaeidae > Penaeus > Penaeus monodon. Next base: position 2,503,050 of record NC_051386.1, on the reverse strand, counting down.
ATCAAGATCGACGAAGACACGTTCAAGAAGATCATGTCTGGGGCTTCAGAAGGCATCAAGAACGTGGCTTCAACGGTAGGTTAACGAGGTAGGGGTAGGGAAGGGGAAGGGTGGGGGAAGGGGCGTGAGGAGGGAAAGGGATGGGGCGAGGACGGGGAGAAGGGGAAGGAGAGGAGAGGAAAAGAGGGAAAGAGAGAAAGGAGATAGCAAGAGGAGAGGAAGAGAGGGAAAGAGAGAAAGGAGATAGCGAGAGGAGAGAAAAACAGGGAAAGAGAAAAAGGAGATAGCGAGAGGAGAGAAAGAAAGGGAAAGAGAGAAAGGGGATAGGGAGAGGAGAGGAAGAAAGGGAAAGAGAGAAAGGAGATAGCGAGAGTAGAGAAACAAAGGGAAAGAGAGAGAGGGGTTGGGAAGAGGAAGATTGGCCTGGGGTTGAAAGGTTTAGGAAGAGGAAAGGTACAGGAAACGAAGGAATGAAAATAGGGGAAGGTGCATAGACAGAGAGGAGGAGAACGGGAAGGAGAGGCAGGAAAGAAAAGAGAGGAGTTAGGGCAAGTGCCTGAAGAAAGAGGATGGAAGAAGGGGTTTGGTTTTAGCGGCTTTGTGAGTAATCATAGTTTGATTGTGAAGAATAAAGGAGATTGAGATAGGAAGCGAAGGGGGGAGGGAGCAACAGGCGGGCGAATGAACAATGGAGGTTAACGTGCGCAGTGCAAATGGAACAGACGGGTAAGAAGAAGAAAAAAAATCCAGAGGCATCCTGTAGAAACAACGGCTTTAGACAGTCTGTTTATTGTAGAATTTGTTACTAATTGTTTGTAATGTTGCTTTGTGAATTATACTATCAAACCTTACAGTATGCATGCAGTAGATGAGAGCATTAAGCGTGGATCTTGATGGCATGGTGTGTATATATATAGTCTGCATTAATCTGACCTCAAGCCTGGCAGTTATATGTGCATGTTTTGTTTGTTTATAGAAAGATTAGTATAGGGAGAGTTGTAGATTCGAATAGAGAGACAGAAACAGAATAGTTTAGGGGTTTGGAGACCAAAGTACAAATGTATAGAGGCAGTTATAGATGAATGTGGAGACAGAGATAGAGAGATGACAAAAGGAGAAATATATATATATATATATATATAAAATATATATATATATATATATTAATATTATTATTGTGTGTGTGTGTGTGTGTGTGTGTGTGTGTGTGTGTGTGTGTGTGTGTGTGTGTGTGTGTGTGTGTGTGTGTGTGTGTGTGTGTGTGTGAACAATGTTTACATACATACATACATATATATATATATATATATATATAATATATATATATATATATATATATATATATATATATATATATATGTGTATATATATTGTATATATGATTGTGTATATTATATATATGTTATTATATTATATATATTGTGTGTGTGGACATGTTTGTGCATACATATACATATGTGTATATATATGTATAAATATTTACATATAATTATATATATTATATATATATATATATGATTATATGTATATGATATATATATATTGTGTTATATATATTATATATAGTTTGTGTCGTATATGCTATATTTATATATGGTGTATTGTGTGTGTGCGTGCGTGCGTGGTGGTGTGTGTGCGTGTGTGTGTGTGTGTGTGGTGTGTGTGTGGTGTGTGTGTGTGTGTGTGTGTGAATGTATACATATAATATATATGTATTGTATTATATACATATTTATATATATATTTATGTATATGTATATATATACATATTAATATGAAACATTATATAAATATACACATATATATATATATTATACATTACATACACATACACACACACATCACATATACACAAACACACACACACACATATACAATACATACACTGATACACAGCAACTAATACACACCACATATATACATAACTATAATACATCACATCACAATACACACCCACACGTGCACACACACACATACTACACACACACATACATCACACACATCACACACATCACATACATATACAACACACACACACAACACATACACATAACACATACACATACAACACAACACAGTATACATATAAAACATATAAATATAAGATAGAATATATGCTTTTATATAGATAGAGACCCCACACACAACAACACACACATAAACAACAACACACACCACACGCACAACACAGCACAGACTACAGAGACACAACACACAGTCGAACAGCACAACACAAAATCATCACATAACACACAAGGACACAACACATTACACGACACACAGTAGCACGAGACAAGAGAAGACAACACGACCAATCACACATCAGCAACCTTACATGCCTCAGCCACGACCACATTAACAAATAAAGTAGGTAGAAGAGTTATGGCTTTAGGCTTCTTTCAAGTATCTAGATGTCATATTTCAGATCTTAGAAGTTACTACCGGTGGAATAGAAGGTAAATGATATATAGAGATAGAGAGAAATAGGTCGGTATGTAGCTCATATGAAATCTTAGATTAAGATAAAGGAAGATATATTTATGTAGAGCTGAATAAACAGGTAGAGACACAGAGAGAAAGAGAAGTAGAGAGGACGCATCACTCTTCGCATGCCGTTTACTGTCCTTGTAGTCCAGCGACCCTGCAAATACGTAGGTTACCCAGACATAGCCTTCCAGTAGGACTTTACAGCCTTCCTTTTACAATATCTCGATGTCCTTTTTCACTCCTTAGCTCTAGCCAGCTGACCGGCATTGAGCTGATGTCACTATTATGCCCTTCCAGCTGACGACCTTCTTCCAGGTGGCTGACGGCGCGAGCAACTTGGCTGACACCGTAGTGGACGTCACGAGGCGCCTCGGGGCCTCAGACGGACGGGACGGACGCCAACGCGGCCATCCAAGTCGATCCCGA
>NC_051386.1:2492494-2493910 GCF_015228065.2 Penaeus monodon | reverse complement strand
TGGATTTAATCGCATAATGCCATAAATGAATTTTTCTGTTGGTAGAGTGAAATGCCACCATGGTACAGTACAGTAAATGATAAGAATTCGTAAGTGGAACTGGAGTGGAGTCAAAATACGCATTGGCTGTTCTGTTTATTTCTTTGGGATTCTCTGGAAGAATTCCAGTCAGGGGAAGTGTGTGCGTGTGTATGTGCGTGTACGTGTGTGTGTGTGTGTGTGTGTGTGTGTGTGTGTGTGTGTGTGTGTGTGTGTGTGTGTGTGTGTGTGTGTGTGTGTGTGCATATAGATGCGTATACACTGAACTGAAGCGGGATTCAAAATTAAATCGGTGTCCTATTACAATTGGCATTTTAATCTGAGTGTGTGGTTTGCGCAGAGCAAAGAGAGCGCCACTTTCTTTGCGAGGGCTTGTCGTCCCGCGCAAAACATCTACTGCAACTAAACTTATTCTAGGACAAGAAAGGTCGCGATTAAGGATTTAGTTTAGCAAAAAGAAAATGTGTCTTTCCGTAATGTGTATTTCCTACGGGTATACAGTAATATCGAATAAAATGTTATTAAACATCATAAATGAAGTCTTCGATTTTTCTCTCGACCTACAAACATCAAAATAAGTTCAGCAAAATAAACAACCATGTCATGAAAAAGTAAAACATATATAAAGTGGATGAATCAGTGATTGCACAGTGGATTTCGAGTGTAGATAAGGTAACAGAAGTTTTTCCAATGGGACTGTCTTGCTCTGTCTCTGTATTGGCCGATCCATTGGCTTCACTTTGGCACAATCACCTTCTTCATCGAGAGGTTCTTTCATATAATCACCCAGCGTTGCTTACTTATCTATTGTTCATTGCAACAATTCACACAATTCTTTGTCTTACACGCTGCGAATGTGGTGTTTCTCTCAGTAATATATGCATAGCGATTTACTGTAGCATCACTCTTCTGATGCTGACATTTTGCATAATGTTAAAGGCACTTATGTTCAAGGATTCTGATATTTTCTCTGCGAATGGCTTCTTCATTTTTTTCTGCTGTTTATTTCCCTTGCATTCTGTATGAGTGGACGTTTAATCACAATACAAATCAAGGTATCTGACCACAGCTTCCGGTAGGCCTAGCATCCTTGTCCCGTGTGGGAGGGACCAGTTCTTGAGCAAGCAATTGCGGATGCTGAGTCTGGCCCAGTGGCGAAGAGAGGGCGGCCCGCCAAGCAGTCCGTCTGTTACCAATCTTGGGTGAAGAATTTCGGGGTCATGTTCTATTCTTCGCCGTCCCATGGCACGGAGAATCAGCCTAAACACTCCTACAGTCTCCAAAGGGAAATTAATGGGGTGCTCATAGAAACAAGGGCATAAGGTTATCGGGCATAAGCAGGGTTCCCGTTGGCCCATGGTGGCTCGCGCATAACTC
>NC_051386.1:2479994-2487494 GCF_015228065.2 Penaeus monodon | reverse complement strand
ATCATACATACATTTGTATATGCATATATATATATATATATATATATATATATATATATATATATATATATATATATATATGTGTGTGTGTGTGTGTGTGTGTGTGTGTGTGTGTGTGTGTGTGTGTGTGTGTGTGTGTGTGTGTGTGTGTGTGTGTGTATGTGTGTGTGTGTGTGTGTGTGTGTGTGTGTGTGTGTGTGTGTGTGTGTGTGTGTGTGTGTGTGTGTGTGTGTGTGTGTGTGTGTCTAACGAGATAAACGAGTTTCTAAAAATAATATGAAGCGATATAGGTTGTTCTTACACACACACGCACAGACAAACTTATGAAAGTAGACACACATAAGCATGATCACGTGGATATAATGACATGTGAAGAAAGAAGGAAACTGCAATAGAACATAAGAAGCCAAAGCATTACGAGGACCACAGATCAGGGACACCAGTGACCCTGAAAATGCTGACGCGGGTATGTTTAACATAGCACTTGCAAAAACGTTTATTTTTATGCACGATAATATAAGCAAGTAGATTTCTTCACTGGGCATTACTTTAGATTAAATGCATTTTATGTTGTTCTCTGTGATAAGTATTATTTTATTTAGCCTGTGTGTGTTTGTGTGTGTGTTTGTGTTTGTGTGCTCGCAGAAGACTTCACGCGCTGTTCTTTTTGATCGAACAGAAACACGAAAGATTAAATAACTAAAATGAATAACCAAGTTGTATATTACGAACACAATCAGTGGCAGAAACCAGTTTAAACTGGTTTATTAACGATGCCAAACTGCGGCATAATTAAATAGGCTTGGTATGTCTGCTCTTTGACCCCTGCGTCCGCATTATATCCTAGCTTCTAAGTGTATATAAAAGTGGTCATACGAAATTGTTTTTGCAGTGATGGCAGGGGTTGACCTTGGGATGGATTAGGAGGTGCTCCTACAATTCCTTACTATTTACGTTGTGTTTCTCTGTTGCTTTATAAAACGTACGTGAGGTTCAGAATTATATAATTCTGTCTTTTTTTTTCTTTTTCTTTTTTTGCGTATAAAACATCGAGCGCCTGTTGGTTGGCCTCTGCCGGCTGGGACAAGAATCGTCGAGTTGCCACATATGAATTATCTCTATACACATATTGAAGAAGAAAAAAACTGCCTAAATATAACGGTTGAGAGAGAGAGAGAGACAGAGAGAGAGAGAGAGAGAGAGAGAGAGAGAGAGAGAGAGAGAGAGAGAGAGAGAGAGAGAGAGAGAGAGAGAGAGAGAGAGAGGGAGAGAGAGAGAGAGAGAGAGAGAGAGAGAGAGAGAGAGAGAGAGAGAGAGAGATGAAGACGAAGATGAGAGCTATGTAAAGGTCGCTCACACAAGATTCAGCACGGGACCCCCCTCTGACCTTGTACACTACTTCAAAGGTACTAAACAAACCCGATAGAACACAAGTGGAACCCGCCTGTTGGAGCACTGGCATTTTCAAAATAAAGTAATCAGTTATCGATAATTTAATTTATTCATGGTGCTTTCACTCTCTTCCGTATCATTTCTTATTGTCGTGTCAATAGTTTACCCTTTTTTGAGACCACGTCCTGATATTGGCATTCTTTAATATTCATGACCCGTTACCCTGCAAGCCCATGGTAGTACACCTTTCTCTCTTTCTCTCTTTTCTCTCTCTCTCTCTGTCTCTCTCTCTCTCACTGCTTGGTGTCTGTGTAAACCCAAGGACGATATAAATTTCATTAATAACAGGACGCTGTATATCGGACGTGCTTGAAAACTAAATGCACACAGGCTGCTATGGATTACAGGTGTGCATTACGCATCCTAGTGTCTGAGGCTCACTAGTGAACTACACCATGGCTTACCGTATAAATGGTTACTCCACACATACTAATACACACACACACACACACACACAATATATATATATATATATATATATATATATATATATATATATATATATATATATATATAGATAGATAGATAGATAGATAGATAGATAGATAGATAGATAGATAGATAGTAGCAGCACGACACCGCAACCTAGAGCTCAGCATACTTGCCAGGTTGGGTCACATCAGCCTTGTCCTTGCTCATTGGATGCTCTCCTTGCTTCATGCGCGCTTACACAGCGTTAGTGTACTTCCCTGACCCTCCAGCAGACCACGGCAACAGCAACACAAGGACTGCCCAGTCCCTGTTGATCTGCACAGCACCAACATCACCCAGCTATACCAGTGGGAAGTCACACCCACACAGTAACTCCCTAAAGAGATACAGAGACCAGTTCAAGTAGTAGACACCACTTACTACAAAGTATACATACATATATATATATATATATATATTATATATATAATATAATATATATATATAATATATATATATATATATATATATTATATATATATATATATATATATATATATATATATACATACACACACACACATACATACAAACATGAACCTACCGTAAAAAAAAAAAAAAAAAAAAAAAAAAAAAAAAAAAAATATATATATAATATATATAAATATATATAAATATAAATATAATATAAATATATATATATATATATATATATATATATATATATATACACACATACATACATATACATATATACACACATATTCATACATGCGTGTGCGCGCGTGCGAGAGCGAGTGCGTGTCCGTAAGATACACAAGCCAAGCAACGGTGGGATGGGGAGTTAAGACCCCAACTTTTCTTTGTTTTTTGCAATAATAATGAATAATAATGCCTTCTAAAGTTAGATCCCATTCAGGAGCTTACAACGACACTCGAAGATAATCTTTAAGTATCCTTTTTTTCTCTCTCTCTGGCCGTGACAGCGCGCGAGCGTGCGTGCGTGAATGAAAGCATCTGAACTTCTGTGAAATTCCACCATCACATGCCAAAATGACAGCTTTTCATAAAATGCTCCATCCTTGCAATGCTTTGTGTGAATATAATATTTAACAAGCAGTAACCAAAAGAGGGCTGAAGTGTAACTGCATTTTCAGGAGTACGACACCTGTCTTCGCCCGGCGTCCCAATGCCACCTTGTGACCACCAACCGACGCCATATTCTGTGAGTATGAATACGTTAGTGCAATGCAAGGGAATATTATAGGACTTGAAAAGAATTTATTCGTTTTCCTTGAAATAAAAAAAAAACGAAGTCTGATTAAGAGGATACCATGATTGGAGATTCAAAACAGACTACGGTTATCTGATTTATTTCTTTTCACTTTGAATTGATCAATTAAACTAATGGTTAATGGTTACGAAGCAGAATATATGTGCTAACATCAAAGGTCATAGAGTACTAGATAGAGGTGTAATAGTGAGGAGGATAAAGAGAGGGGTTAGTTGATGGTTATACGTCGTATAGCAGTTCGTGAAGATAGGGATTAACAAGGGCGATCCGATCAAAGTTGACAAAAGGAAGATGTGTGAGATTTTGCAAATATGTCCGTTGGGTGAAGTTGGGACTAGCAAAGGAATAGGGGGATGTATGGGATTTAGACCACAGATTCAGTGAGAATGTCCGGAAGGAGAGAATCTAGGGAGGGAGTAGGGGAAGGGGTGTAAGGGGAACATGAGAAAGCAGCTTTGGAGGAAAGAGGAGGGGGTAGAGCGATTATTGGAGTAGGGGGTAAGGGAGAAACCTAGCCGACGTGCTTCCTGTCTTGCTTCGCGTAGAGTGAGGTCAAGTCTGAAGCTGAGAAAAGCCACCTTAGACACAAACTTGTAGGTAGGGCAGGCCCTATAAAATACATTATGAGAGCCGCCACAATTGGCACATGTGCGTGACTGTGCACAGCAGTTTAATCGATCATGACCAAGTTCGGCAAATAGAGGGTATCGAGCTGTGAAACAGCAGTTTGGCAGGAAGACCTACATGCCAACAATTCTGACAATGACGGGGGAGAGGTTGATATGGTCGGATAGGGAGGAATTCTCCGCCAATGTAAACACTGAAGGGGAGGTCATGTCTACGGAATGTAATCTTGGCAATATTGGTGGGGACTTACTCTAGGAGGAAAGGTGTAGCGTTGTACTGATTCTGCTTTATTGTCCATGAGGCATGCGAGTAAGTCTTCTCCACAGTCTGACCAATTTTTGTGTTGGACAGGGCAGTTTGTGGGGAGAGGATGGAGACAGTTCCGGCACAAGTAGGCCTATTGAGGGTGGGATGAGGATAGGCAGGAATGGGTTTGCCAGTGAAGTCTGTCAGGGTTGATGAATACTTTAGCTTGGATTTCGGATATAATTGTGGAAGGAAACTTTGCCTACTTGTTTTTTGGACATTGTTGGAAGAGGAGAGTGTTGTCAGAGTAAGAAGCTGTGGAGGGATCACCAAAAGGCAGTCCCATTTGGCTGGGCTAAATAGAGGATTTAAGATGTAGAGATGAAGCAGAGGATGTTGGGAGAGGAGGAATGTCTCCTGGAGACTGAGTATTGACCTGGATGGAAGATGTGATAGCAGTCATTAAGGAGGACAGTAGTAGCAGCGTTCAGAGTCGTGGTCATGGGAGACCATTTCGTAGGGGAATCAGGAGAATTTAAATAAGTGGGGCTATTTGATGAAGGGGCAAGCCTTATTGCTCCTAACAATGATATTAAGTCTTCATTATTGACCATGGTAAGCCTAGAGTATGTTGGGGAGAGAAACGGTCCATCCCTCAGGGTCCCCGAGGGGTAAGGGCTAGACAACTAAACAGGGGAATACCGTGCCCATGGCTTCCCCAGGCCGGTCATAGCTGGTACAAAATGAGCCTTTCATACTTTCAGCATGGCTCTCACGCCTTAGGAAGTGGATAATAGAAGGGGTTAGAGAGGAGAGGGAAACGAAAAGTGGAGGGAAAAAGACCGTGCAAAATTAGTCGAGTCAAGAGCTGAGGCCCAAGGCTGGGGTGATCCCCAGTACTGGGGCCCATCCTCCGTCTCCTAAGCCCCCCCCCCCTTCCCCTACGGCAACAACGAATATGGGATTAAGGGGGTCAATTTATCTAAACAATTCTGTTACCATTGACCTTGGTTGTTACGTTCCTTCCTTTGTTTACTTGATTTCTTTCATGATTAACCGGTAATAATAAAAACAATGGTGGCCAAACAACGGATACCACTCCCCCCAAAAAAAATATATATATATAATTCCTTAATGGTAAACAGACATACAATGAAAAGGTAATTCCACAATATTGGGCCCAATATACCATAAAAAAACGCTTTTTGTCCAGGGCCCGGACTATGACCACGTGAGGAAAGTCCGAAGCGACAACCTCAACCCCGCTTTGGTCACACACTTCAAGAAGCCCTTGCTGATCCACAGTGGGCACATGCAGTGGCTGTTCGACCACACGGGCAGGAGATACCTGGACCTGTTTGGTGGCATTGTCACTGTCAGTGTTGGCCATTGTCACCCGTAAGTCTTAGAGTGGATGTCTGGTACAGCTGTTTACTGCTATATATTTGGTTACTAAAATCCACACTTTTTAAGGTAATTATTACATCAGTGCAAATGATTATAATAAACTCAATCATCACTTGTTAATTATGTTCATTCGTGGATATCTTGCAGAAAGGTTGTTGCTGCTGCCACTGATCAGATGAACAAACTCTGGCATACTACCAACATCTATCTCCACCCGAAGATCCACGAGTATGCAGAGCGACTTACAGAAACATTGCCTGGGGATCTAAAGGTATGGTGGAAATTGTTAAAATAACAAAATGAATCGCCAAATCACCAGAAAATGAAATACCAGTGTGTCTATGAATGTGAACACCCACTAACACATGCATTCTCTCCTCTTTCTCTCTCTCTCTCTCTCTCTCTGCTTCTCTCTCTCTCTCTCTGCTTCTCTCTCTCTCTCTCTCTCTCTCTCTCTCTCTCTCTCTCTCTCTCTCTCTCTCTCTCTCTCTCTCTCTGCTTCTCTCTCTCTCTCTCTCGCTTCTCTCTCTCTCTCTCTTCTCTCTCTCTCCCCCCCCACTCACCTGCACTCACTCTCCCCTACACACACATCCACACCACCACACCACACACCACACACACCAACACCATCACACTCCTCTCACTCCCTCATTCCTCACACATCACATCACCACACCTCACACTCCACTCACCTCACACTCACACTCACACACACACACACACACACACACACACACTCACACCACACACACCACACACACACACACACAAACACACACCACACACACACACACACACACACACACACACACACACACACACACACACACACACACACACACACACATGCACTGCAGTATAGTAAATATTAATATTGTTCTTAAATTATCTTCCAGGTTGTTTACTTCGTCAATAGCGGTTCAGAGGCCAATGACTTAGCAATGCTAATGGCGAGGTTATACACAGGAAATTTTGACATCATATCTCTGAGAAATGCATACCATGGAGCTTCTCCATACACTCTGGGTCTCACTGCTCATGGAACCTGGAAATTTAACACCGCCAATGGTTTTGGTGTCCATCATGTGAGTTTGTCTTAGGATTAGGTAATTCACGTAAATTCTGAAGTGGTGTATTTTTTAAAGATAAATTTGTACTGAATATTACAGGAATATTTAGTTTAGTCTTCCCAATTCCTTAAAAAAAAAAAAAAAGTATGTATAAGGTTAGCGTCTTGAAATTACAATGTGAAATATACACAAAATATGACTCTTATGTGATTGAAACATTATACAATTAATGATACCCATTTTTTCCCCAAAGGCTTCTAATCCTGACCCCTACCAAGGGATATGGGGAGGTTACAGAGACTCCCCAGTTCAATCTACAAGAGCAAACGAGAGTACAGTTGTAGATGGTGTATGTTCCTCAGCAGAAAAGTACATCAGTCAGTTGGAGGAGGTCATCAAATATTCAATCCCAAAGGGAAAAGTAGCAGCTTTCTTTGCAGAATCAATTCAGGTGAGTGGCTAATTCAGTGTGTCGTTTAATATAGCTAGATTTAACATGTTTTGCTCTGTGCAAGCAATCAGTTTGGATACATAAAATATTTACAAAATCTAGGTGACCTTTACATATCCAAAGCACAATATTAAAATTATTATTAGGTAACACATAAAATGCACAATATAACAAATTGCCAGCACTTGCAGCTACTGTGATTAAAAATATATATATATTTTTTTTTAAATCATAGAACCACTTCCTAATTTTAATCATCTAAGGGTGTTGGAGGTGGTGTCCAGTTCCCTCTTGGTTACCTGAAGAAAGCCTTTGATCTGGTGCGAGCAAATGGAGGTGTATGCATCTCCGATGAGGTAGGACAAGAGACGGAAAAATTAACGAGGGAAAATATATTCATATTACATGAAAATAACATAATTATATTGCAATTGTAAAAGGAGGAAGAAAATTACAAGTAATTTTACAATTTTCTTCATTAACAAACTCTTTCAGGTCCAGTCTGGCTTTGGTCGCACAGGTGAACATTTCTGGGGATTCGA
>NC_051386.1:2452494-2467494 GCF_015228065.2 Penaeus monodon | reverse complement strand
GGGGCAGAGGAAGAGGTTGATGAAGGAGAGGATGCAGTAGATAGGATGGAACGTTTACCTTGTCTTGTGAGATCAGTTGGGCGAGGAGGAAGAGGGTTAGGTACCGGGAAAGTAGAGACTGGAGTGTTTGTGATAGTGGTGGAGAATGGGGTATCTGGATTTAGAGTGGCAAGACTTTGACTGGGATGGGGGGGGGGGGTAGAAGTGGGATAAGGATGATGAAGAAACATTTTAGGTAGGAGTGGGAGAGGCGAAGTGTAAATGCAGCACTGGAGTAGGAAGTAAGAGAAAAACCTCATCCGCGTACTTCCTGACTGGTCTCACAGAAAGTGAGACCAAGATTGAATCTAAAAATTGCCACCTCAGGCTCAAACTTGTAGGTAGTGTAGCCCCTATAAAATACATTACGGGAACCACCACAATTGACACAGTGCGTAACTGTGCAGAGCAGTTTGATTGATCATGACCAGGTTGGGCACACAGAGAGCATGGGCTGTGGAGCGGCGGTGTTTGATAGGGTGGCTTAGTATTTAGTTAGTTCTAGTACAAGTATAGGGATGAATCTGGACAGGAATGGGTTTGTCAATGAACTTAGTCAAGGTTGATGATGCTTTAGCTTGGGATTCGGATGTAACTGACAAGGCGGGAACGATCGGGGAGGCTGCGGGAGAAAACTTTGCCTTTTTGTTTTCAGAGTCATTGTTGGAAGAGGAGAGTAAGGGGCTGTCGAGGGGTTCACAGAAAAAAAAATCAATCCCAATTGGTTGGGCTAAAAAAAAGATTTCTAGAGATGGGGGTTGAGCGAAGTAGTGCTGCCGAGAGATGGATAAGACTGGAGTAGTAATAAGGGAGGAGGGGGTAGTAGATGATGAAGTAGAGAGAGGAGGAATGTTTCCTCTAGGTTGTGTAATGACCAGGGTGGATAACTTGGACTGGACTGAGGAAATACTAGGTTCTCGGGAGGGAATCTTGTTAGTGTTCAGTGGGCTGAGGTCCAAGGCAGGGTGATCCCTACACTGGGCTTTAGGCTCCGAGTCCTAAGCCCCCCACTTTAACAACGAGCAGGGGATTAGGGGAGGTTATTTGTTTTTTTTTCTACCGCGTCAAAATCAAAGGTTATCAGCGGCGTTTTCAATTGTATTTTTGTATCTAAAATTATTAAAACTTTAATGAGATTATCTATATTCCATAAAATATATAATTTCTATCATGAACTTTGGAAGATTATGAATAGATTCATAATCATCTCTCAAACTATTTTTTTTTAATAAATGGTCTTTGTAAATATCTATTCCGTGCTTCTTCACAGATATTACAGCTTTCTATAATATAGGCTATAATATGATTCACTGGCACCTTTGTCAAATAGCACGAGGGGATCCGGACATTATCCATCCGTGTGTTAATTTTGTGTGCTTTATTCTGTTTCTTGTTAGCAAGAAACTTGTGATATGGCTAGCAAGATCATTTTTTATATTTCACAGCTCATTAGATGATGTTTTTTCCATTGCCTTTTCCACGTCTGTCTTAATGTTTCTCTGATCTGGGGCTTCAGGTCTGAGTGTGGGAGAGGGAAATGAAAGGGAAGGGAAGCAGCAGGTTTGGACTTCTTAGCTGCTAGTTCATTTCGAGAGATGCCAACATAAACTGGTACCCAGCACAGTCCTGGCTTTCAACAGCTTGTAATGCACTACGAGAGTCAGAGTATATCAGAAACTGGCGATTTTCAATTATTCTTATCATTCTGACTGCAAAAAGGATGGCATATAATTTTGCAGTAAATATCGATGCTGTTACAGAGAGACTTCCCATACCTTCTCCGCGTTTGGTAATTGTAGCATATCCTACTCTATATTTTTGTTGAGGTTCTATATTCATGGGAGTGTTCTAGAAATTTCTGCTCTATTTCTATGTCAATATTTCCTTTCTTTTCTATTGCTATAAAATCCATTTTTGGACTCCTTGGTGACTGAGCCCTGCAAGTGCCATCAGTTTATATAAAGGAATGTGAAAACTAAACCATAATTGACAGTGCCTGCAATGGTATCAGTGGGTTAAAGTCTGCAACAGCAGTATTAGATGAACGTGGCATTATAATTTGGGAGCAATGGTCCCAGGCCTGACTATTTTTTCACCAGATCCTCCTCCTCTTCCTGCTCCTCCTCCTCCTCCTCCTCCTCTTCCTCCTCCTCTTCCTCCTCCTCCTCCTTCTCCTCCTCCTCCTCCTCCTCCTCTTCCTCCTTTCCTCCTCCTCCTACTCCTCCTCCTCATCCTCCTCTTCCTCCTCCTCCTCTTGTGCTAAAGTCTGCAACAGCAACACTGAATGAATGTGCAATTATAATTTTGGAACTATGAACTCTTCCTCCTCCTCTTCCTCTTCCTCTTCCTCTTCCCCCCCCCCTATGGAGGGGTTTGAGAGTTGGTAGGACCCTACTTAGATTTAAAGTTGAGGTGCTCTATAAGATTTTTCATTATCCCACCCAAAAGACTGTGTGTTTACCCCAGGGTCGAACACTGCTTTGTATGTAGGAGATTCTGGGTTTCTCTGAAGTCTATTATGATAGATAAGATTCAGCTACGGTGAAAGTCTAAGAGTGGCTCTCTACTTTTTGGGTATAAAGATAATACTAGCGATGAACGAAAAAGTATCAGTACATATTCTCAGTACTTCATTGTGGATAGGGGTTTAGTAGCTGGAGAACGTTGGGAGAAGCTGAAGCATAAGCTTCACATCCATAGTCCAGCTTGCTTTTTAACAGTGTTCGATAAAGTCTAAAAAGTGTATGGTCAGCACTCCAAGACAGGTGAGAGAGTACACTAAAATGTCAAGTGCTTTGGCAGCTTTTGTCTTGAGCTTTGCCTGATGTGTGGTAGCCATGTTAACCTCGGCTCAAATGTTACTCTTAAGAATTTTACTTGGTTGACAAATATAATCAAGCTCGGTCCTAAGAAAAGATGAGGATGGAGGCTGTTGGTTCTTTTATGAAAATGCATGGCTTTCTGTCTTGTTTTGGGAGAAATTAAAACCATGAGATGTGGTCCACTGTGATACCTGATTTATTGCAGCCTGTAGTTAGTTTTGTGCATCCAGCATGCTACCTCGGGAGCAATACAATGTAAAGTCATCCACAGAGAGACTTCATGAGACATCTCTTGGTACAGCTTTTACAATGTCATTTATGGCAACTGCAAAGAGCGTTACCCTCGGGACACTTCCCCGTGGGGCTCCTTCCTTCTGACTGTCTTGGTTGAGGGATGGCCTCCTATTCGTACTCTGAAATTTCTGTCACTTGAGAAATTCTCTAAGACGATGGAGAGGGCTCTCCTTAAACCAAGAGAGTGCAGTTTCATAATTAAGCCAAGCGTCCATGTTGTATCATATGCCTTCTCCAAGTCAAAGAAAATTGGCAGGAGATGGTTTCCTTGTGTGAAGGCATTCCTTATGGTTGTTTCCAGTGTAACAAGGGCACCTAGATAATGGTGCATTATATGGGAATTTCATCAAATTGATTTCAAATGAGGATGGCTTCCTTTCTTGTTCTATCTTGAAACTGGCAAATCTCTTAGAATGACTGGCCCCAGAGGAGATTTCAGCCATAGATTTAGCAAGAATATTGGCAACATCTATATCAGATACGAGCGAGTCGTCAATCTTCAGGATTGGTAATGATATTGGCATGGATTTCCCAGCAATATTACGAATTTTGTTCCAGACTATTGATAGTGACGTGGATGCACTGATAGTTGATACGTATTGCATCCGCGACGTTCGCCCGGCCTCTTTCAGCACCCGTCTCGCTTTTGCTCGCATTTTCTTATGATATATGAGTTATATCACTTGCACGCCGTTTTAGTTGACTAAGTGCAGTTTTCCTTGCTCTCACTGCTTATTGACATTCTTCTGACCACCGTGGTACTGGGGGTCGACGAGAGTGACCTTACTTCGGGGGAATTGCTGATTTTGCTGCCAAGTGAATCCTATTTGTGAAGTGGTCAGTAGCTTCTTGTATAGATATAAAATCTTCTATTAGGATCTGCATATGTGCAAGATTTTGATAAAGATTCCAGTCAGCATGTTTGATTTTCCGTCTTGAAATCCCATTATGCAAGATTCCATCTACTCTCTTTAGTAGTATTGTGAAATGATCACTGGTGGTAATGGGTAGGTTGGTCAGTGTTGAGAACAGCTACCCTGTCTCCAAGAAGACAGATTCTAGGGCATTGCCTGTTCAGTTGCTTGTTGTCTCCCCACAGTTGACAGCCATTGAGATCTCCTAGGATCAGGAATGGGGAGGGTAATTTCCAATTATTCTTTTTAATTCCTGTACGTCTCACCTGTCATGTGGAGGCAAGTATACTGATGCTATGATATATTGCCTGGTCAATTCTACTCTCACTGCCTCCTTCTGCTTGTTGGGGAATACACTATCTTATTATTGTTACTCATCCATGGGGACTGGTGTCAAAGTTCCCACAGTGAGTATAGGATCGTTCTCCTGTGCAAGAAAGATGCATGTTTTCTTTAATTAGTATTTTTCGCACATAACAAACTGGGTTGTAAGTTGAAATTATATGTTTTAATTCTTCCCATTTGGAAAACATTCCTTGGCAATTCCATTGTAATAAGGAAACTATCGTGAATTTCGTGGAGGAGTTTTTGGAGATGAGTCCCTTTTTCTTTTTTTTTAGTTTTGGAGTCCATCTCAGTGTTTTCTCGAAGGTTTAGGGGGGATTGTTTTGTGCTTTCCCCTGCTTTGAGCATATAAGCGATTCCTTGGGGTTCCTTTTTCTACAGAGGGAGAGGATGTTGTCCTTTTCAAATTGCAGGTATTTCTCCCTGTGCTTCCTGGTGTTTGACCCAAGGTCTTAGGTGCTTTTGTTGCAGGTTTTATAGGTGCAGATGGTCGTGTTGTAGTTCCTGGTAAATGATCTGAGACCACTTTGGTTGTGGGTTGCTAGAATTTATATACTTAATGGTGCTAGGGTTGGTCTTTCAGTTGGTAAGGCTGCCAACCATTGTTTTTCTTTAACTGTTAAAAATCACAAGACCTGTCTGAGGCCATGTGCGGTTCTGGCATTTGAAGCGTCGTTTTGGAAAGGGAACATAGGCCATAACATCCATCGCACACCAGGCTGCCATAACCTTATTTAGGAGCTTTTCTTCGTCAAAAGAGAGGATTACCATTGGTGTGTCTACTAATCCATCTATTCCCTTTTTCTTGATGCGTTCTGCCTTTGCATTCTTACGTGTTTCTTCAGAGGACTTCAGGAGTTTCTTATTGAAGACCACTCCCTTAACTAAATTCATATGATAATTTGAAGACTTTTACCTCTACTCCATCAATTTCTTTTAGTTCAGGCAGCTTCACTGTCTGCTGGGCATTTCCTGCTTGAACTAACAAGGTTATCAATGCCGTTAACAACTTTTAGATCTAGGAAAGTATGGACTCGTTGATATAGGATTCCCTACTGAACCTTGTTCCCTTGACATTTCTATTTTCTCTGCTCTTCAAATGGAAGGTAAGGTTCAGTAGTCTGGATTTGGACAGTCGAATTCGTTTCCGGTTCAGTGATCAATGGGCTTTAAATTTCTAGGGGAGAATCCACACCCTGGGTAGAGGAAGAAAAAGGAATATCCATAAGATGTACTATCGAGGTTCATCGAATATCCATTAGATGTACTATCGAGATTCATCCAAACAGTTCACCACCAAGCCAAACAAGGGGAGGGCGTGTCATCCCTTCAGGGAATCCTCCGTGGCTACTGCTTGGATATATGTAAGATTCCCAGCACTCTCAGTCTCTTCAGTCCATTGAGATCGGACCTGGCAATGAAGATGCTAACTTGGCCTAAAACTTTCCTCTCGCTCAGACATGTCTGGTACTAGATTTTTTTTGGTCGATCTGGGTTGCCATCCAAGACCAATCAGTAGTGTTCAAGGAAGAGTTCTGCTCATATTCATTATAGTGCAAAGTTGTCATAAGTTCTTGAGTCACACTTTGTTGACTCCTCTACAGGGACTTTGATGGCTTGGGAGGCCCTGCCAGCTAACACTGTTAGCATTTTATTATCGGGGCATTTATTTTCTTATTTATTGAAAAAATTTCTGCTGCGTCAACATCTAGGGTCATTAGCGGCGTATTCGAAATATAGTGATAATGTGAGGTTTAGGGGGTAAAGCCCCCAGGTAAGAAAGTGCTATATGACATGAAAGGTCATATGGCACTATGGCAAAGTAGGGTTTGGAAAGAGTTAATGGTTAGGGTAAAGTTACAGGTTAAACAGTATTAGAGGGTTGTATGGTTGTGAAAAGGGTAGAGAGGGGTCTGATGGGGTATAGTATAAGGTAAAGGTTGTTTGAAGGGGAAGGAGTTAAGGGAGTAGGGAGCATTATGATAAGACGTAGTGACGAAAACGGCAAAAATGAGTTTAACAGTTCGGATAAGTGGACAGAACGAAGGTATGAAGAAAAGGAAAAAGGGGTAAAAAAAAGACACTGCAAAATTAGTTGAGGTGAGGGCTGAGGACCAAGGTAGGGGCGATCCCATTCATTGGGCCTCAATCCCCGTCTCCTAAGCCCCCACGACAGCAACGAAGCAAGGGATTAAGTAGAAAAGGTAGGCTCACTTGGGGGGGGGGGGGGGGAGATAAGGGCTAATGATAAACCAAAGGAACACTGTGCCCATGGCACCCCCGAGGCCATTCAGGACCAACTCAATCCCCAGTCTTTCATCCTTTCAGCACAGCTCTTGCATATTAAGAAGTGGACAGAAGGCGGAAAGAAAAGCAGAGAAGAAAAGACTATGCAAAATTGGCTGAGCTGAAGGCCCAAGGTAGGAGCAATCCCCAACACTGGGCCTCAGTCTTCTATGACCCCCACGATAACAATGGGCATGGAAGTGGGAGGGTAAATAATCATGGGCATCATTAGTTGGGAAGACTAGTGAAATCAAGAGGTAACTTCACAGTGTACTGTATATGTGCTAATGTTTGAAGTCTGATGAAAGGGGTTTTTACTTTGACATTCTTTAGAGACAGAACTGAGCGCATTCATAAGGTTTGAATACTGAAGAAAGACAAGATTTATATCAAACTATTTATGTTAAAGAATCTGACGATACATTTACTAATTACTAATCACAAAATGTGGCCTTTGATATGTAGTCAAATTTCCAATCAATTTAAAGCCATATCTGATAACACTATACATCATATTGCCCAAGCTATGAGGCGATTAAAATAAAATTAAAATAAAATGAAGAACTTCGATAAATAACAAACACTTTACAAATTATCAACACTTTAATCTCCAGACAACATACAGGAGAATAATACATTTTATAGGACAGAGGATAGGAGTACTAGTCTTAAAACTTGTAATCCTTAGTAATAATAATCCATTTATTCCAGGTTATGCAATTATTCAATGGCTCACTCTATACAATATTGCAACAAAAATTCCTATAATGTGAAAAGTCAAGATCATGCTGATTAAACCTTTGCCACGGGGGAAATAATCCATAATGAATCTCTGTGCAACTTTGAACAATTAAAATAAAAAGAATAGCAAGATACATTCCTTGTACTCTCATATTTTTATTTTATAAACTAGTATTGTACGGGTGTATAGAAAGCATGCATTAAAGTTATTTTTAGAAAAGATTTTTTTTTCTTCTTTATTAATGCAAAACTTGTACATCATTCTACAAGTGCTATAAAATATATAGATAAACACACACACACACACCATATTACTGAAACTAACATAGAGCCTTTGCTCCCTGTGGGTAAAAAATTGGCTAATTTCTAATAAGGGCAACCTTTGAGCACAAAAAACAAAACGAAAATAAAATCCACTTCCCACATCCTGGTACCCGGTCCCTCAAATTTAACTTATCGATACAAGGTCTATCATTACCATCAGTAACTGGTTTTGAAAGATGTTAAGCACAATTTGAATAAGGATGCAACTGAATAAAACAAACAAGATATATATAAAGTGAGGGGGAAAATGTCAGTATATTTTTCATTCATGTTCAACAGATATTATCTGGCTAAGTAAGAAATAAAATGAGCAGTTGGAGATCATAACAAAAATGTGTATAAAACAGCTTTATAACCCAATTGGGAAGAGAAAATTAGAATATTGCTAGAACAACAAAAAGTTTCCATTGTGACAATCTATTAATGTTTAGAATGGCACCACAAATGGCATCACTGATGTCAGTGACTTATATGAATCCATTTAATGGAACACAAGAGAAAAAAGGCAACTTCTTTTTCTTTATTTAATAAAAACCTTCAAATGCCTTTTGTTTTCAGACTATCCTTTTGTGATGCTGATCTATAATAAAGTTGAGTATGAACTTATAACAAATGAGCTAAAAAATAATTAGTTGACTATGAGATTTCAAAAGATGGGGAGGAAATATTAGCACCCAATCCTGGTCTAACTTGTATGTGCTCCACTGCACTACACTAAAACAAACAGCTCTTCTAGAACTCATTCATATAGCACAATTCATTTCCCATTAAAAGAAGAATTCAAGTAAAGATGTACTAAATTTTAAATAAAGTTTACAGCAAAAAGTTATTCTCAGTTCTTAAGAACTCTTTCTGCACTAAAACCTGGCAAACAAGAAGCAGCCAATTTTTTTTTCTTTCTTTCCTCTTTTTATCAGTAAAAAATATCCAGGTCTGTTCATGGGATCGTGGGCAGGGGTTTCGGCAGGATGCATACGTGGTCATGGTTTGGATGGTATCAGGTACCAGAGATCTTTAGGATTGAGCAGGCGGGACCTCCTCTTGGATTGGTACAGATTCCTCCACCTTAGCTGCCTCTTCCTCTCCTACAGCAGCTTCCAGAGCTTGTCTAGCCAACTGTTCTATAGGCTTGAAAGGACTCTCCGTGGGGTTGTTCTCAAGATACTGCAAATATTGGTGATTAGTTATGAAGACAATAATATACCATTAACAATAATAAAATTACACCAGTGCTCCCAAGAAAATATAGTGTTCCCTGTAGTATTGTTTTGCGAGATGTCTCTACATATAGATGGTTTCACAAGTGCTTACCCACCAAGTTGTCCATTAAAAGACCTTGTGACCAACTGATTTCACCTCTCTCTCCTCTCTAATAATGCTATTAACATCAATCCTGTTATCATCATCTCTGACATAATTCTAATTGAGTTATTGACATTACAAATGGCAATATAAAAGAAACAAATATATTTCTGAAAATCAAGGAAGAGGGTACAGAGTTGAGATAGGTAGTACTGGTACTTGGCTCATTAGCGACTACGTATTAGTGAAACCAGCTATGTCTGAAGACAATTAATAAACTCACAGTGGGCATAGCATATACTTTAGAAAACACCTTGAATTTCACAATATCAACTATTGTATGCTCTAATCTGAGCATTTCCAGGTCTAATTTGTAATGGATCGAAAATGAAAGAAAAATACAATCAATAAAGAAAAAGTCTCTTACCTGGTATCCAAAGAGAAGACCAACAAGTATGAGGGCTAAGAAGATCAACTTGACTAACAACCGAACTGTCGCAGCCACCTTGCCACTGCCAGCACTGGGCTCCTCTTCCACTGATTTGGCAACACTTTCTCGTACAAGCCCACTGGATGGAAAAAAGGTCAAATTAATGCATCCGAGTCTTTATTTTGATTGTCCATTTACTAATGTCCTTAATTCTGAGATAATAATGAAAAAAGGGAGGCCAGGATAAAGAACTATATATAGCAAAAGAAGCAATCATCCATCTACTGCAATATCCATAATCTTTGTTTATGGGGGTTGGGAGTTTTCAATTCCTTGGTCCAAGACCCTTACCTTCTTCCGTTGTTGACAATCTTCCGTGATGTGTAGCTTTCAGACGACGTGGAAGTGGAAGTGACAGTGCGGAGTGAGCGTCGTGGAGAAGGAGTGTGCAGTTCAGGGTCAAACACCAAGTCAGTTCTCTCCGACTCTGGTGACAATCAAATACAAACAAGATAAGATATTGGAAGAATGTTGTGAGTCTATTTAATTTAGATCTTGACTTGTAAAATTCAAGTAAAACTTATATCATAATTTTTCTTATCAAGTAATATCTAATGTACGATCCTATTCACACACAATATCAAAGATAATTAGCATAAAAAAAAAAATCACCTGTGCTGATAATAGTTCGTTTGCGGACCTCCGGCTGCAATACAAGGCTGACTGGTACAGACTGTGTTGATGTGGATGGCAGGGTCTTCTGTGGTTCTTCTACAACTGTGAGAAAGAAAGGAAATTATTTTTTGGCAAATTATATATCTAATCTCAATAACTACATGGTTACTGGTCTAATAGCATATTCTGTTATATTCTGTATATTATTTTTCTTGATTAGTAATTGCCATGACAAACTAAGCTGAAGAGCTAGATGGTAAGTAAGCTGTTGTCAAGCTCAACGCTATGGTGTTCTACATATGACAAATAGACATTTTCTGGTGCATAAAGTAAGAACTTGAAACTCCTGTAACCAAAACTTGCCTAAGCTAAAACTTGAGTAATTAGGCCTTTCTTGCTGGTGGGGAATTAGGCCAGCTGGAGAGTTTCTTTTAAATTTAACTCCCAAGTAAACAAAATCACAAATTTTGCATTCTCCATTCTTTTTTCTTCTTCTTTGTGTCTTTCTTTTTTTTTATTTGAACTGCTTTTTGTTTAGCTTTACAAGTTTCCCCAATTTAATGAAGGCAAAACATTGACCACTAAGATAATTCACTAAATGCCCAATTTCTTTCCCAATTAGATATATTATACTATGCAAAATTTCTACCATTCAAGTAACATACCTTCCTCCTCACTGTCTGAGTAATCTTCTTGATCTACATCGCCATTGTACGTTGCTGTTTCTTCTACTGTACCTCCCATCAGTACAACCAATTTTTTCTGGTAGACCTTGCGTGTTGTGTCTGGAATAAATGTGAGATAGAGTGATACAACTGAACTTTTCAAGGTCTTGAAACTTTAGAAAAAATATGTTGGTACTTCTTAGTTTTGAAAAAAAGAAAGGGAAAGAAAGGCAATGATCAAAGAATATATAGATATATATATATACTCATATAGAACAGTTACAAATATATATAATTTCTCTAGCTTCTATACATTCATCATTCCCATTCTAATACTGAATCATTAAGATTCCTGGTTTAATAATCTAGTTACTGAAAATTTTTAGGTGGTGCAAACGGAATTGTTTACTGCCCCAACATCATAAGTCATTAGCAGCGTACTCGTTAATATTTTAGTGTCTAAATTATACATATAAAGTTATACATATTCTATATATTCTTTTATAAAATTATATTTATATTTCATGATATATATTAGTTTCTAATAGGAAGTTTAAAAGATTATGAACAGAATCATATTCATCTCTCAAGACATATTTTTTTTAAGTAATGGGTCTCCTTAAATATCTATTCAGTGTTTCCTCATATATATGATGACTTTTATAATATGGGCTATATTTATTTGTTAATCTTGTGTGCTCTATTCTGATTTTTGTTAGCACTACTACTACTTTTCTTTTCACATTGGAGCTTATGATCCAGACATCAAGGTCATCTTTAATATCTTACAGCTTATTAAATGATGTACTATTCTACTGGTTTCTCTGATCTGAGGCTTCAGGTCAGAGTGTGGAAGAGAGGAATCAAAAGCAGTGGGAAGGGAAGCAGCAGCACTGTCCTTTTTATCTGCTAGTTCATTAACAGAAATACCAACATGAGGTGGTACCTAGCACAGGATGATCTTTTTCCATGATGATACCAATGTCAGCCAGTCCTGGAATTCTCTTACGAATGGGTGGGAAGAGTTTAAACTTTCAACAACTTGACAATTTTAAAAGTGTCTAAGGATGGCATATAATTCTGCAGTAAATACTGAAGCTGTTGGAGGGAGGCTCCCCACACTTTCTTTTCGTTTGCTAATAATATTGGCATATCCTACTCCATTTTCAGATTTTGAGCCATCTGTGTATATATTTGTTGAGGTTCTATTTTTAGAAATATGTCCTAGAAACTTCTGCTTTATTTCTATATCAGGTTTTCTTTTCTATTACTATGACATTCACCTTTAATTCATTTGTCCATGGGATTTGTGGTAGGACCCTACTTAGATTTAAAGGGAGACGTGCTATAAGATTTCTCATTTTCCTACCGAAAGACTGTCTGAGGTTCATATAAGCACATAGCTGTAGCTTCTTGAGTGGCAGGTATTTTGTGCTGATTCAATAGGTGGATATTTTTCTCTCTTTTCTTGTTCTTGAGGCTGCCTGGTTTCCAAAGAAGTTCTTTGTTGTGATGTCTGTAATTTGCTTCTCAACTGATGACATAGGATCTTGGCCATGAGAATTCTGTCTGCTTCTGAGGCCTGGGAGATAAGAGGCTGATCCTCTTGTGTTCTGTGAGTTTCTACATTTGAGCATTTTTTCTGCTGTACTGATGATTTCATTATCCCTGCATAGTTTTTGGATGAATGTTATTATGGGGTGCCATCCTTCTTGCTTCAGTTTAGGACAACTGTTTTTCTTTGATTGTTAAAATCTTTCTCTAGTTTGTAAAAATCACAAGACTTATCTGAAGCCATGTGCAGTACCTCACAACTGGCAAACTTAAGGGTACTACACATGTTCAGATCTAGTGTGTCCACACTTTACACAAATATGTATGTTTGACCTGCACCATTTTCCAACATGACCAAACATCCATCACATACCAGGCTGCCATAACCTTCTCTGGGAACTTTTCTTTATGAAAAGAGAGGATCTGCATTGGTGTGTCTACTAAGCCATCAATTCCCTTCTTTCTGATGCATTTTACCTTGGTTAATCCTTGTTCTGCCATTTCAATTTTAAGAGTTTATTCAGAGTATTTCAGAAGTTTCTTATTGAAGATCACCCTCTTAACCAAATTCATATAATGATTTGGTTTATCTTTTGTCTTTAGTCCATTTCACATACAAAATTTAGGTATAACAAATGAGAATATGTACAATACTTAAAATACAAAAAGACGGGCATTCAGAGTCAATGGTTTACTATCTGTAGTGATAAAACAATAATTTTCCACATTCATCTTGATAATTCCTTATTTTCCATTTTCCCCAAACATCTTTGATATATCAAGAAGTATATCTTTATCCTCTTCCCATTTGCCCACTTTCTGTGCGTCATCCTTAATGTGTGTCCATTCCTTATGTGTCTTATCATTGCAGTACCTGTTTATTTTGCCCCATGACCCCTTTTCTTTCAATGTCTCTTGGATTTTTCTATTGAGCTCAATAGATCCCCACTGAACCTAAATATATGGGTGTATAGTGTTTATACCAGCTTTATCTGTTGTATACAACTGTTCTCTGTTGCTGACATTTAGTGAAAACTGTTTCCTCTGAAATTTAACTTATTTTTCCCTATAGCTAACTTAACCCAAAGCCGATGGGCATGGCATACATGTATATGCCATGCCCACTGTGAGTTTACTTTATTAATTGTTTTTACACATAGATGACTCCACTTCTACTAAGTAACAATGAGCCAATTATGAGTACTACCCATCTCACATGTTTATCCTTTTTCTTGATTGTCAAAAATATTTTAAGGTTTCTTATATTGCTGTTACTAATGTCAATAACATTATTGTAATTAAAATGTCTAAAATAAGAATAACACCGTTGATATTCATAGCATTTGAAAAAAAAAAAGGAAATTTTCACAAATACAAGGAAAGGTGAAATCAGGTAAAGTTACAAGGTCTACTGACTCATTTGTGGCTAAGCACATGCAGAGCCATTTATGTGCAGACACATTTCACGAAAGTTTTTAAATAAGCATAGCTTTTTCCCCCAGCGCCATTGGGTTAACATATAATGGGAAATGATCACTGAATAATTCACTTAACCCCATGGTAAGTTAACTACTCACATTCCATAATACTATAATATTATTAGGTTCCATTACGCCTTTAAAGTGTCCTTTCCCCCCCCACAATATTTTGCAAATGTTTGCCTACTTGTCTTTCACTATTTCCCATTTTTTGTTCCCTCCTGATCTTTGCACTTCACCAGGAGTGATCTCAGGGTCGTAGAGGTTGTTTCACTCACTACACTTTATTTTTCTTTCTTTTCCTTTAATAGATAGTTATCTTCCAGGCCGTACTTTGTTCCTTTGCAGGAACACTAGTATTTTTCTTTTTCATTTTGGTGTCTTTGGGGGGTGTTCCTTTCACAGCCTCCTCTCCCTTTTTCTGTTCTTTGGTTTCTTTGTCCAATACTTGTGCCAGCCAATTCTGGACTTGTGCTCTTACCACAGAACCTACACTGAGCATCCTGCTGACAGGTCCATGACTTGTGGCCCCATTGGCAGCACTTCAGGCACAAGACTGGTGGCTCCATGTACAGAGCCACCCTCCTGTACCCTACTTCAGAGATAAATTCTCTCTCTGGCACTTCTCCTTTCACATGGGCATTGAGTTAACTTCACTCCTCACCTTTTTCACCCAAATAAATGTTTTAGCGTCCAGATGACAGTATGGGTTCAGTATCATTAGACAGTGAGCAATGGTAACTTTCATCAATTTTTTTACCTTGGAAGTCGCCACTGTCCCCTTGTATCCCTTAGTCTTCAGGATCAGCTCCGCCTTGCCTGCCTGCACAGTGAGATACAGCCTGCCTCTGCCTTCCTTTTACAGTGGCTTGAAACCACGATGATCACGACCTACTTGCATGGGCCACTAAATTTGCCATGAAACTCATGATGCACAGCAGTCTTTTCCTGCCATTCACACTCACAACATTCTGGGTTCCTGTTTCCATTACCTGGTCACTTTCTACCTAGTCATTTTTCTTTCTCTTCTTCCACTTGCATCCATTTTCACTTCCACAAAAGTCCACGCTTCCTTCACTTTTTTCCTTCTTATGGGATCCCCTTACATGTCTGTTTAGCGAGGAGAGATTT
>NC_051386.1:2422494-2427494 GCF_015228065.2 Penaeus monodon | reverse complement strand
CTAGAAAATTGCGAACCGGTGTTCAAATCCCATGATTCATACCAAATCTGTCAACCAAGTACCAATGTATAATGACAAAGTATTTCACAAACAGAAAACCAAACCGTTCATCTATCCTCAATGATTTCAGTGCGAAAAACTATATATGCAACTAGGTAAAACTCAGAGTAGATGAACAAAAAAGTAATTGCCCACACTAAAAATAACCAAACAGTATACCTGGAGATGCTGTGTATATTTTGCCTAGGGTAATAAGTGCGACATAATGTTACTATGATTGGTAAAACTTTCAATGACGATAATTACGCCACCTCCGTAATACATAATTGCGCATCTGCAACAAAAGATGTGATACGTTCGTAACAATACTGACACTGACAGAAAGAGTTAATGAATTTTAGCCAGGCAATTAAAATGAACCTTAATAAATGTATCTAGGAAAAGACAGAAATTTTCAGTATGAACGTAAATTAAAACTTAGTGTTAGGAAACATAAGAATGGTAGAGAGAAGAGTAGAAATGAGTTCCACGGGAAGAAAATCTCAGATATTGGCGAAGAAGTTATTTATGAAGTAAGTTTTAAAGAAGAACGGGATGGAAAAGAACCTTAACCCCTGAAAGGTACAGGAAAGACAGATGAATATAGGAGTACTGTGATGAGACGAAAGGATTGTGCAAAACATGTCGTTTACCTGGCACATGAAAGATTAAAGGATGAGCAAGTCGTGGACAGAAGGCAAATTCTATAACAAGCTGAACAAGATCACAATCGGCGCAACAAAAAATGGACTTAGAACTGCTTAAGTTGTCAACAGACAGAACGGGATGGAAAATCATGATCGCCAACGCCCTGAAAGGACAAGGCACTTGAAGAAGAAGAAGAAGCAACAGAAGTACTGCTGATGTCATGTTTACAATATTATCCTACAAAACAATGCCTCGGCTTGCCTCTTTCCTGGCACATGAACTTTTGAATTTCCTGTATTTCTGTCGTGGACAGATACGCATTATTCGTAAACAACGCGAGGCAGAGCGGACGCACCATCCGGTCGCAACATCAAAAAAATAGAACAATGCGGCGAAGATGAGGGCGAAATCCAGAAAAAATGGTCAGATGAAAAGATGGTAAACAGGAAGATGACCCATGACGTCAAACTGAGCGCGTGGTTCACGCCATGACTAACAGAAACTTCTAGAAACCACGAATACGAAAACAACTACTTGGAGCCGATCACTAGATATATCACAATATTCAAGTCGGGTATCAAGAAAATAACACGGAAGGCAGATAGACAAAAGTTAAAGTGATAAATACAGTGTTGAAAATTTGCTGGGACATAGGAAAGTCCTGACGCAGATAGTTTTCGAATAAGTGAAGAGAAATTATAATTATATTCATGATAACTGCTAAGGGCGTGACCGGAAGGGCTCCCATAGCGGGGATAAAAGACGGGTCGAGACAGACCAACGTAGGAGTAGGAGTAGGAGTAGGAGTTTGGAGTTGGTCTTGAAAGTCATCCCTGGTAACACCTTGCAGCCATGTCACTTTGGTGGCATTTGTGGGTAAGCCCTATTGAAGCAATTTAAGTGTTTCTTGTTTAAGGGGGAACATGGTGGACGGGAATGTGCTATGGAAAATGTGTATTAAGTAGTTTATAAGTATTTCTTGATTGATGTATGACTATATAAAGGACCAAGAATTGTATTTGACTAAGTTCAGTTTAGAAGTAATAATTATATAATGGAATAATTATAGATTTGATTGTCAAGTTTGAAAGTTTGAAGAATGATATAATTGAAGACATATAGATTTGAATTCTAAGTGTACTGATATATTGAGTTAGCATAGAGAGTAAGGAATTAATGATTTACTTTTACGAGATCTCAGCTCTACGGAAGTGTGACTTAACAGTGATGATGATTGTTAATTTCCGGTAGAGCGTAAGAATAAGTTTGTGTTTTGTATGTAATCATTAAGTATTTCCTAGAATAAGTTTGCTTGAGTTAATTGCGGCTTAGCAATATTAATTCAGTATTATGATTGCTTGATTAAGCACAAGACATTTTATGTCCATTTCAGAATGTACTCATTTACTTTTTGGAGATAATCTTGAGTTTAAGTTAGTAATTGTGTAAAGACATTAACTTAGTATTTTAAATTGCTTGGTATAAGTCATTCATCTTGCCTAAATATAATTCTCACTATTTTCTGTATTTCAATTTACTTACAAATATTTTTATGATTTCAATCATTGTATGTGAAGAAAGGAATTCTTTTATTAACTGCTTATGTCTATTTTAAGCATTGACATTGGTTAATTAATAACAGCTTGCTTAAATTTATATTATGTAGTTTGTATGTTAACAATTAGAGTAAAGTGGCAAGTTATTTGTTAAAGTTAAAAGATGGATAATTAATATGGTATAATTATTGTATTGGATTATAATAAACTCAGATGTTATATTATTGACATATAAATTTATGTGATTGACTTTACATGTTTACTATATATAATACTTTACAGTTAATAAATTAGTTGTAGATTCTCTAATAAGTTGTGAATTTTCCTAAACAAATTAATACAAGTTGAAAGAGTAAGATCTGTGAGAGAAATATGACTAGTATGAACTATTAAGATTATATCAGATATTGAGGAGATAATATATTATGTTGATGCAAAGAGGCAACAACATTTGGTGGCAGCGTAAGGGATCGAATAACTAATGCCAGTTGGGGAAATAATAGATAATATTCTTTCCTCGGCCTTGGCCGACCTTGAGAATTTGGCACTTACGCATTCTGTTTCGGCAGCCTCACGAACACACACACCTTCCCCTCTCCCCTTATCCCATTCTACTGGAGGCGCCATGGCCACACCGGAGGAAACAGCGGGGGTATCCTCAGCGGAGTAGAGTGAATGATAACAACGGTGTGAGTGACATTAGTGGGGACGGAAATTCACTAGATAGTCTAATCAATTTGCTCACTCAACAGCTGTCCTCATCTGAGATTGATAACCACAACAAAGTCAGTATAAGTATAGGATTTGCGGGTGATGGAGTGTACAGTCATCCATCTACTACACTGGCCTTGTGTGGAGACCTTTGTCTTTCTTCTCAAGACTTTTAAATAAGGCAGAAAGAAATTATAGCACCCTTGAACGAGAAGCCCTCGCAATAGTGTATGGTCTTAAAGTAAACAGACCCCAGCTGTTGGGGCACAAAGTAAGGATTTTGACAGATCATAGACCCCTGAAGTATATCTTTATTACTAACTCCAATAATACACGAGTAGCTCGATGGCGATTGCAGGTAGCTGAATATGATATTGAAGTTGACTACCTCACAGGCAAAGATAATGTTGTCGCAGATGCGCTCTCTCGTATTAGACTGGACGGAGAAGTTATTGGAGCTGTTACTTTAGATGATGGGACCAGAGCAGATGAAGTTCTAGAATGGAACTTACGTAGCTTGTCTGTAGCTCAGAACAAAGATGTAAAATGGGGAAAGTTAAAGGAATACTTGAGAGGTAATTCCGAGGTTATACCAAAACTCACAGTTACAGTTGGGCAGTTTAGATTAGGAGAAGATGGTCTTCTCTATAGGCTTTTTCAGGATAAATATACGCATAAGATTAGACAAATAGTCATTCCTTCCGCATTTGTCCACAAGGTGATTAAGCTAAACCATGTCCTTCCGATTGCGGGACACGGTGGAAAGAATGCAACTTTAGCTCGCCTTCGGAGAATGGCATATTGGCCATCCATGGTGAGAGATGTTGAAAAGTTTCTGAAGTCATGTAAGGTTGTTTGAAATTCAAACCGGCACGATGTGCCAAGGCACCAATTTTAAGGTATCCTGAGGTAACTCGTCCGTTCCAGAGAGTTCACCTTGATCTAATTGGTCCTTTACCTGTTAGTGATCACGGGCATAGATACATTCTTACCGTAATCGATAGTTTTACAAGGTACGGCATTGCAGCTCCATTGAAGACTAAAAGTGCTAAAGAAGTTGCTGAAGCATATGTTAGACAAGTTATATCTATATTTGGAGCCCCTGAATCTGTTGTGAGTGATAATGGAGGTGAATTCTTAGCTGAAGTTTTTTCAGGGAGTTCAAACCATATTAGGAATAAAGCATAGTACAGTAACCCCATATCACCCTGCTGCAAATGGTATGGCAGAGAGATTTAATGGATCATTAATAAGAATTTTACGTACCATGGTAGATGATGTTGCATCATGTTGGGATGAGATGTTACCCCTAGCCTTATTGGCCTATAACATGGCCTACCATCGCATTATTGGCGATACCCCATTTTTCCTTACATTCCTGAGAGACCCATGTCTGCCTTTTATTAAGTTTTGTAGACCAGGAAGGTGCTACTATAATATTGATGACTACAGACAGAAGTTATTAGCAACTGCAGGCATGGTATTTGAGTTGGTTCAACGGGAGGTTGCAATGTCCCTCCCCAATGCACCAGGACCAAGGAAGTTGAACAGACCCTTTACTGTGGGTGACAGGGTGTACATAAAGAATGTAAAAAAGTCGGGAGAATCACGTAAGTTTGCTCCTTTGTATGTAGGTCCCTACCGAGTGCTAAAGATTATTAATCCTGTTATTTTGAAGATAAGGAATTTGAGCACTGGTAAGGTTTTAAATGTGCACATTGACCGAGTTAAAGTTGTTGCAGAGAGTGAAATTTCTATTGATGAAAACCCATATGTGGGACGCCCATACCCACTGCCAGATGAATCGTTACATTCTCATATGCAACAAGATAATGTTCCATGGGAAGAATGGCTTCTTAGAGACTTAGAAGGCGTTGACATTGATGAGGAAGCTGACGCTTTAGCTTTAGAGAATGTAGATGAAGAGAAAGGTAGTATGGGTATGGATAGTGACAGAGATTGCGTGAATGAAAGAACTAACCAAGTTTCTGCAGGTGAAAACTCCGGTGAGGCACTTCCTGGCGCTTCCGCTCCTCATCCTATCAC
>NC_051386.1:2397494-2417494 GCF_015228065.2 Penaeus monodon | reverse complement strand
GAGTTCAAAAAGTAACTGAAATTGCAAACAACATCTACAACACAGGTCTCATTCCAACTGACCTCAACAAGTCTGTATTCATAGCGCTTCCCAAGAAACCTGGAGCAAGTGAATGTGAACTCCACAGGACAATAAGTTTAATGAGCCACATTACAAAATTGATCCTGAACGTTTTGCTCAAGAGAATGAAGACCAAAATAAGGGAAGAAATATCGCAAGAACAGAATACATACATGAGAGGAAAAGGGACTCGGAATGCAATATTTATATTGAGAATGTTGGGAGAAAGAGCAATAGAAGTTTAGAGAGACTTATACCTATGCTTCTTTGACTATAGCAAAGCATTTGATAAGGTGAAACATGACGAAATGTTTAGAATGTTGGAAGCATTAGATATTGATGGAAAGGACTTACAACTGATTAGGAACTTGTATTGGGAATAGAGTGCTGCCATCAGAATAGACGGAGAAATAAGTGAGTGGACATCAGTCAAGAGAGGTGTAAGACAAGGGTGTGTATTATCACCAGCTCTGTTTAACTTATACACTGAAATTATTTTAAAGGAGATTAAGAACATGCCAGGTGTGAAAGTTGGAGGTATCGATATTAACAACTTGAGATATGCAGATAACACTGTCCTAATAACAGAAACAGATCTTCAAAATATATTGAAAAAGGTTGTAACAGAGAGAAGAAAGGTCTTCAGATAAACATCAAGAAGACGGAATGTATGGTGATATCAAGGAAGAATATAACACCAAAATGTTCTTTGAATATCAAGGGTGAAGAAATAAAGAATGTTGAGAAATTCACATACTTGGGTAGTTTGATAACATCAGATGGAAGAATTGTAACTGAAATAAAGAAAAGAATTGGTATGGCAAAGGAAGTCTTCAACAAGATGAGTGCTGTCTTTAAGAACAGACAGTTGAAGGTAAAAACCAAAGTTAGAGTGTTAGAATGTTATGTGTGGTCAGTTTTGCTTTATGGGTGTGATGCTTGGACAGCAATGAAAATATGAAAGAAAGATTAAAATCAGTAGAAATGTGGTTCCTCAGAAGAATGCTCAGGATTTCATGGACAGAAAGATTTACTAATGAAGAAGTTTTACGAAGAGCAGGAGTTAAAAGAACCTTGATGAAAGTTATCAGGAAAAGACGAATGCAATTTCTAGGACACGTAATGAGATGTAAAGGATTAGAAAAATTAGTGTTAACAGGAAAGATAGAGGAAAAGAGAAACAGGGGTAGACAAAGGCAGAATTCATCACCAGCTTGAACAAAGATCTCAATATGGGCGGAAGTGACTTAGAACTGCTAAAGTTGTCAACAGACAGAACGGGATGGAAAACCATGATAGCCAACGCCCTGAAAGGACAAGGCACTTAGAAGAAGAAGTCACTGTACATTGTCATCATCACCATCAATATTATTATCTTTGTTACCTATGTTATAATTTACCTTGTGTTTCGCACGCTCGTTCGCACGGTCCGCCATAATTATCGTATGAGAGCGAGGCTAGCACGCACCGCACTGGAAAAGTTAGACGTCAGTTTATACACATTTATCGTTTTCACAGATATCCGGGGGGGGGGGGGTTAAGAAGGATGGTATAGAGGGAAGGGGAAAGGAAGGGAAAGAAGAAAGGGGACTTAAAGTGTGTACTAGTATATATATATATATATATTATATATATATATATATATATCTATATATATATATATAAAATATATATATATATATATATATTATATATATATATTTGCATATAGACACATATATATCTATTAGTGTTTTTTATCTATGTATATATGTATGTGTATTACACACACACACACACACACACACACACACACACACACACACACACACACACACACACACACATATATATATATATATATATATATTATATATATATATATATATATAATATATATATATATATATGTGTGTGTGTGTGTGTGTGTGTGTGTGTTGTGTGTGTGTGTGTGTGTGTGTGTGTGTGTGTGTGTGTGTGTGTGTGTGTGTGTGTGTGTTGTGTGTGTGTATGCATGCATGCATGTATATATATATATATATATATATATATATATATATAAAATAGATATATATAGATATATATATATATATATATATATATATATATATATATGTATATATGTATATATATATATACACACACACACAAATATTCATATGTGTGTGTGTGCGTGTATACATATACATATATGTACGCATGTACTTCTTCATTCTTAAATTTCTGCATTAGTTGATACATCTAAAACAGACGGCCGCCGCAGCCCCGGGCGCTTCCAGCTGCTCCTTCCCGGCTGAGGCTTTTGTTTACATCTGAATCAGAGAAAACGGGAAAGGCCCCTTATTTTCAAGAGAACTTAAAAGTCTTATAAAATATGGGTTGATATCTTTGCTTTTCCCACTATAGCGAATTGAATCATACGGATGTGGTTTGTTTTCATTTTAATTATGTTTTGGGGTGAACTTTTATGAGCGGTTATGTATCTTTGCCGGTATGCTTATGCGGTCGGGAAAATAGTTGGAACAACAGGATGAAAATGGCCGCTCTGTGGTTCTGTGTTTACATTGAGGACTTGACAATTCTCTCTTCGAATTTGTAGATTGGTTTTACTGAGCTGTGTGTGTCATTTGAGTTTACAATGTGTGTGTCGACGCGGAAACCAGACGACGGACCTGATAATTTCCTGATAGTTGTGGGAGCGATGAACTTCAACGCCGATTCTATTATCGCAAAGTGATTTCTTCTTTTTTTTTTTAAATACTAATTTTGAAAAATTTCCCCAAGACAAATCCCTCCAGGAAGGATAACCCGCCGAAGCTTCTCGGTAAGTGAGAATGGACGTATATCCTCGAACATGACAGAAAAGAGAGCGAAATGACGGACACAGCGAGTCACTCACACCTCCTTGACACACGGCGGGGGGGGGGGGACCCGAGGCTGCTAAGAAAGCGGTTTTTTTTACCCTTATCTCCTCGAATTTGGCCCTTCGTTACGGAAATCCTTGACTCCCATGTTACTTTGGATGGCATTTTCCTCTGATTTCGGCGTTTGAGCTCCCGCGGGGTCTTGGCGAGATGATAATGGCATTGGGATGAGAAATGGGTGGGTCCCTGCCCCTGTCTTTGTCAAGGAAAAGGGCTAAATTCTGCTGTTTTTCGTCGTGCTTTGGGGACGAATGGCAATGATTGTATGGCAGAGACTGGCTTAGTAATTTTGTTATGCATGTTTGATAATCTAGTCCGGGTTTTACCTGAAGAATCAAATTATTAAAGCCAGTTTTGTGAGAAGCATTGGGCACACCCCTTATTACTGTGGAGTGTGTCAGGTAATTCATGTTTCTTGAAATACTGATTTTTATGGCTTTTTCACGCATTCAAAGGGATTTTTTTATGAAAGAACATGGGAAGTGTGAACACCTTTAGTGCATTAAACTTAAAACTTTATATATATGTAAAAGTCTATTTACACATATGTATAGGACATTGTAAACACCTCAAAAAAAATATCTGAAGGACATATTTTTGACCAATATTTTATTTCTACCCATTAAACACAGTATATTAGTTACAGACTTATGATTTCAAACATTTCTCCACACTTATTATTTAAGATATCACAGTTTGAAATCTCTGCTACCCATTATTTAAGATATCACAGTTTGAAATCTCTGCTACCCATTTTTTTTTTTCACCACAAATTCACCACCTCATTTCTCTATATTTAGAGAATTTGTTCTAATTTTACATCACTTTGAAATGATGTAATGTTAGGACGGCATCAAATAAGCACAGACTTAACCCTTACAGGCACAGTACATGAACCATCACTTTGTATTGTTGATATAAGGATTTGGTAATTACCTAGTCATTGCTTGGTGAAGGCTAGATATTTAGGTTAATGCCTTGAGGAAGTGTGTTTAATTTTCCAAGTTTTAATTAACTTGTAAGTGTGACTGTGATATTAACCCGATGATGCTGGGAATGACATTTATGCTGGTGTCATGCCCACTGTGAGTTTACATTATAAGTTGTTGTTACACATTGATACTTCTGCAAGTACTTGGTCATGAAGGAGTCAATTACTAATACCATCTGTCTTGCCTGTTTATCCATTTTCTTGGTTTTCGGAAATATTTCCTTCCATCTCATATTTCTAAAAGTAATGTTAAGAACATTTTAATAATTATAGTGCCTGTGATGATAATAGCAACATCCATATTGATAGCATTTGTAAATAAAAATAATGTTTCCCAAAAACTTAAAGAAAAAAAAAATCAGGTGAGCTCACAAGGTATACTAATTCACTCCTTGGTGGATGACTGAGCACTTGTGGAGGCATATATATGCAGAGACGTTTCTCTGAACAAAACTACTGTAAACAGTATATTTTCCCAGTGGCATTGGATTAACCCTTTGCTAACGGTTGGCATGTATGCACATGCCATGGCATGGCTGGACTATCTGCCAGGGTCATGTACGTACATGCCATGGTGTATGTATGGACATGCCACGAGTTTTTTTTTTTTTTTTACAATCACGGCAAAATATTATTTTTCTGCCACTGAAAGTGTGATTAAGTCGTTTTTAACACACTCATTTTTACCATACAAAAACAAAAAAAAAACAACGATTTCAACTTCATGATGCTACACATGCTTATTTTATTCAGACTATAGACCGATTAATGATCAACTATGGAGTCTATATAACGACAAAAATATCATTCAGTCTCGAT
Source organism: Penaeus monodon (assembly GCF_015228065.2). Lineage (NCBI taxonomy): Eukaryota > Metazoa > Arthropoda > Malacostraca > Decapoda > Penaeidae > Penaeus > Penaeus monodon. The sequence goes on along the minus strand of NC_051386.1, from coordinate 2,412,721 downwards.
TTATCAGGAAATATGGCAAGTAAAGACTTTAGAAAATATTGATAACTGAAAATATAACATATGCTCGTAGTATTACGTAGAAACGGCAAGGGATGCAGGTATTTGGCATGAGTGGTCGCGCATACTTGGGCGATGATATAAGCCCCCGGCAGCGAGGCCCGGGCCACTATGAATACTACCCGTCGGGAAAGGGTTAATAAAACTCAAATCAGCACAGCAGGTATCATTTTTCTTTTTTTTTTTTTTTTTTTTTTTTTTTTTTTTTTTTTTTATGCCTAATGATATTGTCATCAGCTTTGTTAATTTTGGGTTTAGGGGCTTTTAGAAATAATAAAATGTTCGCAAGCTAATACATTTTTATGTGAGCATGTTTTATAAAAGTAACCATTAATTGAAGTTGCAGATATTGTATAGGAAATGGTAGTTTGTTTTCTTTAAGCTTATATGTATATATTCCCCGATATTACTAATCAAACCCAAACTACCATGTACCTTTGACATCATTCTTCATTAGTGTTACTGCCTGTCGTAGCACAAGCAATAGACTAGGTTGCCAGGACATACAGTACTGTGCTTGCCAAGAATGCAGGCATGAGGGGGCAAACAATCCCCATTTAACTTGATCCTAATGGCATGCGCATGCTTTCAACCTGACCCCTAGTCAGAGTCACTCAAGTGTTGTGACTTTGCACTTTGATGTTTTTTCCCATAAGATATTCTCTCACTATCTCTTTCTCTTTCTTTTTCTGTCTTACCCTCTTACCCTCTCTCTCTTTCTCTCTCTCCCTCTTTTACACTGTCTCTTTTTATTTTCTGTTTCTTTTTTTTTTCTCTTTCTGTTTTCTCTCTGTCTCTGTTTTCTCTCTCTCTGTTTCTCTCTCTCTCTCTGTTTCTCTTTTCTCTTCTCTCTCTCTCTCTCTCTCTCTCTCTCTTTTCTCTCTCTCTCTCTCTCTCTCTCTCTCTCTCTCTCTCTCTCTCTCTCTCTCTCTCTCTCTCTCTCTCTCTTTCTCCCTCTCCTCTCTCTCTCTCCCTCTCTCTTTCTCTCTCTCTCTCCCTCTCTATAATGGTCTCTAATTTGAATGATACTAGAATACCACTATATTATCTGGCAGGTCCAGAGGAAAACTCAGTATCTGTTTCTCAGCTTTATTGAGGGAACAGACACGTAGATTAAAAGGGATCTTGATGCGGTAGACGTGGCGGAGGCGGCGTCAACTCCTACGGGTTGGAGGGAAGGTGTTATCGGTTAAAGGGGAACGGACTCGGACTGACTCCTTCGGGTATTTCTGGGTCACTTCCAGCCTAGGGCGTGGGGACACAGCTGTTGCCCTCGGCTGCCCCCTCCAGGCGTTTCTCGTTATCGCCGAAGGTGAGGTCATGACCCAGGAGGTCAGCAGCTGCCTAGCCAAACTCCTTGATTAATGGATGTCACCCCGGCTCAGGCAGATTTCACTATTTATAGATGTCCAATATAAGATGTGGATAATTCTATTTCCGTTACAGGATGTGGATAATTCTATTTCGGTTACCAGTGGACCATGTGGCTGTTTTCCACGTGGTCCACTGGTAACCAAATAGAATTATCCACATCCTGTAACGGAAATAGAATTATCCACATCTTATACTCCCTCCCTCTCTCTCTCTCTCTCTCTCTCTCTCTCCTCTCTCTCCCCTCTTCCCTCTCCCTCTCCCTCTCCCTCTCCCTCTCCCTCCCTCCCTCTCCCTCCCCCTCCCCCCTCCCCTCCCTCCCTCCCTCCCTCCTCTCCCTCCCTCCCTCCCTCCCTCCCTCCCTCCCTCCCTCCCTCCCCCCTCCTCTCTCTCTCTCTCTCTCTCTCTCTCTCTCTCTCTCTCTCTCTCTCTCTCTCTCCTCTCTCTCTCTCTCTCTCCTCCTCTCTCTTCTATTATTATTATGATTATATGATTATGATTATTTTTATTATGATAATATGATTATTATTTTGATGTTATTGATTATTATTTATGTGATTATGATTGATTATTAATTATTACTGTTAGCATTAGCATTATTATTTTGTTTTTGTTATTGTAATTATTCTTTTTTTTTCTTTTCCTTTCTTTTATTACAAGTATTATGTTGATAGAGCCCCACTTTCAAGTTATTGGTACTACTACTATTGCATTTTTTTTATTGCTGATGTTTTTTTATTAGGACTTCACAAATATGGAGCAAGAGCTAAGGCAGATACCATTAATAAGACCTAAAAGGGTATTGGCTTTAAAACAATATTCAGAAAAAAAGGTTAGGTCACCATTGCTAATCAGAATCCATGAATATATACTTTGATCCATTGACAAGGCCTGTACATTTTGCATGTGAAAAAAGATAAGTAAACTTTCATCATATATTTTTCCAAGATGAAACCTGGTGATTTCATTGTATATGAAATGTGGTGATATTGAAAATTTATTATTGTACAAATAACCAGATCTTGTCAATCTTCCCGAATATATGGAGTGAGTTTAATTGGTCTTTGCATAAGGAAGACTGTAAATACTATGGTATTGCTTCATGTATTTAACTGTTTTTTTTCATTTCCATAATTTATATTTTCTAATGTTGTTACCAATGTGGTGCTAATTTTCATGATTGCAATTGAGAAATTGAAGTATTTGCAAGATCCTAGACTTTGGCTGCATAAAGACCTGCAAGGAATTTCATAGTTGTTGCTAGCCATTACACAGATCCCATGAAAAATCACAATTAATCATTTACAGCAGTGTTCCCAAAAGTATTTAGTAAATATGCTTAAAAATGATAATACACCAAAACTTGATTCTAAAAGCTGAATGTAGATTTATAGGATTAAAGGTGAATCAGCACTCTAAGAATATTTTATTTTTTGTTTTGAAGGGTAATGGAGGCAAGTGACTTGGTAGGAAAGAATTTTTGAGGTACTTGACTGCTGATCCATGCTTCTGTGTGTTTCTTTTGTTTTCATTTATTTCAGTAAAACTTTAAGTAGCGTTTTAGGGTAACATAATGCAGCATAGTTAAGTCTTCGAGTTGTGAATGTTTATGGTTCTGTATAAATACATCTGATTTCCTTGATTAGTCATATTCATTGCGTAATTTGTTTATATTTATATATGCTCCATCACTGACAAGTTTTAGCATGGATAACTCATCCTGGCAAGTTCTTGCTTTGGAAAAATGATTTTATGCTAAGCTATCAAGACCAATTTGTTTGTTTTTTCTTCATATATAGAAGTCTGTTGTTTTAGATAAGTAATATGAAATATTAAGTGTGTTGAGTGAGTATCTTAAGTGTTTTTGATGTTTGTGTTCAAAAGGAGAGGGTTGATAAAAGGAGAAAGATAGTGACTGTTTAAAGATGTAATCACATCGTAAAATTCATTATGAGGGCAATATGAAATATGCAAGGGCTCTGTTAAGGTACTAGGACTATACAAGGAAAAGAAGAAGAAAGGAAAAGAAAAAGAAAGAAAAGAAAAGAAAAGAAAAAAAGAAATAGAGAGAGAGAGAGAGAGAGAGAGAGAGAGAGAGAGAGAGAGAGAGAGAGAGAGAGAGAGAGAGAGAGAGAGAGAGAGAGGGAGGAGAGGGGGGAAATCAATGATAAGATAGAGAGGTGAAGGCATGAGAGAGGGCTTAGACCTTGTGTAGTCAGAGGGAGCAAAATATGGAAACACTTTACTTGTTTTAATTTTCTATTTATTAAATGACTCATCTATTGTAGGCTTTACTTTCATACATTTTGATTTGTGATTTGCAAACTTTAAATTTGTTTGCTATAACATTTTATACAGCTTTTGTTGATTATGTTTGCTTTAAAATTTGTTACTTAATAAGTAGTTATAGTTTTTAGTACTTATTATAAGTATTATCTAATATAAGAGATATAGCACTTCTTAGTGTTTTGCTCTTGACATTGCATTATTAATTAGTTTAAAAAAGATTTGCTTATTTTTGATTCCAAAGGAAATTTTAGAAATCTTGTCAAATGTGTATTTTAGATAAACATTTTTTAGAATAAGAGACTACATATTTTATGTTTGTTTATGTTATTTGGTTAGCTGAGAGGGAGTATAGGGGTTTTGAATGTGTGTGAGAGGGAGTGGGAGGGTGAGTGAGTGGGGGAGAGGGAGTGGGGGGGGGTGAGTGAGTGAGAGGGAGTGGGGGGAGTGAGTGAGAGGGAGTGGGGGGAGTGAGTGAGTGAGTGAGAGGGAGTGGGGGGGGTGAGTGAGTGAGTGAGAGGAGAGGATGGAGTGATAAGTGATTAAGGGCAGTGGGGAGAGTGAAGAATGGGGTGGGTGAGGAGGGTGGGGTGAATGAGTGATGAGGAGTGGGGAGTATGAGTGAGTGAAGGGAGTGGGGGTGGTCAGTGAGAAGGACGGGGCGAACCTGAGTGAGTGGATAACTGTGGGGGGAGTGAAGTTTTCAGAGTGGGGGTTTGTGAGTTGAGTCTTTTCTGGGGCTTCGTGGTCGAGTTTCGTAGCTTGGCTGTTTTGTGGGGTCATTTTCTTCGAGCAGGGATCTGGGGGGTGAGTGTTGGGTGGGGGTGTTTGGTTGTTTTTGGTGTTGTGTCGTGAGTGAGTCTGATTGTCTGTGAGTGGGCTGGGTCTTGAGTTCCAGGGATGGGGTTTGATGGGCTGGATCTCCCAGTGAGTGAGTGGTCGGGGGTACGTGTGCTGAGAGTCTTTGGGTAGTGGAGTCGGGGGGGGTTGTGACGTGAAGGAGTGGGGTTGTGAGTGGGAGTTCGGGGTGAGTGCTGAGTTGAGGTGGGGTTTAGTCTAGTGAGTCTTTGGGGTCTGTGGTGAGTGAGTTTGTATAATAAGATAATCATTAATACAATATATTAATAGTATCAATAATAACAATACATATATTTATCATTATATTTTATGCACATCCTGTATCATTAGTTCATGAATGCCATGACATCAAATGACGTGTCTGACATCATCCACTTCTCATAGCCACAGTACAATCTAAAGCGGCAAAACACTTCACAACTTCTAGATTTTCCAGAGTGATTGTATGCTTTCTCTCTCTCTAACCTCAACTGATATTTGCCCAGCGGATCCGGTTCCTCTCCTCACTCTCATCTCTCCTCTCCTCTCTCTCTCTCTCTCTCTCTCTCTCTCTCTCCTCTTCTCTTTCTTCCCTCTCTCTCTCTCTTCCTTTCCCTCCCCCTCCCCCTCTCTCTCTCTCTCTTCCTTTCCTCCTCTCCTCCTCCCTCTCCTCCCTCCCCTCCCTCTCTCCCCTTTTCCCCTTCCCTCCTTCTCTCTCTCCCTCTCATCTCTCTCTTTCTCTTCCTCTCTCTTCATTCAAATCTCAGTCTCTTTCCGTTAGTTTCTCATTTTTGCCTTATCTTCTCTCTCTGTTCTCTCTTTCCTCTCGTTTTGTCTCTTTGGGCTGGCCCCGTCTCTCTTCTCCTTCTCCTCTTATCAGTAACTCCTTTCTTCGTTTTTCTTGTTCGTCACTTTCCTCCCCTTCCCCTCCCGCCCCCCCACCACCCACACTACTCCATCTCCACACCCCACTCCTCACCTCCTCCACACACTCTCCACTCTCTCACCCTCTCGCTCTGCCGCATGCTAGCCGGTTCGTATTTTCTTTTCTCTCTACCTGCTCTTTTCTTCTTTTTTTCTATATATTATATATTATTATTTTTATTGTGCTTTTATATTATTACATTCACTTTTATTCGTTTATTTTATTTCTATTTCTCATTATCAATTTCATTATTCTCGTCCATTTTCTCTATTATGTACCTTCAAATTTTATTATTTTATACTATGATTTTTTCTCTTCTATTATTATTATCTTTCTCTTATCATCTCTATTTCTCTATTTTTATCTCTCTCTAATTATCTCTAATCTATTCTATTTTATCTCTTTTATTCTCTTTTATTTATTTATTATTATTATCCAGTCTCTTTTTTACAAGTAGTCCGCTGTAGTTCTCCCCCGTCCTCTTCTTCCATTTCATTTCAGTTCCACTCTTCCCCCTCCCCCCTCCCCCCCCCCCCTTTCTCCTTTTTCCCTCCTTTTTTTTCCCCCCCCTCCCCTCCCCCTCCCTCCCTCTCCCCCCCCCCTCCCTCTCCCTCCCTCCCTCCCCTCCCTCCCCCCCTCCCTCCCCCCTCCCTCCCTCCCTCTCCCCCCTCCCTTCTTCTCCCCTTCCCCCTCTCTCCTCCTTATCTCCCTCCCTCTCTCCTCCCCCTCTTCTCCTCCTCTCTTTTCCCTTTCTCATCTCCCTCTCTCCCCTCTCCTCCTCTCATTTCTCTTCTCCTCGTCTTCAGTTATCAAAATACGAGTTATACAGTTGTTACCGTTAGTGTTATTATTTTATTTGGCTATTAATGCTGTTTTCTCGGTGTTTTTTTACTGAATTACGATTCTGTAACTATTGAGGGGAGGGGAGGGCAAGGGTTGCTTCTTATCCTCTTCGGGCACCAAGGAAATCGAAGAGAAAAGACCACATGTTGATTTTGGAGATAGAGTACTTGGTATGCGGACACCTCCCCCCCTCTCTCACACACACGCGCGCGCGCTCGCACACACACACACACACACACACACACACACACACACACACACACACACACACACACACACACACACACACACCACACACACACACGCGCGCGCGCGCGCGCATGGCTAGACGCGGTTACGTAATTGTATGATGATGATGTTTCTGTAATACCTGCTCTGTTGTTTTGTTATTGTTATAATAATAATAATGATTATTATTATTATTGTTATTATTGTGGCTGTTGTTATTATTATTATTACTATTGTCATTGTTATTATTATTATTATTATTATTATTATTATTATCATTATTATCATTATTATCATTATTATCATCGTCATTATTATTATTATTATTATATTATTATTATATTATTATTATTATTATTATTATTTCATGATTATTATCATTGTCATTATTATTATCATTATTATTATTATTATTATTATTTTTATTATTATTACCAGAGTCTCTTTTGGTGTACAAGTAGTTCCGCTGTAGTTCTCACCGGATACACTCTATCAGTCATTTTTATCAGTTTTAAAATAGTTCAACAGCTATTTTTATGTTACTATTTAAAGTTAGTCACTTTCTGATTCTTTTATAGTGGTTTTCTGTGTTACATATTATTTATTCATAATTTTTATAGTCACTTAATCATGTATGTGATTATGATCTCGAGTTTGCACGAGATAGATATTTGTGCCTCCCTTGGTGGACGAAGTTGGCCACTCGATTTTTTTTATTTTTGATAAGTTCTTTTCAGATGCATTATTGTTTGTCGTCTGTCGTGGACGGGGAAAAACGCCATCACGTGACGGAAAAGGTGCGTTGTTTTTGAAAGATTCCGTTGGGACTACAGAGGTTTCTCGGTGCGATTGAAAGCGCTTGTTGATACCGATCCCTGGAGGAAAGCACGCGATCGTACCGTCCACAGCGAACGGTAAACATTAATCGTGCCTAAAATAGCGTAGTTCGAGTCGACCGTTAATCACGTGACTGTACGCCGCCGCGAGTGCTGCTACCTTGGTGAGATTTTCGCAAATTCCTTTTTTTTCTTCTTCTTCTTCTTCTTTTTTATAGGGAAAAAAACAGACGCCAGACTCTAAATTTTCGTATTTAGTTTAGAGATATTGGAAGTGAGCTTTCTATTTTTTTTTTAGAAAGAGAACGTGACTAATATTTTATTTGAAGAAGGTGAGGTTTTAGATCATTGACTTTTAAGCCCGAAGTGCTGTAGATAGAGTTCAGAACTACTGTAGGTAATTCTCTCTCTCTCTTCCTCTTCCCTTTCCCCTTCCCCTTCCCCCTCTTTCTCTCTCCCTCTTCCCCCTCTTTCTCTCTCCCTCTTCCCCGCATCTCTCTCTCTCTCTCTCTCTCTCTCTCTCTCTCTCTCTCTCTCTCTGTGTGTGTGTGTGTGTGTGTGTGTGTGTGTGTGTGTGTGTGTGTGTGTGTGTGTGTGTAGTGAGTGAGTGAGTGTGTGTGTGTGTGGTGTGTGTGTGTGTGTGTGTGTGTGTGTGTGTTAGTGAGTGAGTGAGTGGTGTGTGTGTGTGTGTGTGTGTGTGTGTGTGTGTTTATGTATGTCGGCTCTATGTTTTCGATCACATGATGGGATATTTAGCAGTAAACAAAAAGAAAAAGATGTTTGGTTGATGGATGATGTATGAGGGAGCTAGAAATGTGGCGTTTGAGTGTGTGTGTGTGTATATGTATGTCTGTATGTGTGTGTGTGTGTGTATGTATGTATGTATGTATGTATTATGTATATTTATGTATGTGCATATATTATATGATGTGTGTGTGTGTGTGTGTAATATATATATTATTATTATTATATTAATATATATATATATATATATATAATATTTATCATATATTATACATATATATACATATACTATACATATACATATACATATACATATAATATATACATATAATATATATATATATATATATATAATATATATATTATATATATGTGTGTGTGTGTGTGTGTGTGTGTGTGTGTGTGTGTGTTGTGTGTGTGTGTGTTGTTGTGTATATGTATGTATGTTATGTATATGGTATAGTTATATATGATATGTATATTATTATATATATGTATATTGTTATGTATTGTATATAGTATTATATATATATTATATATATATATATATATTATATATATGTATATATTATATGTATGTATATATATATGTATATATATATATATATATTATTGTATATATATATATATGTATATATATATATATATATGTATATGTTATATATATGTATATATATGTATATATATATATATGTATATATATATATATATATATATATATATGTACACAAATATATAATTGTTTTAGACATTAGATCACTTATTCATTATATTTAGCACTTGTCGGCACCTTTACTTGGCTCCAATCCTGTCGTAGAAACGAGCAGCGCAATGGTTACATTATGTATGCAAATTCCCTAAGCTTATTTTCCCTGTCCGGCTTGAGCTTTTTAATTCATCTGAGAGATGACCATCTGCCGGAAGGGTGCAGGTGTGGGCGCCGGCCATGGGCAGTCATGACGAGGCGGGGGATCTGGCCAAGAATCAAGCGAGGTGACGGGGAGTGACGTCATGCAAGGCCCTTCTTGTAGGGGGGGAGGGGAGGGGAAGATGAGGAAAATGACAAGGGAAAGGAATGAAGAGGGGGGAGGGAAAAAAGGGTGAGGAGGGGGGGTGAGGAGGAGGAGAGGGAGGGGGGAGGAAAAGGAGGAAGAGGAGGGAGAGAAGGAGGAGGAGGAAGAGGAAGAGGGGGGAAGAAGAGGAAGAGGGGGGAAGAAGAGGAGGAAGAAGAAGAAGAAGAAGAAGAAGAAGAGGAAGGGAGGGGCTAAGGAAAAGGAGAGGAGGAGCAAAGAAAGGAAAAGGAGCAAGAGGTGGGAAAGGAAAAGGAAAAGGAAAAGGTGGTGGAGAAGGAGTAGGTGGTGATGGGGGCGGCGGCGACGGCGGCGAAGGAGGAGGTGGAGGAGTAGGAGTAGGAGCAGGAGCAGTAGTGGAGGAGGAAGAGGACTTTTAGGTGGAGGTGGTGGGGGGGGGGGAGAAGGAGGAGAAGAGATGAGTTTGGAGGTTGGGGGCGGGAGACTTGGCGTCGATAGGTCGCGAATGAAGGAAAAGAAGGAGAGACCAAAAAGAGTTACTTCTGTTTTCCACTGTTCAAGGTTGCCAACTAGGCGAGATTCCCCCAGAGTAAAACCCGAGCGTTGATGAATATAAATATAGTGCTATTAGGCTTTTGTTGGATGTTAATCTCTTTCTCTCCCACTCTCCATCCCTCCCTCCCGCCCGCCCTTCCTCCCTCTCTCCATCCTTCCTCTCTCTCTCTCTCTCTCTCTCTCTCTCTCTCTCTCTCTCTCTCTCTCTCTCTCTCTCTCTCTTCTCTCTCCTCTCTCTCTCTCTCTTCTCTCTCTCTCTCTCTCTCTCTCTTCTCTCTCCTCTTCCTCGACTCGAGCATCGTGTTGCCAGGCATCCGGTACAGTGATTAGTCTCTCGCTCCTCTCTGTGATTCATCCACCATAACAGGAATCAGTATTACAACGCATCAAGGAACCAGCTCGTGCTATAGCGAGGACAGGTGATTGGCTAAGACAGAGGAAACAGGTGATTAGTCTGGCAGAGGAAACAGGTGATTGGCTAAGACAGAGGAAACAGGTGATTGGCTAAGATAGAGGAAACAGGTGATTGCTAAGGAGGAAACAGGTGATTAGCAACGCAGTCAGAGGAAACAGGTGATTGGCTAAGTAGACAGAGGAAACAGGTGATTAGTCTGGCGGACAGAGGAAACAGGTGATTGGCTAAGTAGACAGAGGAAACAGGTGATTAGCCAGGCTGAGGAAACAGGTGATTAGCCAAGCAGACAGGAAACAGGTGATTGGTTAATCGTTTAGAAGAGCAATTTGCCTCTGCAGTTTGATTGGAAGGGAAGATAAGGGGAAATGCGCCGATTAAGGTGAGGACACGAGGAGGCCATGTGTGTATGAGGGGAAGGTCGGGGACGTGTGTGTGTGTGTGTGTGTGTGTGTGTGTGTGTGTGTGTGTGTGTGTGTGTGGATGGTGGCATCGAGAGGGCGACAGATCAGTTGGGGGATGGATGCTGTGAAATGAGTATGTTTTTTTATGGATAATGTAACTGTGTGCTCAGGTGCGTGTGAGGAGCTGTGTGAAAACGCGCAAGTTTGGTGGCAGGGTTGAGAAGGGATGAAGTGTGTTTGAAGGTCCGTGTTTAAGGGTCGTCTTAGCCCCGATAGTTGAGCAACAAGGAGGCCAGCGATGAGGGGAAGTGGGACGGGGATGTGGTGTGTGTGTGTGTGTGTGTGGTGTGTTTTGGTAGGTGTGTGTTGGTGGCGAGGCGACAGATCACCTTGGATGGATGTTGTGAAAAAAATCTATGCTACTCTACTGTGCCAGGTGCGTGTGAGGACGGGAAAACCGCAAATCTTGCCAGACAAAGAAAGATGAAGAACACCTCCTTGGTGAAGGGTTAAGAAATGCAAAGCTTGAGCGTGACAAGGTGAGAGAATAGGGATGTGAGGACTAGCTAAGGAGAGCCCCAAAATTTCGGCGAGTTAGGAAAGGATCGGATAGAATGTGTGGGCGTCAGCGGGGAAACAATATAACTGTCTGTTTGTTGCATAAAAGAGAAGAAAAGAATTAAGGGAGAGACGCGGCAGAGAGAACGCAAACAACGAAGACAGACGAAAGGGCAACACACACAACACACAAAAATAACGCACTAACACACACAAAACACACACAACACCACATGGAAGGAGGAAAAGAAAAAACACATAAAAGGAATAAGGAGAGCAGAAAGAATTAGGAAGGACATTACACATATGTAAGAAAATGGAGTATTAGTGTGAAAAGAGGGGGGAGAGAGGGGAAGAGGAAGGAGAGAAAGAAGATAGGATAAAGGAGAGAGAGGAGAGAGGGAGGGGAAAGAGAGGAGAGAGGGAGGGAGGGGGAAAGAGAGGGAAGAGGAGAGAAAGAGAGAGAGAGGGAGAGAGGGAAGAGAGAGGGAGAGGGAGGAGGGGGAAGAAAGGCATTTTTTATGGTTATAAAAGTATGTAGGCAGTGGAGACATCAGAGAAGGGTTAAGAACGTTGGGGCGCATGATTGAGCGAAGGGGACATACATGTAGGAGAAAAGAGTGATGTTTGGGTAAAGGAGAGGGGGGTAAAGAGGGGAGGAAAAAGGAGAGGGGAAAAAGAGGGAGGGGAAAAAGAGAGAGAGGGAGGGGAAAAAGAGAGAGGGAGGGGAAAAAGAGAGGGAGAGGCAGGGAGGGGAAAAGAGGGGGAGAGGGAGGGAGGGACGGAGTTGGGCATGAGAGAGCCAATATGCTTCCAATGTCTGTTGTTCTTGTGCTTGGGTCGCTTTACATTTCATCATCCTCGATTCTTGATGCATTCATCATCCGCTTATCACGTCCTCGGTAGAGCGTTAATTATTGTGGCTTTCTCTTTCTCTCTTTCTCTCTCTGCCCTTTTTCTCTCTAAGCGCTTTCTTTTTCTCTTTTTTTCTCTTCTCCGTTTTTCTCTCTCTTTAAACGCTCTCCTTTTCTCTTTTTCTCTTTCTCTCTCCCTTTTTCTCTCTTTAAACGCGTTCTTTTTCTCTCTTTCTTTCTCTCTTTTTTTTTCTCCATCTCTCCTTTTCTTTTTCCCTTTTCTTTTTCTCTCTCTCTCTAAGCTTGTCGATTCGTCATTCATTGAGAGGCATCGATGCTGACCTTTGAGAGCCGTCCTGTGTATCGTGTTTCCAGTTCCGAGGGCTGGGCACCCGGCACCCTGGCCTTCACAGGGCACCAGACTGGACATTGGGCAATACCCCCCCCCCACACCCACACACCCACCTCCCTGCTAACTTTTCCATTTTGTCTGCTTCTCTTTATTTCCTGTCTTCTCTTTCCTCCTGTCTCCTATGCATTTTCTGCCTCGCTCGCTCGCTCGCTCGCTGATCTCGTACCCTCTGTTACGCAACGAAATGAGGGGAAGGAGGAGGTGAGACCGAAACACGAAAGGCGAATGTGTGACTCACCAGTTTGGTAAGTTTTTGTGACAACTTGCCCCCTCTGTCTGTCACGTCTGTGTGTCAGGATTAGGAAACGGTATCTGCTCCTCTGCCGCATCCGAGCGAAAGAATCTGTGACACATCTTTTTGGTTAGTTCAGAGCTGTATGCACCCACACACACACACACACACACACACACACACACACACACACACACACACACACACACACACACACACACACACACACACACACACACATACACATACACATTGATTATATACATTTTGTGTGTATATATATATATATATATATATATATATATATATATATATATATATATATATATATATATATATATATACACAATATGAATGTAGGTATGTATTAGATGTATTGTTTATATAATGTGTGAATATGTGCATGTTGCGTGTGCATGTAGACCGAAGTGCATGAATCTGTATGTATGAGTCGCGAGGCGAGGAACGTTTCAGGAAAACAAAAGAGAGGTTGTAGTTACATAACCCGGTGAATTACGCTGAATTACAGTGAAGATAATTTGTCTACCGTTCACCGCTGCAGTGACATCACGCTCACAAGGCATAAGATAATGCTCTGGTTGATACTTTGCTGATGCTAATATGTCTTTTTATGTTCGTTTCCAAGAGGAAAAAATAAATAAAAATGGAGAACGGGTTACCAATTCAGCTCAACAGTGAGTTCTTTGATATCTTTTAAATGGTTATGGGCAAGAGATTTATAGAAAACAAACAAAAAACATTACGAACAGTAGATTGTGTTCGTTTGTGCTTTCTTTTCCTCCTCGTCCTCATGTTACTTTTCTTTCTCCAGCACCTCCTCCCTCGTCCTCCTCCTTCCTCCTCTCTCTACTCATCTCCTCTTCCTCCTCCCTTCCTCCTCCTCCTCTTTCCCCCTCTTCCTCCCCCCCCCCCCTTTTTCCCTCCTCCCCCTCTTTCCCCCATCTTCCCCCCTTCCCTCCTTTTCCTTTCCCCCTTTTCCCCCTTCCCCTTTTCTTTTCCTTTATTTCCCTTTTTCCCCCCCCTCTTCTCTCCCTTTTTTTTTCTCTCTCCTCTTCTCTCTCTCCTCTTTCCCCCTCCTTTTTTCTCTCTCTTCTTCTCTCTCCTTTTCCCCCCTTCTGTTTTCCCCCCTTTTCCTCTCTGGGTCCTTGTTTTCCTTTTGTTTTTTTCCTTTTTTTTTTCCCTCCTTCCCCCTTTTCCCCCCCCTTTTTCTATCCCCTTTCCCTTTCCCCCCCCCCCCCCCCCCTTCCGTTGGGTTTTTCCCCCCCTTTCCCCCATTCCCGGATTTTTAAAATTTTTTTTTTTTCCCCGGGTTTTTTTTTCGGCCGCCGGGGGTTTCGGCCCGGCCGGGCCCTCCTTTTTTTTCCCCCCCTTCGGTGGGCCCGGGGGGGCGCAAAACCCGGCCCCTCCCGGTTCCACCCCCGGTCCGGCCCCCCCATCCCCGGGCCGGGCCCCCCCCCCCTGGAGGCCCCCCCACCCCGGGCCGGCCCCCCCCCGGGCCCCCCCCCCGGTCCGCCCCCCCGCCCCTCCCGGGTTTGCCGACCCCGCCCACCCCGGTCCCGGGGCATCCGGCCCTTTTTTTTTTTTTTTTTTTTTTTGGGGGGGGGGAACCCCAGGTTCCGTTTAAAAGGGGGGAAACCTTTTGGTTGGGGGGTTTTGGGTTTTGGGGAAGGGCCCCCCCCAAAAAGGGGGAAAACCCAATTCTCTTTTCCCGGCCCCAAGGGGAAAACCAAAACCCACAAAAAAATTTTTTTCCCCCCCCCCCGGCTCCAGGGGGCCCTACGGCGCAAATTGGGCGCCCCTCCCGCCCCCGCAACCCTCCGGACGCCCTGGCCCCGAAAAATTTTAAAAATTTTTTTAAAAAAATTTTTTTAAAAATTTTTTTTTTTTTTTTTTTTTTTTTCCAAAAATTTTTTTTTTCCCTCCCCCCCCTTTTCCCAATTTTTTTGCCCCCCTTTTTCCCACGCCCCCCCCACACCCCCACCCCCACCAAACCCCCACCCCCCCAAAACGCCCCCCCCCCAACCCAAAACCCCCAAAACCCCCCCCCCACCCCCGCACGGGGCCCCGGGGGTCCGGGTAGTCTCTTTTTTTTTTTTTTTTTGGGGGGTTGGGGGTTTCGTTTTTTCTTTTGATAAAAGGGGGGGGGGGGGGGGGTAGGAAAAAGGGAATTTTTGCCCGGGCCCTTTTTTTTTTTTTTTTTTTTTTTTAAAAAAAATTTAAAAAATTTTCCCCCTTTTTTAATTTCCCCCGGGGTATGCTAACCAAAAGAGTAAAATTTTTAATATTTTTTATAAATTTTTAAAATATGATATTTTATATTAGAATTAATTTATAGATTTTTTTTCCCATTAAAATAAATTATTAAATTTTATATAATAAATTATTATTAATATATATATATATAATATATAATATATATATATATATATATTTTTTTTTTTTTTTTTTTTTTTTTTTTTTTTTTTTTTTTTTTTTTTTACCGTAAATTTTAATTTTGTGATTTTTATCTCGCTCTCATATCCTTATCAAAACTCTTCATTCATTCTTGTCCTCCTGCAACATTCCGTCACCTATCGCCCTCCACAACCACACACACACCACAAAACACCACACCCAACACA
>NC_051386.1:2379994-2384994 GCF_015228065.2 Penaeus monodon | reverse complement strand
CACACACAGCCAAACGGGCACACACACACCCACACACACACACATACACACACACATACACACACACATACACACACATACACACTCTTACTTTCACTTGAAACACAAACGTATAGATACACATTTCTCTCATTTTTGCAACTTTTGGAAAAGACATCGACTAAGTAGAGCCTTTGAGTCATCGAACCTTCGGGAATTTAGAGGAGCACGGGCGCACGGGCGGGGTGACGAACCGCCGGGAGGTGGGGAAGCGGGTGGGGAGGCAGAGAGAAGGAGAGTTGGGAGGACTGAGAGGGAGGGAGGGAGAGAGAGAGGGAGGGAGGACTGGGAGGGAAGGAGGGAGGGAGGGAAGGAGGAGGAGGGAGGGAAGGAGGAGAGGGAGGGAAAGGAGGGAGGGAGGGAAGGAGGGAGGGAGGGAAGGAGGGAGGGAGGGAAGGAGGGAGGGAGGGAAGGAGGGAGGGAGGGAAGGAGGGAGGGAGGGAAGGAGGGAGGGAGAGAGAGAGAGAGAAGAGAGAGAGAGAGAGAGAGAGAGAGAGGAGAGAGGAGGAGGTAGTAGGAGCAGAGAGGAGAGGTGGTTGCTATTGTTTGAGGAAAGTTTAGTGGGGAAGCAAGAAGCAAGTGGAAGGAGGAGGTAGGGAGTTAGGAATGTTGGAGATAGGTTTGAGGGAGAGGGGAGGTGAAGGGGAGTGAGGGAGGGAAGGAGGGAGAAGGAGCAAGTTGCAGTGAGAGTGCAAGAGGCTGCCGAACGGGCGGGGTGGGGCAGTGAGGGTGGGTATGGGGATGCGGGCGGAGGGTGACCGCGCCGGGCAGGGTGATTACTCCATACCCAGATGACTATCGCGGCGACGCCCTCCTCCAGGCCGTGCCCACGCGTCTGCAGCCGCTGTTCTCCCGATAGCATGACCTCCGGGATTTTCGCGGGGTGGGGGTGGGGGTGGGGTGGGGGGAGACCTCATCTCTTGGAAGATTTTAAAGCGGAGCGTCTCTCAATTTTTGTTCGTATCTCTTTCGCTGTCTCGATTTTTTTTTACCCTTTCGACAACTGTTGAAGTATTTCCCTCTTCCTCTCTCTCTCTCTCTCTTCCTCTTCCTCTCTCTCCCTCCCCCTCTCCCCCTTTCTCTCTTTCTCCCTCTCCCTCTTCCTCTCCCCTCCCCACTCTCTCTCCTTCCCTCTCCCTTCCCCTCCCTCTCCCTTTCCCTCCCTCTCCCTTTCTCTCTCTCTCCCTTTCCCTCTCCTTCTTCCTCTCGCTCCCCCTCTCTCTCAATTTCTGCGGGAAAGGTGTTCGTCTGTGTGTATGGCATCAGCAGATGATATCAGTGAGGGGGGGGGGGAGAAGGGAAAGGAAAGGGAAGAACTTTAAGAAGGATAAAGAGAGGAAGTAAAGATGAAGGGAAAGAAGCGGGCGAACGATGAAAAAGAGAACGGACAGAGAGAAGGATAGAGAAAGAGAGTAGAGATGTTTGCGTGTTGGTGGGATGGTTTTAGCAGTGGATGGCAAAAGGAGAAGAAGTGAAGGAAAGGGGGAAGAACGGGGGAGATAGAAGAGATATGATGAAGGGGAAGGACGGAGAAAAGGAAGGGAAGAGCGGACAGGAAGGAGGTGGATAGGCAAGAGAATGGAGAATTGGGGAAGTTAATTAAAATGATTGCGTGTGAGGTCAGCGTGTGATACCGGCTCGTCGTGGGAGGGGGGGGGGAGGAGAGAAAGAAGTAGAAGTAGAGAGAAAAGGAAGGAAGAAAGGGGTGGTGATGAAAGGGGATAGAGAGAGAAGAAAGGAGAAAGATATCAAGGTAAGGAAGGAAAGTGGGGAGAAGGGAAGGGATAAGAGAATGAGGTAAAGGATGAAAGAGATATGAAGAAATGAAATAAAAGAAAGGGAATGAGAAGGAATGCAAGAGAAGTAAAGGGCAAAGTGCAGAGGTAGTGGAGATCGAAAAAGAAAGGAAGGAATAAGCGAAAACGACCAAAACACACACAAAAAAAGGATCAAAACAAACAAGAGAGAGAGGAAGAGAGAAAGAGAAAAAAGGAGAGAGGGAGAAAGAAAGAGAAGGAGAGAGAGAGAGAAAGAGGGAGAGGAAGAGAGAAAGAGAAACAAGAGAGAGAGGGAGAAAGAAATAGGAGAGAGAGAAAAAAAAAGAAAAAAAGAGAGAAAAAGGGAAGGAGAAAGAAAGAGAAGAAGAACAGAGAGAGAGAGAGAGAGAGAGAGAGAGAGAGAGAGAGAGAGAGAGAGCGAGAGAGAGAGAGAGAGAGAGAGAGTGAGAGAGGGAGAGAGAGAGAATATTAGCGCGGCGTTGACAAAGATAGCCAGGCTGCATAAATTAAATCCCAGGTTATTTCCGTTATGGGTTCAGGGGGTCGAGTTTTTCTTCTCTTTTCGTTTCGTTTCTTATTGTCTGTGTTATTTTTAAAAGTTTGTTGTTATTATTGTTATTTATTTTCTTTTATTATTATTATTATTATTATTATTATTTTATTTTCTTTAGATCTGCTAAATTATTATTATTATTATTATTATTATTATTATTATTATTATTCCCGCGTTGTTTCCTCTCCTCGACCTCTCGAGTGGATTGATTACTTTTTCGCCCACTTTTGGGGTATTATTATCGACGTCACGAAAGGATAGTGACGTAACTCCCTTCGACGTGGGCTGGGGGGTATGGTGCTGACTGACAGACAGAGAGGCAGATTGAAGGAAATTAGAAGAGATGGAAGGAGAGAGAGAGAGAAAAAAAAAAAGGAAGAGGGAGGAAAGTAAATGAGAGAGAGGGAGGGAAGGAGGGATGGGGAGATGGCTCGTCGCCAAGAGTATGTTAGAAAAAGAGAGAGAGAGAGAGAGAAAGAGAGAGAAAGAGCAAAGACGACTTTAACTCTCCTTTAATCTGAACTAACGAGTAAAAGGGGAAACAAATGGTTGAATAGCATTTAAATCGCGTCCAAGAGGGAAAAATATTCATCAGGGAAGTCCTATGAGTGCGCCAGGTATCAGGTCCGTTGCTCTGTGTTGCAGCGCCGTCAGGAGAGTGTGGCGCGGGATAAGGGGGGCGGAGAGGGGAGGGGAGGGGTGGGCGTAGAGGGGAGGGGAGGGTGTGGGGCGTAGAGGGGAGAGGAGGGGAGGGTGTGGGGCGTAGAGGGGAGGGGAGGGAAGGGGGTGGGGTGTAGAGGGGACAGTTTACGGGCGGATTGTGCCGTGCGAAATGGGTCGTGGGTTGATGGGGGTGGGCGTGAAGGATGGGGAAGAGCGGGTGTGGGCGGGATTCATCTGGGGTTGTGGTGGGGTGGCGGCGAAGCGAGGGGTGGGCGTGGATTTCTCTCTCTCTCTCTATCTCTCTCTCTCGCCTCCTCTCCTCTCATCTTCTCGTCTCTCTCATCTCTCCTCTTTCTCTTTCTCTTCTCTTCCTTCTCTCCTCTCTCTCTCTCTCTCTCTCTCTCTCTTCTCTCTCTCTTCTCTCTCTCTCTCTCTCTCTCTTTCTCTCCGATCTCTCTCTCTCTCTCTCTGTCTCTCTCCCTCCCCCCATCCTCCCTCCCTCTCTCATCCCTCTCCTACCTCTCCTCCCCCTTTCCTTTTCTCTTTATCTTCTCTCTCTACTTCCCTCTATTTCCTCTCTCTCTCCTTTTGTCTCCCTCTCAGTTCTTCTTTCTTTCCTCTCGTATGGTATGGAAATCTTCTTTGTTTTTTCAGTGATATCGACGACGGTGGCCACATAAAGGTTACACATGCGAATTGCAAGTGTAAATTGATAAAGAAAATGCAACAGCTACACTCGCCTGCGTATTTACATACAGCCGGTCATAAACACCTTCATGATTATTTACGCTCACACTAACCTTTTATTCGTCCGCTCACACGTGTTTACTTACTTTGCCCGCCCACTTGTTTTACCTATGCTGGCTTGGTGCAGTCTGTTGTTTTTGCCTCTCACTCGCTCTCTATCTTGTGTGTCTCTCTCTCTCTATCTTCTGTCTCACTGTCTTCTCTTTCTTCTATCTCTCTGTCTCCTCTGTCTTCTGTCTCTCTGCCTTCTCTATCTTTTGTCTCTCTGTCTTCTCTGCCTTCCTTCTCTCTCCTCTCTCACTCTTCTTCCTCTCTCTCGTCTCCTCTCTCTCTCTCTCCTCTCCTCTCGTTCCTCCTTCCCTACTTCTCCTTCCTTCCTATTTCCTTTTCCTTCCTTTCCTCTATATAGATAGATAGATAATTATATATATACATATGTGTGTGTGTGTGTGTGTGTGTGTGTGTGATTTCTTTTACTCATATTCATACTTACACTCGATGAAGTCTGAAAACACGCGCATCAGATTGGCCCGTCGTGGAGTCAAGTAAGCAAAGGCAACGTTTACAACATTCGTCCCGGGCTGTGAAGTGAGCGTAAACCCCCCGGGTGTACCCCCCTGGCTGTGTACTGTATATAGGGAGAGCGCCTGCTGTGACTCACTCATTGTTTCATCTGTATTTTCGTCGCGGGAGGGCGCCCTTGCTGGCCACTGCTTCTTGACCCTGCTCGTCTCTTTTCCTCCTCTTTCACTCCCGTCCTGTGTTGGGTCCTCAGGTCTGACATGCAGATCTCTCCTCTTCCTATTCCTGTCTTTCAGGCTGGATCTTCCTCCCCGTCTCATGCTTGTCCCTCAGGTTGGGTCCTGAAGTTGGCCAGAATTGCCTGACCGCACTAATAACATCGCTGTGTTTTAGTTGTTTATCTCCAACCTGTCAATTATCAAAGGGTTATCATGACCACCTCTTTCACCCTCTCATCAGTCATCGCCGACCTGCCAAGTGTATCTTTGCCTCGATAAAAAAAACAACAACAACATAGGTCGCCGTCCTTGGCTTGCGCTCTTGTCCTCGCCTGATTTGCATTCGCCTGTTTGACTTCGACGAGAGGTTCTTTGGCTTATTCTGATCTCATTACGGATTATTTTCCCGTTTATTCAGCGCCAACCTCGCTCCTCATTATACATTACTAGTAACGCCGTTATTTTTTGTAATGATGATGG
>NC_051386.1:2364994-2367494 GCF_015228065.2 Penaeus monodon | reverse complement strand
CACGATTACGCGTCAGACATAATGGCGGCATCGGACAATTACCTGGCGTGGCGTCATGAAGGTTTCCCGCGTTTTCTTTTTTTTTTTCTCTCTCTCTCTCTCTCTCTTCTACTTCTTTTTCTTCTTCTTCTTCTTCTTCTTCCTTTTCTTCTTCCTCTTCTTCTTCCTATTCTTCTTCTTCTTTTCCAGGAATTAAGATTGGGTGCTGCGGTCGGGTGGACTTCGTAGGGAGTTCAATTAAACTACGTGTCGGATTAAAATCATTTGCTTTTGGGCGTAAGCAGTTGATACCAAAGCAATAGATTTTGTCGAAGTGAGGATGGGATTGGAAATCACCTTTAAAACGGTCCCTCGAACTACTACTATTACTGCTACGACTACTACGACTAATTCTTACCTCCCTGATCTCCTTTTCCCTCCTTTCTTCCTTCCTTCCTTTCTTCCTTCTTCCCTCCCTGGCTTCCTTTCATTCTTCCTCTCTGCATTACCCCACCTCCTCCTGTTTGCTCTTCTACTTCCTATCTTCCTCCCTGCGCCTCTTCCCTTCTTCCTCCCTGCGCCTCTTCCCTCCTTTCCACCCTACGCCTCTTCCCTCCTTCCTCCCTACGCCTCTTCCCTCCTTCCTACCGTCACCCCCTCCCCTGCCCTCTTTCCTGTATATGATGATGACGTCAGGAGTGATGCGTCGACGATCGAACGTTACGAGGAGTTTGGTTTATAAATGGCGCTTGTTTTATGGGGTGAGAAGGACAGGGTGTGGGGGAGGGGGGGAGGAAGGAAGGAAGGAAGGAGGAAGGAAGGAAGGAAGGAGGGAGGAAGGGAGGAGGGGGGGGAAGGAGTGAAAGAGGAGGAAGGGGGAGGAGTGAAAGAGGAGGAGGGGGAAGGAGGGAAAGAGGAAAAGGGAAGAGAGAGACAGACAGACAGACAGACAGACAGACAGACAGACAGACAGACAGACAGACAGACAGAGAGTCCTTTTTACGGGCAGTTGAGGCATATAAAAGGCGAACTAAGCGTTTTATGCAGGAGAGGAAACATCTGCCCCGTTAATCGTGCCCGTTTGAGCGGATTTGCTTATTTATAGGTGTTGGAACTGGTGTGTAATTCTCTCTCTCTCTCTCTCTCTCTCTCTCTCTCTCTCTCTCACTCTCTCTCTCTCTCTCTCCTCTTCTCTTCTCTCCTCTCTCTCTCACACACACACACACATATTTATATTTATTTTTTTATTATTATTAATTTATTACATATGTATGCATTAATACATACATGTATATATGTACAGTTGCACACTTACTCTCTCTCTCACTTTCACTCTCACTTTCTCTTACTTCCTTTCCCAGTGTCCCAATGCCCCCCTCTTCCGCGCCCCCCTCTCCCTCTGCACCGACCTCTCCTTTTCTTCCTGTCCTCTCCTTTTCTTCCTGTTCTCTCCTTTTCTTCCTGTTCTCCCCTTCTCCCTGATCCTCTCTTTCCAACGACCTCTCTCGATTTATTGCTTCCCAGTTGTTCTTTTTTTTTTGTGGCGAGCCGGGGTTTGGCTTTTACTTTGGGTAGTGTAAGCTGTAAGAGTACTGCGGGTTGTTTATAATGTCTTGTTGCCCTCTGCGCCATCCTGTTTATGTGTGTTTTTCGCACGCGCATGCTCTCTCTTTCTCTCGCTTGTTCGGGGTCTCTGTCATTCACTTGCTCTCTCTCTCTCCCCATCTATCTATTTATCTATCTTCTCTCCTTCTCCTCTCTCCCTCTCCTCTCTCTCTCCTCTCTCTCTCTATTCTCACATACACGCAGCAACGAATCAAGGTCAGCACCATGCCACACTGACCCTATCTGGCATTTTCAACGCAAATAGTGAGGATAGTGGTGTGGGGGGGGGGGAGGAAACAAGCATGGGGACGCGTTTATTCGCACAGCTTCTATTCTTATTAGTCTTCGCTCATGCAGGAATTAATGTTTATTGTTTTCCCTTGTTCATTCGCACGACTTTTCTACTCTTATTCCTTCGCACGACTTTTCTACTCTTATTCGTATTGCTCACGACTGCGCGATGGATGATGGATTGGCTCGGGAGAGGGAGGAAGGGGGGGGGGGGTGTAAGAACAGGTGATGGATTCGAAGTGGCAGCTGAATCCGTGGTCGGTAGCCGAGTAGGAATCATCGCGAACTTACTCCACCCATCTCTCTCTCTCTCTCTCTCTCTCTCTCTCTCTCTCTCTCTCTCTCTCTTCCTCTCTCTCTCTCTCTTCTTCTCTCTCTCTTGCTCGCTTTCCTCTCTCGCGATTAATCTGTCGATTTCCGTTCTTCTTTTCCTTCTTTTTATTTGTCTTGCCATAATTTCCGGGTTTCTGAGCCTTCTTGGGGCAACGCATGCATCCGCGGGAGGCTGGGGGCTCTCCCTTGCCTTCAGTATAAGCGTCTCTGCCGCGCCCGTCCCTCCACCTTTCCGAGTGCCTGCCGGCGCCGACGGCAGTGGCAGCGGGGCGGAGAGTGAGGGGCAGCGTCG
>NC_051386.1:2347494-2359994 GCF_015228065.2 Penaeus monodon | reverse complement strand
GTAACTCTTGAAGGCCGCCGCTGTCGTAAGAGGTACTCCTGTCAGCTGCGTCCCCACTGCACCCAGGGCTGTCTCTCTCCGCTTGCTCTCTCTAGCTTCTTAGCAGGCCTCTTCCTCGGCCCTTTATCTCCCTTCGTTCTTTGCCTTTGCCTTCTTCTTCTTCTTCTTCTGCTTCTTCTTCTTCTTCTTCGCTTCTTCTTCGCCTTCTTCTTCTGGCTCCTTCTCCTCCACCTGTTCCATCTTCTGTTATTATCATTATTAGTAGTAGTATCATTATTGAAGTTGTTATTAACGATATCATCATCATCACCATCATCATCTTTCCTCCTCCTCCTCTTCTTCCCTTCTCTGCCTTCTTGGTCTTCTGTCCCACTTCCCTCACTACCAGCGTCACCTCCTCCTCCTCCTCCTCCTCCTCCTCCTCCTCCTGCTTGTTCTCCTACTCCTGCTTGTTCTCCTACTCCATCTCCACCTCATCCTCCGCCCTCTCTACTGTCGTTTCATAATCCTCCATCACTGCAGGTGTCCCACCCCCCTCCATTGCTCTCTGCACGCGCCCCATTCCCACCTCCCTCCTGCCTTCCTGCACGCCCCCCCCCCCCTTCTTCCTTTCTCCCCGCACGTCCCTCCCTTCGTTCTTGCTTCCCCGCTCCCGCTTTTCCTTGCACGTGCTCCCTTTCGCTCCTCTTCCTCCTTTCCCTCCCTTCCTCCTTTCCCTCCCCTTCCTCCTTTCCCTCCCCTTCCTCCTTTCCCTCCCCTTCCTCCTTTCCCTCCCCTTCCTCCTTTCCCTCCCCTTCCTCCTTTCCCTCCCCTTCCTCCTTTCCCTCCCCTTCCTCCTTTCCCTCCCTCCTACCCCACTTCTATCGCTGTTTCTTTCCTTCCTCTTACCTTTTCCTTTCCTTTCCTTCCCCCAGTACGCGTCACTTCCCAGAGCTCCGTCAGGTCCGTCCCTTGTCCCTCCCTCTTGCTTCCCCCTCCCTTTATTCTCCCGCAACTCCTCCAACTCTCTCTCTCTCTCTCTCTCTCTCTCTCTCTCTCTCTCCTCTCTCTCTCTCTCTCTCTCTCTCTCTCTCTCTCTCTCTCTCTCTCTCTCTCTCTCTCTCTCTCTCTCTCTCTCTCTCTCTCTCTCTCCAATCTTCCCTCTCATTCCCTCCCTCTCTTCCGCGCACGTGCTCCCCACCCTTTCGCTGCTCCATCTCCCTCTCTCCCTCCCTGCACGTGGCCCTCCGTCCTCTTTCTCCATCCCTGGTCAACAGAACCGCCCGGCGCCGCAGACAAATAAACAGAATATCCGTGACCAGTTTTCAAGGGTGTGCTGTTCGCCTCCTGTCTTCAGCAGCTGAGAGGGAGAGCTAGTTCATCTTTCTCTCCCCTCTCTCTTTCTACCCTCTCTCTCTCTCCCTCTCCGTCTTTCTGCCTCTCTCTCTCCTATCTCTCTCTTCTACCTCTCTCATCCCCTCTCTCTTTCTACCCCTCTCTCTCTCTCTCCCTCTCCGTCTTTCTGCCTCTCTCTCTTCTATCTCTCTTTCTACCTCCCTCTCTCTCTCTTCTCTACCTCTCTCTCCCCTCTCTCTACCTTTCTCTTTTTCTCTCTCTTTCTGTCTCTGACTCTGGTTTGTGTTTTTGGGTGCTTGTTATTCATTTATATGTGGAGACGTTTTATTACATGGTAATAGTTGTTGTTTACGACCTTTGAGTTATGTTTAGTATTTTATTGTTTCATGTCTGTTTAAGTAATCGTTCCGTTGCTATCCCCCCCCTTTCATTCTTTCGTATCTTTCTCTCTCTCTTTATTATCGTGGCCCAAGCCTCTCCCTCCTATTCTCACCCGAGCAGTGTCAGTAAAACGGCACTTGTTAGCGATAGCTCTAGCGATAACGACCGCGTTCGAAAAGAGCCAGATGGAGGAGGAGGGGGGCGGGGAGGAAGAGTGAAGGGAGGAAGGTGAGGAAGAGCAAAGCCTTCTCCCCAGGGCCACCTTCCCCCTTTTCCTCGGCCGTGTCTTTCGTATTGTTTTGAATTCCCTTCTCTCTTATTTTCGTCTTTTTTTTTTCTCTCTTTTTCTCTCTCCTCTCTTCTCTCTCCTCTCTCCTCTCCCTCACTCTCTTTCTTTCTTTCTTTCTTTCTTTCTTTCTTTCTTCTCTACCCTTCGTTTTTTTCTTATCCTCCTTTCTATATCCACTCCCCCAACCCAGTCCTCTTTGCTCCTTCCCTTCTCTTCGCCTCCTCTCTGCTTCCCCTCGCCCCCGCCCCCCCCCCACCCCACTTCCACGCTCGCGCTATAACGCGTACCCTCTTACCTCAACGTCTCCCCCCCCTCCCCTCTCCCCTTCCTCTTCCCCTCCACGGGTCTTCGTTAGGAGATTGGGAGATAGAGAGGGAGAGGGAGAAGGGTAAAAATGAGAAGAAGAAGAAGGGAAAAGGGAAAAAGAGATAGAGAGGGGTGAAGAGGAAAGAGAGAGGGAGAAAGGAAAAAAAAAGAGGGAGACAGCAAAAGGAAGAAATAGAAGTGGAAGATGGAGAAATAGGAGAAAAGAGAGAGAGAGAGAGAGAGAGAGAGAGAGAGAGAGAGAGAGAGAGAGAGAGAGAGAATATTAATGATTGGATATTATTTAATCGTTGTTGGTGTTTTGGTTGGTTGTTGCTATAGCTGCTGTTAACGGTAAAGTCTATCGCGTTTTTTTTTTTTTTTTTCGTTCGTTCGTTTCGTTCCATTTATTTGCTTACCCCTCTACCATTTCTTCCTCACTTTCCTAGCTTTCTATTTCTCTTACCTCTCTCCTCTCCTCTCGTCTCGTTCCATTTATTTGTGGTTGCTGGTTCGGCTGTCTTGATGCCCTGTGCCCGATGCGGTTCACTGATCATCATTTGGATCCTCGTCGCCGTTTTGTGTGGTTGTTGCATCTGTTATTGTATCACCGTTTTTTTGTTCATTGGTTGCTCGATCATCGATTTATTATCTTTTCTGCGGCTGTGTGGTTGTTGCTTTTGTTTATTTATCACCTTCTCGTCATCACCATCATCATCATCATCATCATCGTCATCTCTCTGTTGGTTGCAATGAATCGTTTATCCTCATTTTCATCCTGCGGTTGCACTACGTCGCTTTTTATTATCTTTACCATTTTCTCAGTGTTGCGTTGGTGCATTGGTTCGTTTATCAATCGGTTTGTCATTATCATAGTTTCTGGGATTTGTTGTTGTTGTTGTTCACATGAAAGTTGTATTGTCTTGTGTTGTATCTTCATGGTGTTTATTACCTGTATATTATCAACGGCACCACTGATAATGCTATTACTACAAGAACAAAAATGAAGGTAATGGTAGTGACATGGTCGTGGGGGGCGATGCTTCTGCTTACTCGACGCTAGCGTTCTTCTTCAAGTGAAAATCGACAACTGAAGAGAAAGGATAAAAAAAAGGCTGAATTCGAACAACTTAAGAACGAAAGAAAAACGAAAAATATCTTTATAGCGAGCGGTGGGGTCGGTATGCTCGTTCTCTCTCTCTCTCTCTCTCTCTCTCTCTCTCTCTCTCTCTCTCTCTCTCTCTCTCTCTCTCTCTCTCTCTCTCTCTCTCTCTCTCTCTCTCTCTCTCTCCTCTGTGTGTGTGTGTGTGTGTGTGTGTGTGTGTGGTGTAGGTAGGTAGGTAGGTAGGTAGGTAGTAAGGGTACGTGTATTTTAGCGCATGCGAGTGCATTTGTGTGTGGGTTCGAGCAGAGAACACAGGAAAGTATGAGAGATAAATCGGTGGTTGAGTATGAGGCTGGGTATCTATTTATACAGCGCTGAGCTGGGCGCTCTCTCGGTGGTGCCGTGGAACGACTGCCAGCGTGCCAGCCAGCGCCTCCCGCCTCGCTGGACTGTTGTCCACGCCCGCGCCTGTCCGCGACTCCCTTGCATTCTAATTCACTTTTTACGTGTACACACACACGTACACATATGTGTGTGTGTGTATGCATGTATGTATGTATGTATGTATACATGCATGCATTTAAGTATTCTGTATGTATGTAAGTATGTATGCATGTATGTAAATATTACAATACGCGCTCACATATATATTTTTATATATAAATGGATAGAAAGATTTGTATACGTATACATATACACATAAATGCCCATATAGTGTATATAGATATTTGTTTCCAAGGGTCTGTGCGTACATTTCTACGTCTTCCTATTTTTGTCCTTTCATTCCGCCTTTTTTCCCTGAACGTTATTGAAAGCACGACATAGAAACTTTATTAACCCCGGATGAAAAGTGCCATGACTCTGTTGACTTTTTTCTGTCGTGCTGCAGCGGCACCGTGCCAGGCGCTTTGGATCTTTCGTCTTTTCGCCTCCTCTTTTCTTCTTGTTCTTTTTTTTTTTCTCTCTCTCTTCTCTCTTTTCCTTTCTCTTTTTTCTATTTTTTTTTTTTTTATTATTACTATTATTATTATTTTTTTTTTTTTTAAGTTCTCGTTCTCTTCATCACTCTTCTTTTTTCTCTTTCTTTCTCATTCTCTTTTTGTTTTATTCTATTTCTCGTTTTTTTTTTTTTTTTTTTTGTTCTCGTTTTATCTCTTTCTGTGTCTCCATAATCTGTCTGTCTCGTCCTCGGGTCTTGGGGTCTTTTGAAGCGCCTTTTGGTACTCTCTTGGAAGGCCTGTGACTTCTCTCTCGTTTCTCGTCCCTTTTCCACTATCTATCCATTTTCTGTTTTGCTCTTTCGTCTGTCCTTCATGCTGTTTGTCTTTCGTGCTCTCGTCAATCCTTTTTTTTTTTTTTTTTTTTTTTTTTCTTTTTCTTTTTTTCTGTCTGTTGTGTCTCTGCTCGTTGTTTGTTCGTTCTGTTGTGTTGTCGTTGCTCGTGTTTCTCTCCTCTTTCTCGTGTGCCCCCGCGTCCCCCCCCCTCCTCTCCTCCTCTCTCTCTCTTCTCTCTCTTTCTCTCTCCTTCCTCCTCTCCCTCTCCATCTCCTTCATCATTTCTCTCTCTCTCTTTCTGTGGTTCTCTCTGTTGGTCTCTCTCTCTCTCTCTCTCTTCTCTCTCTCTCTCTCTCTCTCCTGTCGTTTCCGTTTCTCTCTTCATCCGGAGTGTGAATGACAACGTGAAATAATCCGACACACCTTCCAGCTCACGGACAGTCCTTGCTTGTCAGCGACCCGACATATCAGCCACGGTATCACCTGAAGCCTGGCCTCACCCACCCACGGGAGGCCCTGTGGCGCGCTTACACTTGTTCACCTCCTTATCTGTTTTCCTGGGATAAGATTGTTTTTTTTTTGTTTTAAGTGTTGTCCTCTTATTTCTTGATTTTCAGTGCCGTCTCCTTCATTTTCCTTCTTCTTCTCCTCCTCCCGCACCCCCAAACCTCCCTTTCCCTCTCCCTCTTTTTTCTCTCCCTCCCTCCCTCCTTTCCTTCCCCTCCCCACCGTCCTCCCCCTTCACTCATGCCCCCCTCCCCCTCCACCCTCCCCCAAGCGATGGAAGGCTTCCCCCTGCCAACTTGTGACGTCACGCGAGGAGTATCTGTAACTGTGTGATATATATCTGCCTCGCAGCGTCAGCTTCTGGGGCTCGCTTGCCTTCGTTCCTGCCTTGCTCGAGGCTTCGGAGGCATACGCATACGTGTGTGTGTGTGTGTGTGTGTGTGTGTGTGTGTGTGTGTGTGTGTGTGTGTGTGTGTGTGTGTGTGTGTGTGTGATGTATACATGTATACATACATATATACGTGCCTACATACGTATACCTACGTGTCTCTATCTGACATCTGTCTGTTTAGATCATATCTCGCCCAACCCGAGATACCGTCTCGGGGATTTTTTTGGTTTCTACTCCTTTTTCCCTTTTTTATCATGTTTGTTGAATTGCCCTATCTTATCTGGGGGTGAAGTGGAGTGCGGTTACTCATGCACAGATATCGGTTAAGCAGTGCGATTCCTTTCATTCAGTGTGGAGGTGATTTGGTGCCCTGGCCCTTAGGTTTGGCGTTTTGTTGTTGGTGGTGGTGGTGGTGGTGGTGTTGTTGCTGGTTTGTTGTTGTTGCTGTCGTCGAATTTGTTGTTGCTGCAGCTGTTATTGTCATTATCACTGTTGTTTTGTGTTTGTTATTTTTGTCATTGGTATCTTATTATTATTGTTATTATCGTCATCGTCGTCGTAATTCATCATCATCATCCTTATTGTTAATATTGCTCTCGATTATCAATATCGATTCATGTTCTTATTATCACCATCCCCATTATTATTGTTGCTGTTATTACTATCATTATCCTCGTCTTCATCAACTTCAGCATTATTAATGTTATTATTATAAATATTAATGATTTCAAATATTCATTTTACTGTTGTTCTTATTACGCGTGACATTTTATTGCTCTTCTTTTTACTAGTGTGTGCGTGCGTGCGTGCATGCTTGCGCGCGTATGTGTGTGTAAGTGCGTGCGTGCTTGTGTGTGGTGTGTGTGTGTGTGTGTGTGTGTGTGTGTGTGTGTGTGTGTGTGTGTGTGTGTGTGTGTGTGTGTGTGTGTGTGTGTGAGTGAGAGAGATGCATTGACAAGTCCCCAGTTACCAGTGAATTAATGTTTTCCTTTCCGTTTTCTCTTTCCAGGTGAGGCTAAAATGTGATGTGACATGATGTTGCCCGTGACCTCGGCGGTGAGTATGTGACATGACTCATTTCCCGGAGGATGGGACTTGTTTAGGAGGGGGGGGACAGGTCAGGGAAGGTTTGGGTTATAGGTTCGTAGAGAGATTGATTTACGTTTGTTTTTCCTTCTGATTTGAGAGCTCTTGCTTTGTTCCTTGTGGTTTAGTTCGACTCGAGAGCTCTTGCCTTGTTCCCTCAGATCTGGGAGCTCTTGCCTTGTTCCTTGTGGTTTAGTTCGACTCGAGAGCTCTTGCCTTGTTCCCTCAGATCTGGGAGCTCTTGCCTTGTTCCTTCTGGTGTAGTTCGACTCGAGAGCTCTTGCCTTGTTCCCTCAGATCTGGGAGCTCTTGCTTTGTTCCTTGTGGTTTAGTTCGACTCGAGAGCTCTTGCCTTGTTCCCTCAGATCTGGGAGCTCTTGCCTTGGCAGCCTCAGGTGGCCACGTGGGTGGCTGTCTCTCGCCACTTCGTAAATTACTACTGTGACGTCGGTGTGGATGCCTGGCTTGTGAATACTTTAATTGCTGTCACGCTAATTATATCGGGATTCATAAAATGACTCAGTAATGCGGGCGGTGATGGTGGGGGGGGGTGGGTAGAGGGATTCTCTCTCTCTCTCTCTCTCTCTCTCTCTCTCTCTCTCTCTCTCTCTCTCTCTCTCTCTCTCTCTCTCTCTCTCTCTCTCTCTCTCTCTCTTCTCTGTCTCTCTTTTCTCTCTCTTTCTTTTCTCTCTCTCTCTCTCTCTCTCTCTCTCTCTCTCTCTCTCTCTCTCTCTCTCTCTCTCTCTCTCTCTCCCCCCTTTGTCACACACACACACACACACACACACACACACACACACACACACACACACACACACACTTACACTTGGATTCACTTTCTTTCTCTCGCACACACACTGCAGGGCTTCGCACCAGGAAGGAATCTGACATACGTCACGGTTTTACACACACACCCCCCCCCTCTCTCTCTCTCTCTCTCTCTCTTCTCTCTCTCTCTCTTCTCTCTCTCTCTCTCTCTCTCTCTCTCTCTCTCTCTCTCTCTCTCTCTCTCTCCTCGTCCCTTGTCTCGGCCTAGTTCGTCCAGTGGAAATTGACTTAATTCAAAGAATTTTCTGTTCCCAGCCAAGTTCTTCGGTTTAATTCTTAGTAGTAACTTTAAATTTTCTGTTAATTAATATATTCATCTTTTTTTTTTTCTTTTTATTCGAATACCACTACTTATTTTTCTCCTTCCCTTTCATCTGATTCATTGTGCTCCCTCTCTTCCCCATTTCCTTCTCCCCCCCCCCCCCATGAAAAACGGGTCAGAGCCAGTGTGGGTCGTCGAGGTCGAGGTATTTTCGTGTTGTGAGGGCTCACTCACGCTCGTTTACCTACTTACCTACCTACCTCCCTACCTAACTCCTGCTTACCTACCTCCCTCACTCCTGCTTACCTACCTCCCTCACTCCTGCTTACCTACCTCCCTCACTCCTGCTTACCTACGTACCTACTTACCTACCCACCTTCCTATCTACCTACCTACTTCCTCCTACCTTTTTACCTATTTACCTACCTACTACTTACTACTTAATACCTACCTATCTACCTTCCTACCTACCAACCTACTTACTTCCTCCTACCTATTTACCTACCTACCTACTAACTTTCTTACCTTCCTACCAGCCACCCACCTACATACATACATACATACATACATACATACATACATACATACTTACCTCCCTACCTCCTACCTATTTCCTTACCCATCTACCTACCCACCCACCTACCACCTACCTACCACCCACCCACCTACCCACCCACCTGAGGGGGAAAAGAGGGGGGAGGGTTAGACTGATAAATGTGGAGATGAAAGATAGATAGATAGATGGATGAGTACGAGAGGGTAGGAGAGGAGGGTGGAGGGGGGAGGGGGAAGTGGAGGGGGGGGGGGGAGTCTGGGTGATTTTCGTAAACAAACTAAACCTAGTCCGGAAGTGTTTCTGAAAAAGATGGTATTTTGCGATACGCGAGGTAAGATACCCCAGTAGTCTGTTAAATGACATGGAGTAAATAACTCGAACCTGGGATTGAATTCACTCGAAATTTGATATCAGAAAAAAGAAAAAAGAAAAAAAGAAATATATATATATATGTGTGTGTGTGTGTGTGTGTGTGTGTGTATTATATATTATATATTATATATTATATATTATATATTATATATTATATATTATATATTATATATTATATATATATATATATATATATATATATATATATATATATATATATTATATATATATATATATATATATATATATATATAATATATATATATATATATATATATATATATATATATATATATATATATATATATATATATATATAAAACGCTTA
This sequence comes from Penaeus monodon, assembly GCF_015228065.2. NCBI lineage: Eukaryota > Metazoa > Arthropoda > Malacostraca > Decapoda > Penaeidae > Penaeus > Penaeus monodon. The sequence goes on along the minus strand of NC_051386.1, from coordinate 2,350,977 downwards.
CAATATGATTGGTCCTTCATCCTCACTGTCACATATAAAATGCGTTATAGCTGTTAAGATGTATATATTGTATGTCATTTCAGATATGCAGATAAGAAGAGAAAGAAAGGCTTGTTCTTGTTTTATTGGATTGTTTTTTTTTTATGATAATTGTAAATTTTAATGGTCCGTCATGTAGGAAAATATACCGATTTTTAAAGTTTTTGTTAATGATGTACATAGTTATGTGTATATAATTTTTTTTTCTTCTATTATTTATTAGAGAGCGTATGAGTGAATTTGTATGCGTTGATTTACTCAATACATTGTCAAAAATAAGAAAAAGTCAGATTCTGATTTCCATGTGTTTCAGCTTTTGCATACGAAATGCTAAAAGAGACAACGTGACAAAGGAGAGGATAGTCCTAATGAAGCAGCACAACCAGTCACTGGTATTTATGGACGGTCCCTCGAAGCTTGTTTTTTTTTTCTCTTTCTGGTCGTATCAGAAATGGATGTGTGTTTATTTAAAACGCGAGCACTCACATGCGCTCCTGGAATAAATAAAATCGCCAGAAAGGGCAAGGTAAACAGCCCTGGAGCTCTGCCGTTCAAGTCTCTGTCCTTATATGATCCTCGGCCGTGCGCCGGACCCTGCCACCTCCTCCTTAGCTCCTGCGGGCCTTTGCCGGGGGACTCGCTGTCAGTCAGTCACTCGGGGCCTTTCTCTCCTCGGGTCGGATCTCGTTTCGCCCCTCTCGCGCGCTTCCTCTCTCTCTTTGCTCTCTGTCTCTTTCTTTTTCTTTCTCTTTCTTTCTCTTTTCTCAGTCTTTCTCTTTCTCTTTCTCTCTTTCTTTCTCTCTTTCTCTCTTTCTCTCTTTCTTTTTGTCTCTTTCTTTCTGTCTCTCTCTCTCCTCTCTCTCTCTCCCTCTCCCTCTCCCTCTCCCTCTCCCTCTCCCTTTTCCTCTTCCCCCGCCATCCACCCCCAATCCCTCTTCCTCTCCCCCCCTTCACCCTCGCTTATCCCCCCCCCCCCAGTCTTTTTCCTTTCCGCCGGATCCCTGCAGCATTTTCCTTTCCTCTCCTACCTCTAATGCTGTCTGTCGCTTTAGCTCAGGTCAGGCCAAAGCAGCGGTCTGGATCTGGTGCGGAGTCGTTGGTAGGCAGATTCTGTAGGCAAGATTCTATCCATCTGACAGCGTGGATAGGTGGCGAGAGATGAAATGCTTAGATATAGATAGATAGATTGATCTGTGTGTGTGTGTGTTTGTGTGTGTGTGTGTGTGTGTGTGTGTGTGTGTGTGTGTGTGTGTGTGTGTGTGTTTGTGTGTTTTATACAGATCGAGTGTGAGTGTAGGTGCGCCTGTGTACGCGGCCGTCTCCGTGTGTTTACTCGTGGTTCAGTGACCTGTGGCGTGGCCAGTCATCGCGTCCCGTTGGGTCATCCTATCAAGATGACAGAACGGCGGCAGCGGGCATGGCGGCAGTGCCAACGCGGGCCGCGGTTCGCATGCGCCAGGCTGGTTTGGCACTGCCGACCGCTGTCAGTTGGACCTTGATAGCAGCGCCGTGCTATTTTCTCTTAACTCTTTTCTCTCATTCTGCACCGTGTTTTCTTCCTCTCTGTCTTTCCTTTGTTATTCCTATGAATGGAATGCGAGTGACTGGCCGTGTCATATTGGGAGTGTTCTTTGTCATTTGTCGAACGATGGAAGTGTGTTGAATTGGAAAGTAAGAGAGGGAGGGAGGAGGGGGGGGAGGGAGGGAGGGAGAAGGAGAGAGAGACTGTTCCGATTAACTATGGCAGAGATGAAGGGCAGTGGATGGCGATTTTTTTATTTTATTATTTTTTTTTCTTAGAAAGGGTCAGCATGAATGATGTGTAGGCATAACAATCAAAATAATTATGACAGACATGATAATCATAATATATAATTTGACAGGCATAATAATCATGACAGGTATAATGATCATAATGATTATGACAGGAATAATAATAATGATAAATGTAATACTAGTCATATACGTGCATATCCTACATTTAAAATGCGAACGCACACATCACGAAATAAATAGATGGATAGATAGAATGTCGAGTACACCTCCAGGAGGTGGGTTTCTACGAAGATAAATATAGCCACAGAAAGTTGATGAATGAATAGATAGGTAAATCCTCAGAAAAAAAAAGGCAGAAAAATTGAAAAGTAAACATCCCGGCGGCCGATGCCATTGATCGCCCGAATGAAACGAACTGCCGGGGAAGAGGAGGAAGAAGTGGAAGAAAAGTCGGAGAAAGAAAAGGAAGAAAGGAGGAAGAGGAAGAAGAGGAGGAAGAGGAAGAGGGGAGTCTTCCTTTTCATTTCCTGTGCGTCATGCAGGTTAAAGGAAGGGAGGAAAGGGGATAGACGAAAGAGGGGAGAAAGAGAAGGAAGGAAGGGGGGGGAGGGAAAGAGGAGGAAGAGGAAGTGAGGGAAGGAGAGAGTGCAAAGGAAGCGAAGGGTTGAGGAGGCAAGGAAGGAAGGAAGGAGAAACGAAAGGAGTGGAAGAGGCGACGGAAAAAAGAGGAGGGAAGGAAAGGGAGAGGGAGAGGGAGAGTAAGAAGGAGAGGAGGTGGGAAAAGCGTAAGAGAAGGAAGTCGGGAAAGATCTTAAAAGTTCGAGTTTGAGAAGTAAATTGGGCGTCTCCTTGCGCGACCTTCACTCTGATGTCTTTAACCCCCCCCCCCCCTCTCTCTCTCTCTCTCTCTCTCTCTCTCTCTCTCTCCTCTCTCTCTCTCTCTCTCTCTCTCTCTCCTCTCTCTCTCTCCCCCCCCCCTCTCTCCTCTCCCTCCTCTTCTCTCTCTCCTCTCTCCCTCCTCTCCTCCTCTTCCTCTCCTCTCTCTTCTCTCTCTCCCTCCCTTCTTCTCTCTCTCCCTCCCTTCCTCTTCTTTCTCCTCTCGCTCTCTCACTCTTCTCTTCTCTCTTCTCTCTCTCTTTCTCTCTCGTCCTCTCCCCTCCCTCCTCCTCTCTCTCTCCCTCTCCTCTCTCTCTCCCTTCGTCCCTCCTTCCCCCTCTCTTTCTCCTCTCTCTCTCCCTCTCCCTCTCCCCCTCTCCCTCTCCCTCTCCCTCTCCTCTCCCTCTCTCCTTTCATCATCCACACCCTCTCCTTCTGCCTCTCCCTTCGCTCTCTAAATCTCAATCCCCCTCTCCTCTCCCCCTCTTCCCCCCCCCCCACTTTCGTTCCTCCCTCCTTCCGTGTTTACACTACTCCCCCCCCCCCCCGCGCCACCCACCTCCACCCTTTCGGTCCTTGTAGAGAAGATAACACGTGACAGACTGCAAGTTAACGAGATTGTTATTTATTCGTTTGCTTTATCTTTTCAACTTGTGATTGCTGTTCGAGTTGCCATTCCATATTTTTATTTTATTTATTATTTTTTTTATTATTATTATATGTATGTATGTATATATATATATATATATATATATATATATATATATATATATATATATATATATATATTAT
>NC_051386.1:2329994-2339994 GCF_015228065.2 Penaeus monodon | reverse complement strand
GGCTTGGTTCGGTTCTAGTTTTCTCTCTCTCTCTCTCTCTCTCCCTCTCTCTCTCTCTCTCTCTCTCTTCTCTCTCTCTCTCTTCTCTCTCTCTCTCTCTCTCTCTCTCTCTCTCTCTCTCTCTCTCTCTCTCTCTCTCTCTCTCTCTCTCTCTCTCTCTCTCTCTCTCTCAAACTCACTGATCTTTCCTTGTCTCTTCGTTTGTCGCTCTCATCGCATGCCTCTTACCGCCTTCCGCTGCGTCAATTCCAACCTCATTTCTTATGTTTTTTTATACGTAGTCGTGGGTGATTTCTCGTTTTCACGCGCCGTAAAAAAGCGACTCTCATCCACCACTCTGACCTTTGGACCTTTCTTTGGTCCTTCTACAGCTAATCCTTCTTCTCTCTTTCCTCCCTGCCCCCCCCCCCCTCATCCCCTCCTTTATTCTCTCTATCTATCTATCTATCTATCTCTCTATCCTCTCTCCTCTCTCCTTCTCTCTCTCTCTCTCTCTCTCTCTCTCTCTCTCTCTCTCTCTCTCTCTCTCTCTCTCTCTCTCTCTCTCTCTCTCTCTCTCTCTCTCTCTCTCTCTCTCTCTTTCTTTTTCTCTTACCCCGCGTCGATTTTTTTCCTTGTCTCTTTCTTTCTACCTCTCTCTCCTCCTCTCCTTTTCTCCCTCGGTCTGGAGCTCCCGTGTTTGAAGGTGCGCCCTAGTGACCGTCCACACGTTCCCTCTGTATTTGTTTTTGTTGTCTTTGTTCTTGTTTTGTTTTTGTTTTTGTTTTTGTTTTTTCCTCCGCTGATGTCGCCTCGAGATGTCGCGAGGCTCAGCGCGGCGACGGGGAGGGGTAGGCTGGAGGGGAGTGAGAGGGAGGGGGGGGGAGGGGATCGGAAAAAGGGAGCGGGCGGTGGGGTTTGGGGGAGGGAAGCGAAAGGGACTGTGCGGGTATTGTATTGCCGTTGCGAGAGAGCCGGAGAGCGCGTGCTGTTGCAAGGCGCGAGGACGATTTGCAACAAGTAAAGTTCAGGATGTGGGGACGGCGCATCAGATACCGGCGCGAGAGGGAGCGAGGACGAGGCGGTGGCCGGCGGGCGGGCGGGCAGGCAGGCAGGCAGGCAGGCAGGCAGGCAGGCAGGCAGGCAGGCAGGCAGGCAGGCAGGCATGGCAGGCATGGCAGGCACCGGCAGGCACCGGGGAGTCTCGGGCGAGGGCAGGGCGGGCTGGCGGTGAGGGCGAGGGCTGGCGGTGAGGGGCTGGCGGTGAGGGCGAGGGCTGTGGCCATGCTACGGGACACGTTGTTGGTTGGCGCTTGTGATGGCCGTCAGGGTGCTGCGAGGCTCCTGGACGGCGGTGCTCCTGCGGGGACGTGTTGGTTGTGATCACCGCCATTTTCTCCCTGCCTCCCTTCCTTTTCCTCCCTATTTAAGCCTGCCTCCCTTCCATTTCCTCCCTTTTCCTTTCTCGTCACCTGCCCTTACCTCCTCTCCCCTCCCTGCCCCCCTCCCTGCGCCCCCCCTCCTGTTTTCCCCTTTACCTCCCTTTCGGTCTCCCTCCCTCACTTTTCCTCCCTCCTGACCTCCCCATTTCCCTCCATTCCCTCCCTGCATCCCCACCCTCATTCTACGGTGATAAAGCTAGAGAACACTCCTGTCGGGTGTGCGGATTTTCCTCATGCTGCGGGAACGGTGATGCTGGGAGACGGGGATGCTAGGAGACGGTGATGCTGGGAGACGGGGATGCCGGTCGTGGTGTTGTTGCTGGTGTTTTTGGAGAAGGATGGCTCTGGTGGTCCTGGTTGTTGCCTTCAGGTGGGGTGGGGGAGGCTGTTGATTATGGTGAAGGCGGGGATAGCCCCCTCTCCCCCTCCCTCCTACTCACTATCACCGATTCTGTTGGATGTGGTGAGGAAGGAGGAGGAGGATGCTGTGGCCTCTAGATGGTGACCATGGTGACGGTCGTGATGCCGTGGAAGATTGTCGTTGAGTGCAGTGGTGTTGTAGGACACTGCCTTTAGTTGTGGTGATGGTGGGACAGCGCTGTTAGGTTTGTTGAAGATGGTGATGGCAGGTTATTGCTTATGGTGAGGATGTTTCGGTGCCACGAGGGAAATTGGTGCCATGGGAAGCGGTGTTCGGTTGTGGTGAGGGTGAACGTCACAGGACATGGCTCTTATCCGTTGTGATGCTGTTGGGCGAAAGTAATGTATGTGATGCTGCAGCGACTGTCCGTGACGCGGGTCGGGAGAATCATCAATGCGATTTCCTCCAGTGTGCAGAGGCTTCGGGCGAAAGACGCGACGGCGACTGTGACGGGCAGGGATGGCGTCGAGGCGCGCCAGGAGAGTTCGCAGTCAGGTGGCAGAGTAGCCGAGGATAGAATGCGGACGGCAGCGAATCTCGCCATTAGTGCTCAGGACCATGTCCGCATTCGCATTAGCATCATTCATCCGTAAATGAGCCGTTAATTGCTGCCATCTATCACTAGCCCCGATAGATAGCACAAAAGAGTCATTGTCCTTTCCCCCTGCAGCATGATTTAGTTGTTGAGCGTTGCAAAGGGCGCGTGGGCGGTCCACTTTGCAACGCACTAGGTAGCTCGGGGCGGCAGCGGGCACGCCAGCCTCGTTTCTTGAATGCAAGATCCTCCTACTCCTTCCTCCCCTCTTCCTCCCGCTTCCCCTACCCCCCTCCTCTTCTCCTCTCTCTCTTCTCCTCTCCTCTCCTCTCCTCTCCTCTCCTCTCCTCTCCTCTTCCTCGCACCCTTTTCTTCCTCTTCGTCCTCTCCAACTCTCCTATTCTTCCTTCTCCACTACTTCTGCCTTCTCCTCCTCCTCCTCCTCTCTCCTCCTCCTCCTCCTCCTCCTCCTCCTCCTCCTCCTCCTCCTCTCCCTACCCCTCCCTATTCTTCTTCCTCCCCCTCTTCCTCCTCCTCTCCCTCTACTTGTAGTATTTCATGCCTCTACCCTCTCATGTCTAAAATACGAGTATTGCAGCAAAAGAAAAACAAGTGTTGCTGTTTTACAAGTGAAAGAGGGACTTGTCCAGTGCCGTTTTGTTTACGTGAGCGTTGTTTACATTGCGGGGCTGGAGTGAGGCGGGGCGTTGTGGCCGGCCGCTATAGGGATGGGATCGGGATGGGGATGTGTGTTAGGGGGAGGCAGAGGCATCGGTGGACATTAAGAGTTAAATCTCACTTGCTGGTATTTCTATTTGTTTTTGTTTTTCAATGCGCGGTTCCCCTGGACGTGTTTCCGTTGCAGGGCGAGAGCAGTAGGGCATCGGCGGGCGTCGTGATGTGTGGGTGGATGTGCAGGTGAGGCCGTGTGGCCAGGGCGTGTAGTGGTAAAGGGGCAGCAGGTGCCCGGCCCTAGCAACCCTGCCCGGGGTGACGGTGGGGAGGGGCTCGGGTGGAGGACGGGCGGGAGGAGGGATGGGGTGCCTGACTCATGCCTCCACACCTGCACGATTTCTTGCCTCCTTCGTCAGCCACGTCGGGCCTGGAGCACCTGGGTCGTTCTCGCCGGGGCCCTCACGGCGGCAGGGACACGCGGCCGCTGGAGTGACACGACCTGACGCAGGCGGCCAGGACATGTGTAGACGCTGTAACGGGGTTCTTACGGGCGAGGGGCTGCGTGAGAGAGGGGTAGAGCGCGGGGAGGGGAGGAGCAGGGGGAGAGCGCGTGGTGCGGTGGGCGTCAGAGAGGTGAGGGCGGGGGAGCAGACTAGTGGTGGTCGCGCAGCACCTCAGTCCTGACACCTGCTGCATCACCGACACCTCGCCGTCCAGCCCCGACCAGCCCCCCGTCCGCAGCAGCAGGTCCCGGCCCCGCGCACCTGTCGGCGGCGCTGTTGTTACGTGCATCTGTTGGCGCTCGCATGCCCTCTGGCGCCTCCCTCTCGCGGTTGCTGGTGTTGGAACTTCGGCGGCGCCCCCTCCCCCTTGCCCTGCGGAGTGAGCCCCTGTCGCGGTGCTGAAGGGCCCTGGAGCAAGTACTGCGTGACGGGCATGTCGTTCCTCCAGGCGTGTGCATCGTGTAGGCTGCCTCTCGTGCAGGCGGAGGAGGATGGTTGAAGGAACAGCTCGGTGGGCATCTCGGTGATAAAAAGTGAAAGTGGATGCGATTGAAAGCAGGACGTGCCTGTGCGGTGGAGGCGAGTGGTGTTATGTGGAGTGGTGGTGAGGGCGCTTCTTCCAGCCGACGATGTGCAGGCTGGCAGCACCTCGATTTGTGATCCTTTGGCTACTGTTGTTGTTATACTTGTTGTGCTGCAGCCACGCCTACCTTCTGCCTGCCCTGGTACGTACCCCTCGTTTTTGTGTTTGTTTATTATCCACTTATTTCAAATAGGCCCTTGTGTTATTTTGCATTGGAACAGAATTGTTCATTCGGCGGGAGCTGCATTCAGACCTTCTGAGCTGCGGGTTCTCCATTTAATGTTTTCTCTGCCTCTCTCGTCGTCGACGTTTTTGCAGGAACAGATGTGAACTTGGCGTTAATTAAATCGGCCGTTGGGCGATGCTGGCTCGAGTTGCGCTGCGTAAACAAACCCAAGACTTCCTCGTGTTTCTTATGAACGCCTGTACTCCATCGCGCGATTTTACTTGTTTACTGATCCGAGTTTTTGTGTCGTTTATATTTCATATTTTGTATACGGAGCACGAATTTACTGTATAGCAGCTGAAAAAAAATACAGCGGAAAGTTCGCTTATTGCGGTGCCAGAGTTACACCGTGGCATCCGATCGCTGGTAACTCCTATCGCATTTCCGGCGCCATTACACCTTTATTATTTTTCTTTCATGATGGCCCGATAATAGGGGTTGTTAGGCGAAAAGGGCGGAAGCTCGTGTCGCAAAGGGGTGGGGATCAGGGGATCAGGCGAGAGGGGGAGGAAGGCTAGCTACACACACACACTCATTCACTCACTCACTCACTCACCCACCCACTCACTCACCCACCCACCCACTCACCCACCCACCACTCACTCACTCTTTCTTTCTTTCTTTCTCTCTTTCTCTCTCCTTTCTTTCTTTCTTTCTCATATACACACGTACGCGCGCACGCACCTGCTGCTGTGATTGCTCGGGTGTGTTTACGGGTGTGTCCTTGGGTAGGCTTAAGTGAGTCTTCGAAGAGGCTTGATTTCCCATTTGTTATATTAGCATGAGTTTGTTTTCCGTGTTGCAGACGTGTTGCATTGTTCACTTGTTTCGGATCGGATTCCTTTATGTTGACAACTTTCAACGTGGTAGGTTGTGTTTGCCGTCTTGAAATCGTCGCGCTTTGCAATGAATGTGCACAAATAAACGCACATTGGATTTGTAGCCGACTAGTGTATGTGTATATGTGCGAGGCTGGCTGTCAAGTGGCATACCTTTAGATCCAAGTTGAAGTGCCTTCACGATGCCAGTGGATGGTGTGTGTGTGTGTGTGTGTGTGTGTGTGTGTGTGTGTGTGTGTGTGTGTGTGTGTGTGTGTGTGTGTGTGTGTGTGTGTGTGTGTGCGCGCGCTTGCGTGTGCGTATTTGCCCATGTGTATCTGCCTGTGCGTGTGCGCCTGCGTACTGAGTTATGTGGTGAATTATGCCAATAGCGGAATACTCTCTTAAGTACAATATCCGAGCGAAGTGTACATGTATGTGCGTGTGTTTGCGATGCGGTGTGACGGGGGGGGGGGGGGGGGGTTATAGAGTGCGGATGAGGGGGGGGGGGGAATTGGTTGCAGTGGAGCGGAGTTTCATTGTTGTGGTTATAGGCCGTCGGTGCGGTCACCGCGTAAGCTGACACCCCATACAGGTGTCTTGCGTAACCCGCGCGTAACGTGGGGCATGCCGGACCTCGAGACCGGTGCCACGAGAGGCCCGATTCCGTTGGATTTCGTCTTCGTTGTTTTTTTGTTTATTTGTTTTCGAGTTTTTTTTTTTCCTGCATGTTAGTATGGGGTTACGTGTTTTATTCGTTGGTTTTTTTTCTTTTCGCGCCTGATACCGTAATGCTGCTATAATAGTGGTTTCTTGTATTGTCATGTCGATGATTATTATTGGTATTGTTATATTTATCATCACTCTTGCTAACATTTTTTTTTTTCGTTATGATTGTTATTATAGATTGTTTGAATTATTTTTTTTATAATTTCGAGTATTATTAATTATCAGCGCATTTAATTCATACATTTATATTTTTTATTTCCATTACTACTGCTGCACTGTTATTATTACCAGTATTTTTTTTTCATCAAGTTACAATAAAATTACAAGAAAAAACCCCTTTATAATATCAACATATAACTAGTTTTTAGTTACATTGAATGGCCTTGTGAGGATTATTACCCAATTACCAGACAAAGAGCACTTACTGTAATTCTTATCATCATGTTATTGTGATGTTCAACGTTATCGGAATCGCTGGTGCTGTTATCATATTCAGAAACGTTTGTGTTTGATGATGTTGGTATCGGTCCGTGTTGCTGTTGTCTTTGGGTGGTATTGGTGTCGCCTCGATCACGGTCGTCTTCGTTATCCTCGGCTAGTTCCGTCCGTGTCACTGTCACCAGCAGCATCGTTTGTCACTGACCATTTTCACGAGCATCGCTTGTCACATCTGCCGTTAGCGTCGTCATCAGTATCATTATCACCAGCATCCATCAGTTATCATTAATTGTCACAGTCGCCGTTTTCACAGCCCCCCCCCTCCTCCTCCCATCGTATTTAAGCATTGGGCGTAGAGCAGTATATAGTGTGTATACTGGCGTGGAAATGATATATGAAATTGTAGAGTACGGAAGTTAAGTTGCCTTTGAATGAGTGCCAGAGACCTAGAGAGGGGGGGGGGTGGAGACGCGAAGGGTTTGAGGGAGGGAGGGAGTGAGAGATTGAGAGTGAGAGTGAAAGTGTGTGAGAGAGAGAGAGAGAGAGAGAGAGAGAGAGAGAGTGAGAGAGAGAGAGAGAGAGGAGAGAGAGAGAGAGAGAGAGAGAGAGAGAGAGAGAGAGAGAGAGAGAGAGAGAGAGAGAGAGAGTCCCAACAGATAACTGAGTGGGCAGCAGTGCCAAGAACCATTAAAAATAAGGGGTTGAGGAGAGGTGGGTGATGTGGGAGGGGATTAGAGAAGGCTAGGAGGGGGGGGGTTAAGCCCAGGACATGGGGGGGAGGGGGTTGTCAGTGTGAAGGTCGTGCCAGTACAAGAGTGCCATCTGGGGGGGGGGGGGCTCAGTTAAAAGTGTGAAAATGTAGTTTTCCTGTTCACCGGCTCAGTGATTAGTATTCTTATTTACCTTTTTATGGTTATTATTGCTCTTGTTGTTGTCATTATCATCATCATATTTCTTTGTTTTTCTGTTCAAGTCGATAGGCCTGGCAATCACGTGTCTCGCATGCAGAGCGGCACGGGGGAGTGGCAACGTAGACCTATTCGAGCAGAAGCCTTGCATCTCCCCCAAAGCACGAATCATCCTGAAGTCGAGTTCGCGTGCGGCATGCGCTCTCACTCGTGCCGTTTTGCGAAGCGTCATGCCAGCCTGTACACACACAGACACGTGTATGCACGTGCATGCACATACAAGCGCATGTGTGTGCTTACCTGTACACACACATTCACACGCTTTCTTGCTTGCTGCGAAAGCACCCTTTGTATGCAAATTCGTGTAGATTTTTATAAAATATTATTTTATACGTTATTGTTTTATCATTGTTTTGCTATTTCTTTTATCGAGTGTTGTATTATTTATTTTTTCTTATTCCCCGTCTTTTGAGAGTGAGCGATGACCTTAGTTCACGCTGACGGTTGAAATGTGGCGTGAGGAACGCTGTCAAGTGCGGGTACTCCTCGTCTTCCTCCTCCTTCGCCGCCGGCAATAAGGCCTCCTCTTCTCCCTCCTCCTCCTCCTCTTCCTCCTCTTCTCCCTCCTCCTCCTCATCTTCCTCATCCTTCCTCCATCATCATCCTGTCGTTGCTCCATCATTCTTTCCTCCTCGTCCTCCTTCTGTCCCTTCTTTTCCTCTCAATCACTGGTACAAGCTCGTTCTCTTCCTTTTCATTTTCCTTTTTTTCTTCTTCTTCTTTTTTACTAGTTTCTTCTTCCACCACCACTTATTCATAGCCCACCTTCTCATGCTTATTTTCTTATTTTTCTCCCTTTCCTTCCTCCTCCTCTTCCTCCTCTTCCTCCTCATCCCTCCATCCCCTCTTCCTCCACTACCCCAACCTTCTTTCCCCACCTTCTCCCTCTCCCTTCCCCTCTCCCGCTTCCTCCCATTCTTTCTCCCTCTCCCTCTTCCCCCCATCCCTCTCCCTCTTCCCCCCATCCTCTCCCTCCCCCACCCCTCTCTCTCACCCCTCCTTCCCCTTCCTCATCCTCTCCTCTTCCGCCACCTCGTCTCCTTCCCCCATCTCCCCTCTTCCCCGCCGGCAGCTCCACCCCGGCTTCCCTGACATGTGTGCTGTGATCTTGTTAAGGAAACACCTTTCGCTTAATCTCTGACTCTGCTGCTCTCTTCCACTCGCCTCTCTCTCTCACTCTCTCTCTCTGAATTTATCAAACTAAGTTCTCTCTCTCTCTCTCTCTCTCTCTCTCTCTCTCTCTCTCTCTCTCTCCTCTCTGTCTTTCTCTCTTTCTCTCTCTCTTCTCTCATCTCTCTCATCTCTCTCTCTCTCCTGCTCTCTCTGCTCCATCTCTCTCATCTTCTCTCTCTCTCTCTCTCATATTCTTATCTACTCATCTCTCTCATACTCTCTTCACATCTATACTCTTCTACAATCATCTTCTATCATCTTCTTCTACTACTATTTATACATATATACATATATACTATATTATCATGTATGTACATAATATATATATATAATACATATATATATATATATATTACTATATATAATACATATACTATATATATTATATTACAATACTACATAAACATATACATACATATACATATATATAATATACATATAATATACATAATACATAATACATATATATATGATTTACTATCTACATACATACACAAATATATACACATACACATAAACACACACATACCTATATATATACATATACATATACAAATGCAAATACAATTACATATACACGTGCGCGCGCGCACACACACACACACACACACACACACACACACACACACACACACACACACACACACCACACATTATATATATATATATATATATATTATATATATATATATATATATATATATATTATATTCACTTATAGTCATTCGAGTGATATTGGCGATAGTATGGCAAGCACTCGTAGGTGTGTGGGCAGCGCGAGAGAGCCGACAGCCGTGTCACGTGTTTCCTTTCATCCGCATGTGGATTGGAGTGGGACTGACAGGCCGCTCGGGAGCTGGGATTCGGTCTCGCTGTTCTTTTATTTCCTGTGCGGTTTTTTTCATTGTTGGCGTTATATATTGGCAGTATTATTATGTTATTATTAGTAGTAATATTAGCGGTATTACTACTAATACTGTTACTTTATTTTATTAATATTAGTGTCATTAATTACTGTTGTTTTATTATTGTTATTACTGCTACTGCTGCTACTGCTACTAGTGTTACTATTGTTGCTCCTGCTGCTATTTCTACTATTAGTACTACTATTACTATAACTATTACTATTGTAACTAACATATTAAATACATTGTTGGGTTAATAGCTTGGGCTTATACGGGATTTACGGCTATTTTCTACCTCTGCGCATTTGTGAAATCGACTTGTATTTACTTGTTTTTTAGGTATTTCGTATCCGCCTTTTATGCCAGCTGGCTTCAAGAATAGTGATAGCTGGATTCCAAAGTCTGCGGAAGGGTTTCGTCTGTTATGGTTACTTTGGGCAGTAGTATTTGGTGTGAACATTTTTATGATGATAGATAAATCAGTGGACGATGAAGACGCATTATGTTCCGGCTTTCGCACAGTTGCAGTTAGAGGGTAATGTCTTACTGTTTATTTCTATGTCAGTATTATGATAGGGTGGTATTTAGCATACTGCTTAAATAGT
>NC_051386.1:2307494-2319994 GCF_015228065.2 Penaeus monodon | reverse complement strand
TAGTTCATTGGTAATGGTGCTTAAATGGGGCAGTTTCAACCAGGATTTGTGCTGCCTGTACCTATTCTGCCAGAGCGTCATAGGACTAAATATCACTTTTTGAAGATGATGAGCCTTTTGGAGATTTTTGAACCCCATAAAAGTGGTTTGTTAATGCCGTACCCCTGTACAGACTACATTTTCTACCTTGATGATATAGGTAAGCCATAATTATGTGTGGAGTTACAATATCTGGTATAAAAATGTAAATAGTTGTTGGGTTGGGATACTGAATTTAGGAAATATACAAATATATTTAATTAGAGCAGCAATTTTTTCCCTCTCTCCCACCCTCTCAAAATGATAGATGAGTAGTGGGTAAATGTTCATGCAAACATTGTGTTTATCTGGGCAAAATGAGATTATAATGACCAGAAAATGTCCATCTCATTTGCATTTTTGGCTTTTGGGTTGTAAACCAGGTTATTCCAGGAGCAAGACATGCATTGTTATGCAAAAATAGATTTCATAATATATGTAGACAATTTTTTTTAAGAGAGCATAAACTCACTTGTTTCATTGAAAATCTGAGCTAAAAACATTAATTAAGAAACAGAAATTCATTAATCATTGGTTTATTTAGCCAGAAAGTTACTTTTTTATGAAGCGTTTCATTTTAACCTAATCCTCCGTCATCCGTTTCTCTTCTCATTTATAAACATGCAAGGAAAAGCAGATAAGGAAATTCATCAAACCAATCAAAAAGTTAATTGTTTTATGCTATAAATAACTATTTTATGAGCTGTGAATAAAAGGAACTTGATAGATATGTAGGTAGATAGATAGATAGGCCATTCATTTATAATGAAAAGCATTCTGCCATTAGCATGAAGTCACTATTATACAAATGAAGAACATTACCTCATCAACATATAATCATTATGATATGAGTGAAAGACACTCTTTCATTGACATGTAAGGAAGGTTTATGAATGTGTTAATTCTGCTCAGCACACGCAGTTATTACTTGCCCTTGGCGGATTACATGTGGTAAATTTTTTATCTTCCCTTTTATCTTATCATTATTATTATTATTATTATTATTATTATTATTATTATTATTATTATTAGCAGCAGGAGTCTATTTTATTATGATTACTTTCATCATTTTGATTACTGTTGTGAGTTAATATCATTGTTAATGATATTATTGTTATTATTAGTATTAGTATTATCATTATCATCATCTTAATCCTCAATATTACTTTGTATACTAGACTAATTTAATTCTGCTTAATGAATGTGTTATGAGTAAACTAAAAAGCTTTTCTAAAAATACATTTGCCTGAAGAATATTTTGTCTAAAGTTGTTTTATTGTTATTCTTTTCCAGCCCTGAAAGTAAAGCTGATGCTGCGGCGGCCACGGGAGGATTTGGTCAGCCGCGGAGTTATTCCTCGTGAGTCCCTCCTGGGGGTTTGATCAGTTTTGTGTGATGTGTATTTGTATTCACTCAGAATGTTACTTTTAGGGATGTTTTGTAATGCAGCTTATTATCATCTCTTTGCTATTATATGAATATATCTATTAGACAATGTTTCAACTTTTCTTTATTTATCGACAGCCATGAATACTCCAGCTGCCTTCTACGAGCAGCGGCAGAAGCTAGACATGGCAAAGAAACATGACATTCTCAAGCAGAAAATGCAGCGGAGACCTGACAGAGAGGAACTTGTACGACAACATATTTTAGAAGGTTAATGATTATCTTATTTCTCTGCTTGAGACATTGAAATATGTGTAATTATTGATATTATCATCATTTTTGGGAGTAGTAGCAGCATCAGTGCCTGATAGGAAGTGTTTAATTTATATTTGATGTGGTTGAGTGCAACCGGAGAGTTACTTCATGCAAACACTGGGATTTTCTAATAGACACTGTTGATACATTTTATTCATATATAACATACATTCATATCTTTTAACACAGATGCACCTGGTAACATTGACCCATCACTAGTGGAAAAACAGAAACAGCTGAAGAGAGCCAGAATAGCTGATGCCATAAGTGACCACCTCTGTCAGCGGCCTGGCCCTCTGGAGCTGGTCAGAGCCAATATCCTCCATACTTCAGAAGACTTGGAGAAAGCTGTAAAAGGTGGGTGTTCATATGAATGAAGTTGTGTCGGTATAATTAGTATTGAAATTGTGTTGTGGAGAATTTTGAAGACCTGGATGTAGAGAGATGAAATTAGGTAAAAAAAAAAAAAAAAAAAAGAAATATATATATATATATATATATATATATATATATATATATATATATATATATATATATATATATATATATATATATATATATATATATAATAGAAATAGAGAAGTGTGGACATGAAGGGGGGGGAAATAAAATTGAAGAAAGATCTTTTGTCATGGTAACCTCTTAAGGTTGGAAAGGCATCACTGTAGTATGTCTTACATGGAATTATGTCCATCAAAAACTTAACATATTCTGAATAGGGAATAACTGCACAGAAATGTTCTTATGTCTGGAGAATTTGAAAGCCTTTATAGACATAGATAGATGGCATTTACATAAATATACTTGGATGGTGGTGTAAGATTTTCCTATTAGAACTTTATAAGGCATATTATGTGTAGGAATACCTTGCTGGAGGAATCAGAAATATGTAAATTTGAGTAATCTTTAATTAATAATGGAATTGCCAAGAAAAGTGAAGGAATGCTTTAGGACCTTTTTATGCAAGTTATTTGCATAAGTATTACACAAAGGGGAATGGGTGGCTCTATTTTGCACATATATTTAGGTGCTGTTGATGTGTGTACTATTTCTGGCCCAGTGGTTCAGGTAGTAGATTCATGTCTATTTAAGTTTTGTAAATGATATGATGTGTACAATTATTTGCATAAAGAAGTTGAGAATGAATAGGAGAGTAGTTTTTGGTAACTTTTGATAAATTATTATTATTATTATTATTTTTTTTTTTTTTTTTTTTTTTTTTTATGCCTTAGTATTACTGTGCTATTGTTGAATAATTTGGTCTTGGAAATTATCAGTCCAGTTTCAGGAAAGGCAAAAACTGGCAACTCATTCTGAACTCTGGTGTCTTCAGAGTAAAAGCAATTTTCAGTAAAAAGCAGTAGAGATATTGTTTAAAGGTTTAAAAAAAAAACAAATATTTGTAAGGAAGTATTAAGGTTATTAGAATAAAAAAAACAACTTGACAAATAGGAATACTTAGGGGTTTGGGGAGAGCTGTCAATTTTTCCTTTCATGAAAGTGGATGTACTGTTGTAAATTTCAAGTCGTAAATTTATTCGTGTAGAATGCTGTAATCACCTATCTACTTTTGTGCAAGGATTATGGCTTTTGTTATCAATTTTCCGTTCTTTCCCCTTTCTATCTTTGACATCTCTCTTTAATTTCAAGACTTTGTCAAACTGATATGATACTTTTTATCAGTGGAAAGTCTAATGTATGAAATTAAATACATCTACAGAGGGACAGTTGATGTTTAAAAGTACAAGTGAAGGAGAACCTAGAAAGCATCCAAGCTTGTATGTGCAGTTTGAAGATGAGTCAAGCAGTGAGGGTGGCATGTCTCCAGACCAGAGTGAGGCTGGAAGTGCCACAGGGGTCAGAGAGCATATGTCACCCAGTCCAGTACTGTTAGAGACCACTTCAGCTCCTGCAACCACAGCAGTGATCCCTCCACCGCCACCTCCTGTTGCTCCCACTGTCACAGCAGCACCTGCTACCTGTGCAACAGATTTGGCTGCCCCTTCCCCTTCTCTCACTTCCACCACCTCGTCTCTCTCGCCTCTGTCTTCTCTTGCGTCTCCTCAGCACCCTCTCCTTCCTTCTCCTCAAGCCTCTGCTCTTACCCAAACACTCTTTGTCACTCGTACTCCTCTTCCCCATGCCCTCACAACACCTCCACAACAAAATTCTGCTCCAGGCAAGGACCAGTCCAAGAGCAGGAAGAAGTCAAAAGGAAAAACTCAGCCCAAAGCTAGAACTATCAAGTTTCACGAATATAAGGTAAGGCAACCCTCTGTGTGTGTGTGTGTGTGTGTGTGTGTGTGTGTGTGTGTGTGTGTGTGTGTGTGTGTGTGTGTGTGTGTGTGTGTGTGTGTGTGGTGTCTCTCTCTCTCTCTCTCTCTCTCTCTCTCTCTCTCTCTCTCTCTCTCTCTCTCTCTCTCTCTCTCTCTCTCTCTCTCTCTCTTGGTGTGTGTGTGTGTGTGTGTGTGTGTGTGTGTGTGTGGTGTGTGTGTGTGTGTGTGTGTGTGTGTTTGCTTCTATGTGTGATTAAAAAGAAATACAGAATCTAAATTTTGAATATTTGGAAATGCAGTTTATTTTCTTTCTCTCTTTAATGAATAGTGGAATTATAATTTGAAAATTAATTGCGTTACACTTGGCTTGTTCACAGGGCCCTCCAAGCGCAGTCAAAAGAGAATCAAGTACGAGTTCCTCAGAGACTTCCTACGACATACTTCTTCAGCAGCAACAGTTATTTTTGCAGTGTCAGCTAGAACTGAAACAGAAGGTATTTACCAATATCAGTTGTGTAAAAAAATCTTCACTTTCTTATAATGGGAATACTAGTTCATGTACTTTTTTTTTTTTCTTCTTCTTTTTCATTGTTAAGGTGGGAAATGTTACAGGCTTAATGCATTTGTGAAAATCAGAATCATAATGACATAACAAATCTTAAAAGCTCAAGGGAAAAAGAGTGAAGAATAGCCACCTACCACCCCTCAGTCAACACAACTCACCCTTTTGTCTTTTTTCGCAGTATCCCCAGATCATCTTGCCAGCGGCGCTCAAACCCTCAAACAATGACAGCACTAGCAGCAGTCTTCCGTCTGTGATAAAGGTAGCTCCCACCCCCCCTCCACTGCCTTCCTCCACAGTGGCCAGTGGACTCACCCTCTCCCAGGTACTCCACACCCCATCGCACACGCCCACCACAACGCCCACTCCGTCTTCTACTCCACCTGCACCCCCTCCTCCACCCACTCCGCCTGAGACCAGCATCAGAGTGCACACCAAGTTAGAGGATATGAAAGGTAAGTTTGGAAGAGCCTGTGTTGTTCTCTCTCTCTCTCTGTCAGCTTATGATGTTATAAATAATGATAATGGGTTGCTTATAATGGTGAGAATAATTATCATATTGCTGTCTTCTTTCTTTAAAGTGTTGGTAGAAAGTTATTAATGAGGATTTTATATATTTGGTGAAATTAGATTTTTAAGATTGGATTGTTTGAATTAGTGACAATTAATTCAGCTTTGCCAGTTCATTATTACAATGTGTTATGATTCAGTGTTTCAAAAAGTGGTCCTTTAACTGATTTCTGACTTGGGAATTTCTGTTCCAGTGTCAGATCTGAAAGCCGAACTGAAGAAAAGAAACTTGCCCGTTTCTGGTTCAAAGCCCCAGTTGATAGAGAGATTAAAGACTCATGCAGCGCAGAATTCCAGTGTGGCGAGTAGTGTTACCAATAGCAATAGCAGCAGTAGCATCAGCAGCAGCAACAGTATCAGTAGCAACAATAACAACAATAATAACACCAACAATATTAGCAACAATAACAACAACAACAATCTCAGTAACACTCTAAATAACAATGCATCTGTTACCCTGAGGTTAGGGAGTGTAGAGAGAGAAACAGTCACTCCCATCACAACTATGGAGGGTGACGGGAAAGGACATGTCACACGGACCGACACCTCAGGCAACACCGTGTTGTCTGTTGCACATTTGCTGCAGGAACATTCTTCTACACCAACGCCAACACAGTCGGCGTTCAATTATACAGACGATTCTTCAGGTGAGTCAGTCAGTCTCTCTATCTCTCACCTCTCTCTCTCTCTCTCTCTCTCTCTCTCTCTCTCTCATACTCTCTCTTCTCTCTCCCTCTCTCCTCCATCTCTCTCTCTCTCTATACTCTCTCCTCTCTCATACTCTCTCTCTCTCTCTCCTCTCTCTCTCTCTTCCTCTCTCTCTCTCTCTCTCTCTCTCTCTCTCTCTCTCTCTCTCTCTCTCTCTCCTTCTCTCTCTCTCTCTCATACTCTCTCTCTCTCTCATACTCTCTCTCTCTCTCTCATCTCTCTCTCTCTCATCTCTCTCTCTCTCTCTCTCATACTCTCTCTCTCATACTCTCTCTCTCTCTCTCTCTACTCTCTCTCTCTCTACTCTCTCTCTCTCTCTCTCTCCTCTCTCTCTCTCTCTCCTCTCATTCTCTCTCTCTCTCTCCTCTTTCATTCTCTCTCTCTCTCTCTCTCTCTTCTCCCCCTCTCCTCCCTTCACTCCCTCCCTCACCTTCCACTTTATTATGATATTTTATAGTTTTATATCAAATATTTTTTCTCTCTTTCATTCAGGTTTCTCCATACTTAGAGTACATGTTCATCCTGCCTATCTCACATTCCCTTCCCTACCGCCCACCCAGTGTGGCTCCCATGGACGTAGATTTTGACTCTGCCATGGACACAAATGACTTCCCACCTCTTACTCCGGGTGATGCGTTAACACCTCTTAGTATTCACATATGATGTTGCTCAATTACACAACACCCACCTCCCACTCCCCCCTCCACCAACTCGATATCCATCACATGCACGGCTTCACCATACGTTGAAGCGCTGTACGCCATATTCAGACCGTCAACACTCCCCAATCAGACGGTGACAGCGAGACAATCGGTCCCACAGGCCACAGCAGCCCCCACTGTGATGTCCAATGAGAGCATGCAAATTGCAGAGAATAGAGTCAGGAGATTACAAACCCAATGCAGCTCGTGCAGCAGCAGAGAACATTACAAACAGACAGCGTAAAATCAGGAAAGTAACAGAAGTGATACGAACATCACAACAAAAAGCAACAGCAACAACAACAGCAGCTGCAGTGCCACATACAGCAGTTACACCATTTACAGACACTGCATCAGAAGCAGCAGCAGTTGTTACAGCAGCAGGTTGTGCATGACACAGGTAAGACCAAGATCCAGGAGAATGGGCTTATCCAGCAGCAGCAGCCACAACAACTGGAGCTGAATAACCATGACCTTGGGAATGGAGAGGTGAAGGTGAAGTCGGAGAATGTATGGGACCAGCTCCTCAGCTCGCCCAACCCCCACACCAACGAGCAACCAAAGACTCAGCGTTCAGGATCCATATCCTCGCAGAATGGCATTACGGTCAATGCTCATCAGCGGTAAGTTAAGAACAGGTTTTGCAGGGATAGTGGAAGCATGTACATGTACATGCTTATGTGTAGTTAAAAAGAAAACTAGTAATTTTAACTTTGCTCTTAAGTCAACACAACCCACTAAACATGCAGAAAAATAGATTAACTGCTTACACAGTTAATTAGATCAGGAATACAAAAATCATTTAGTCATATCTTGCATATAAAGTGCAGACAGGAGGAATCAAAACACACATGTATGTATACATACATACATACATATATACATATATGTGTGTGTGTGTGTGTGTGTGTGTGTGTGTGTGTGTGTGTGTGTGTGTGTGTGTGTGTGTGTGTGTGTGTGTGTGTGTGTGTGACTTAAATATTAAATAAATAAAATGATATATAATATATATGTTATGTTGTATATATATATATATGTATATATATATATACACAACACACACACACAACCACATATATATATATATATATAATATATATATATATATATATATATATATATATATATATATTGATATATTATATTATGTGTGTGTGTGTGTGTGTTTTTTTCTTCTCCTTCTTCTCCTCCTCTTCTTCCTCTCTCTTCCTTCCTTCCTTCCTTCCTTCCATGTTTATTATTTATCTAGTTATGTATATCTGATCACACATGCTTGTGCACACAAGCATACACACTCATTATTCTATCTTTTTCTTTGTTTCTCTGTCTTTCTTTTCCTTCAGTTTTCTTTTTCTTGTTCTTCCTTTCTCTCTCTCTCTCTCTCTCTCTCTCTCTCTCTCTCTCTCTCTCTCTCTCTCTCTCTCTCTCTCTCTCCCTTCCCTCCCCCCCCCTCCCCCTCTCCCCTCCCTTGCCCCATCCCCCCCTTTCCTTGTTTCCCCCTACCCCCCTCTTCTCCCTCCTTCCCTCCCTCCTCTCTTTCTCTTTCTTTCTCTTTCTCTTTCAAAGTGATAGATTAGTATATTCTTTTCTTTCTTTGCAGAACTGCGTCTCTACCAAATGTATCGGGAATCATTATCACCAGTACCAGTGAAAATACTGCCAATAATAATAATAATAACAATAACAATTTGAATAGAACTGCTACGGAATCACAGTTTGTGCTGAAACCTCCTCCTAACTATGATGAAGCGACCAAGCAGTTAAAAGGAACATTAGTAAGTAGCACGCAGGCAAGCTGAAGTTGGAATTAGCTTTTTAACTCTTATGTCTTCTGAATGCAGTTTATTGTTTTCTATAATCATTTGTATGCACTACATTATTTTTTCACTTGTTTGAATACTGGCATCTGTGCATCTCATTACTATGTTTTGTTTGCATCTTTTGTAAGTCAGGGTGATAAACCCATCTTTGGTAGATATTTGGGTTGATTTGTTAAATTATCAGATTCTGGGTACATTTACTTTTATGAGATAAAGAAATACTAATGGGTCTTTCTTCTCAGATATCAAATAAGGTCCCAGTGACTGGGCAGAACAGAAAACCATCTGTGAAAAGCCAGGCTGTGGACGATGTACTAGAAATTCTTATCAAAAATGGAGGTAGGTAGATTTTCATATTTCCATGATTAAAAGCTTAAATGTACATTATGAAGAATTAAGATGATTTATATTTCTTTGATTCTGTTATGCCCTCAGAATTTGTTTGCTATTATTAGCACTTCATAATTATAGATTTCCCCTAAACAAGTTGAACATTATATATTTGTTGTTACAGAGTTGCCTCCAAGTGCAGCACAAGATCCTCACACCCCAACCCAAATAAAGTGTAGCCGAACTGGGCCAACATTTACCAGTTCTTCAGGCGACTCTCCTACTATTTACACCACATCTCCTGCTGTGCCAGTTATCTTCAGCAGCAGTTCAGCATCACTGCCACTTGTATTTACGACCTCATCCACTGCACTCCCCGTTGTGTATACGACAACCTCTGCAGTCCCATCGAGTCAAGAGACCACTGTTCCACCCCCACCACCACCCCCACCTCCACCACCGCATCATTCTAGTCAACGCATCACTAGTTCCACGGTTGCAAGCTCAGTAGCACAGCAACCAGTGCCAGGGATACCAAGCTCCTGCACATCTCCTATAGTAACTAGTGGCCTCAATTCTCACTCCCTCTTTGCTGACCTTGTAATGGAGGGCCCAAATCAGCCTGGCTTGGAACTTCCTTTGGATCTGGACTTACCTGTGCTGGAAGGCATGGAGCTGGGCACCTTGGAGCACACGCTAGATCACAACCATATTCCACAGGATCTACTCATCTCCCACAGACCAGAGGAGCCCTTCATTACTGTAGGCCCAACAATGGACGTTAAGATGGAGGTGAACGATGATGTTGACGTAGCCTCTTGGCTCGACTCCTTGGTGCCCAATCCAAATGGTCCAGTGTTGACGTCTGGGTCTTCCACATTCACAGCACCCTGGCCACCCTCACAGTTGATTTCGACATCAGGAAACAGCAGTGACAGTGGCATTGGGAGTAATTACAGCAGTGGTAGCAACAGCAGTTGTAGCAACAGAGGAGGTAACCACAGTAGTTGCAGCACTAGTAGCACAAGTAGTAGTGGTGGGAGAAGTGGTATTAGTGTTAATCAAAGTGATCCACTGCTCTCTAATAACCAGGACCATTTAGACCTCTTTAACCTAGAGGAGATGGACCTCAAGGCTCACGATGTGACATCAGGCCTATCATGGGACCGCATCGATTTTACTGCATGAGAGTTTAGTGTGCTGATCACATAGTTGGTCATCCTTCGTGTACCATGTACTGATCAAAGCCAGTTCACTATGTTCAATGTCTGGTCAATGTATGTCCAAGTGTGGGACCATTGACCGACAAAGACTGAAAGTCAAGGGACCATTGACTGCAGTAGATTTCAGCCTTGACTGACTAGCATATTTAATAGCTGAAGTGCTACTGCATCTCGAGTGACTGGCAGTACCCTAATGTGGCTACTGATATAAGTGTTAATGTCTGTGATGACAAATGAGTGCCTTACAGTACTCTAACAAAGGACCATTGAATATTTAGTTCATATTTTAGGTTGTGTTCAGCCAACTCCACACAATTCCCTGTTATTCCATTTTGACTACCTGTCATATAGATCATGCTCACAATCATTATTAGAAGTTTTAAAAACTTTAATCATAAATCTCTAGAAATTTCTGTGTCAAGTATATATATGATGTATCTGTAAATAGTTCCTTCATGTAAAATGGTGCTGTTTTGACTATTTCCACTTGTTTGAGTTTTCTCCAAGATATATGCTACTTGTCAGTTAATCCTGCAAATTGGTCAGGTGTATCACTATGTACTGTAATAAGTGTATGATAAGTTTTGGGAACAAATCTACCCCTTCCATAAATTTTTGCTGTGTACTTGCCTTATTGAAGTGGAGCTCTGAATTCATGAAGTTGAATCTGTTTTGACTTTATTGCTCTGTACATATGTTATGCCTAGGTAATTTTTGTGACAAGAGTGAAGGCTCTTTCACCTACGCTGTGATTATTATGTATGTCAGGAACAGCCAGTCATGTCTAGCCCACTGAAGGCAGGCACACAGTCTAACCATTCCATGATGACCCTCGGCCCATGGCTGTGTCTTCGATTCTGAGAGACCCCAGCCGGGCGCTATCACCCTAGCTCATGGTGTGCAAATCTCCGCCTGGCATGTGGTGTCCAACACCATTAAAACGTATTCCGGGCTTGTAGTAGTTTGAAAACCCACTCATTAGAAACCTGTCTAGTGGAGTTTTTGAAATCTATAGGCGCAACTTGGGTTTACAAAGTTCAAAACCAGTTCTTCAAACCCACATTCATGAAGTCCAGACAAAGAATGATGACCCTGACCAGAGGTATCAAATTGCCATTACCTTTCCCTCTCATGGTGTCTAATCCTGTTCACTGTATCAGGTCATAACTTCTGATCATACCCATGGTTTCTATAACTAGTGCTTATGCCCCTGGCATGTGTACAAAACCAGCATTTGTAACACTTACTGAAGATGTTTTAGCTTGCACCAGTTCATGAATGGGTCATTAAGATTGAGCTTAATTTTAGCTGCAGAGTGAACTGTGACAGGTCCATGGAGTTATTGCAAGCTTTAAACTTCGGTATGTCAAACTCTCTCTCTGTCGACGCTCATGTCCATGGCTCATTAAGTTACCGAAGCCAGTCATTGTAATCTTGGAACATGATGATACAAATCTCTGCAGGTAATCCTAGCTTTTAATGCCCACAGCTGATGGTGTCCAAAGCTTGCTGTATCGACCTATAGCTCAAAGTAATCAACACTTACATTTGTAACAAAGGGAAAGATACTCAGACTGACTCAGACGTCCATATGTTACCCCTATGTGGAGACGTCAAACTTAAACATTGTACAGTTTATGTAGGCTGACTGTGCTCCCAAGAATTTATTTTATTATTTTATTTTTTCTTGGTGATCATGAGCCTATACAGTGTATTGTATTGTACTGAATGAAGGCATCATGTTCGGTCTTGTATGCAATATGTTCATGCACATGTTCAAACTTTTGCAGTGAGAAGTGGGTCTGAACAGCAAAAGGCATCCATATATGTCAGTGTTGCCAGGTATAGCCATCTGAATGCAGAAGTCTCAGCAGTATTCTGAGTTCTGTCTTAGTCATAATGGCATCTGGTATACCTCGGTCACTAATGTTGTGTGCTCGAGTCTCTGTGGTCATGTGGCTGCTCTCCCAACATATACAAGTGGAATTGTAATCCCACAAACTCTTGAGGGTACCAAAATGACATAGACCTTGGTTGCATATTTACTGTTATCATAGAAAACTGAGCCATTATGATTCATAGGTATGCCTTCATGCATTAACTGTATAGGGTGATGCTTCTTCATAGCCTAAGCTAACTTCACACGAACATGTACATTTATCAACAGCTCTCTCTATTTTTCATCCTTTCATCCTCTTCCCCCCACTCTTCTTCATCCCAGATGGTTATTCTTTGAATGATTCAAATGAGGATAGGAAGCCTTGCTGGTAAACATGTGCCAATTTGCTCAGACAGATAGCCATTAACTGCATCTATTAATTAAGGCTAACCAGAGCTTGCACAAAAAAAAAGAAAAAAGAAAGAATGTCAGTCTGCACAATGAGATAGACAGGCCAGGAATAATCAAGCTTTTACAAGCTGGTATCAGTATTGTAAATTTGGGTGAATGCAAAAAAAATATTAATAATTATTAATAATAATCATAATAAAACAATTCTTTATGTTTTTATCTGTTAACATTTAAAGTACAG
>NC_051386.1:2289352-2297394 GCF_015228065.2 Penaeus monodon | reverse complement strand
AAAAAGGGAATCATTATTCGACTTCTACGGGTTTTTGCAATAAGGGGTTTGAGAACTGGTGGGCATTAACCCTTACCAATATATAACTCTTACAATAAACTGCACTCCTTGTTACTGTGTCTCGGAATGCAAAGACCAATTCTATATCCATTTGAGAATCCAGTGCTGCAAAAATACTTCAGACATGGCAGAGTAAAAGAATCCAAACATATGTTAAATGCTTGATCCCGAAATAGCTTAAAGATAGTTTCTTCTATAACTGATTAGGAAACAGAACGGACATAGTACTTTATATGTGGATAACAGAAGTTTTTGAGAGTTTCACGAAATTAAAGCCACACAATCAATTAAAAGGGTGAGGGAGAGTCATTTTTTTTAACCTAATAACAGTTATGATGCGAGGTCTGTTTGTGTTTTACTTTTTTGCCCAAACTTTCCGACCCTGTTACTATTCACGGAATATAGCCCCCTGTCTGACTATTGGCCAAACACACACACACACACACACACACACACACACACACACACACACACACACACACACACACACACACACACACACACACACACACATACACACACACACACACACACACACATACACCACACACATGTATATGCAGTCAAGCGTGTGTGTATGTATATGCATGTGTTTGTGTTACGTGCGAGGGTGGAGTGCGCATATCTCCCGGCTTAAGTATGTGTGTAAGCATATATCACACTGAAAGGTCGGAAATAGTAGCAAGAACATTCCTCATATGGGGAAACTCTGTTGCCTTTTTGTTTTTAGTATTATAACAGATTCCTTTATCATATACGTATTGCTTTTGTAGTTAACACAATCTGTACTATCAGTTTTACCCTGGGATATTTCTCAGTATATAATGACTATTTTAGTTTAACCAAACTGTTACAACTGATGAATACTTGAAACTAATACAACTATAGGAAGGTATTTTACACACACACACACACACACACACACACACACACACACACACACACACACACACACACACACACACACACACACACACACACACACACACACACACACTGATGCCGTGATCGTGTTGTTGTGTTTCTCCTGATAAAGATTATTTAAATACACGCAGTGTGTAAAGAAACATCTTTCTGTTTATTTTACATTTGATGTCAGATCTCGTGTGTTTACCTTAATTATAAATGGCATATCATATGTTTATTTCAATTTTCAGCCATTTCACCAGTATGTGAAAGAACAGCGTCATTTCTTCATATCTTGTCATTCTTTTGAGTTTGATGTATATTATCATCATAAGGGTACATTGTTCTAGTTAATTAGTTCTAGGGGGCCCCGGACAATTTTTGCATATAATATATATATATATTATATATATGTTATATATATATATATATATATATAATAAAAATTTTTATATATATATTATACCACACCACACACACACACAATATATATAATAAAATATTAAAATTTATATTATATATCTATATATATATATATATCATATAAATATATAAATTATATATAAAATTTATTAAAATATATTATAATATATATATATATATAATATATATACACCACAAATATTACAGTATATATGTTGAAATTTTAATGTATATAACACACACCTGTGTGTGTGGTGTGTGAGTTGGGTGTGTGTGTAAACAAAATAGATAAAACACACACACACCAAAACACAACACACACACACACACACACACAACACACAAAAACCACACACACACACACACATATTTTAATATTTAATATTATAATATATATATATTATTATATTATATATTATTTATATTATATATAATTTTTAAATATAATATTTTATATATATATATATTATATATATTTATATAATATACACAACACACACACATGTGTGTTGGTGTGTGTGTGTGTGGTGCATATATATATAATATAATATATATATATATTATTATAATATATATATATATATATTTTATAATATGTTTTTGTGTGTGTGTGTGTGTGTTGTGTGGGTGTGTTTTGGGGTTTGTGGAGTATTTCTCTTTTAACGGTAGGTCAGTTGAGCCGCCGTGGTCCAGCATGATACTTAATTTAGTTTTCATGTTTGAGCTTTTGGAGTGAGACGTGTAGGGTCCCCCGTTCCCTTTTCCCCGGAGAGGCCGGTGGTTCCTTTTAGGAAACATTCTCTCTATTTATCCCGGGGTTTGGGGCCGCATATTTGGGGGGCTTGCCAACCATGGTGGTTGGAACGAGGTGGAAGTTTCCCTTGCCCC
Organism: Penaeus monodon; assembly: GCF_015228065.2. Taxonomy (NCBI): domain Eukaryota; kingdom Metazoa; phylum Arthropoda; class Malacostraca; order Decapoda; family Penaeidae; genus Penaeus; species Penaeus monodon. Next base: position 2,295,117 of record NC_051386.1, on the reverse strand, counting down.
AAGGGAACAACGCGCCGGCCGGTGCTCGAAAACCCGAACTCAGATTGCCCCCGGGGCAGTTTGAGTCCGACACTTAACCCCTCGGCCCCCGCGGCCCCGCCGAGTGTGTATGATGAAATTTATATATATTTTATATAAAATTAATTATATATAATAATATATATATGTATGTACACACAACCTGTAGGTGTGTGTGGGTGTGTGTGTGTGTGTGTGTGTGTGTGTGTGTGTGGTTGTGTGTGTGTGGGGTGTGTGTTGTGTGGTGGTGCGTTGCATACTTTCTTTCATACTACATCTAACTATATTATTCTATTTATATCTATCTATCTATCATTATCTTCTACTATTTTCTTATTATATCTACTATCTATCTATCTATCTATCTATCTATTATCTATATATTAATATATTTTTTTTTTTTAAGTTTGAGGGTTTTAACTGGATTTTGATTTTGGGGTTGGTTTTCTAGATCCCCTTTCCAGTCCCTTCCATAAAAAAGGGAAAAACCGAAAATAAAATAAAGGGGCAGTCCACGTAAATTAAAAATTTTTCCAAATTTAGCTTTTCCCAAAGAAAAAAGCAATATATCTATGAAAAAATTGCCCACTAGTGTTAAAAAGGTCCTTTCACATGGTGGGGCTTTTGTATGCGAATTTTTTCTTTTAAAAAATAAGAAAAAATATGAAAAAATGGGCCCTAATCTTTGTCAACCTTTTCTTCAACGTAAAGATTAAACATTCCCCAAATTTTCTCCCCCCCGACTCATTCCTAAATTTGGGAATGATTTAACATCCCAATTAACTGAGTGCGAGGATGTATAAAAAAATATCATTTTTTTTTCTTCAAGCATCAAAATTCCGTGACAAGCTGATCTCCCAGCATGACGGATTCCACGCACACAATTTTCGAATTAGAAGCATATAGCTTCATGTTCTTTAAAAAGCGTTCAGGTTATGCGGGTTCATAGATATGTACAACACAGAGCTAATATATATATATTATATATATATATAAATATATAATATATATATATAAAATATTATATATTATATATATATTATATGTGTGTGTGTGTGGTGTGGTGTGTGTGTGTGTGGTGTGTGTGGTGTGGTGGGGGTGTGGTGTGGTTGTAGTGTAGTGGTGTGTGTGTGGGGTATGTGTGTGTGGTGGGGTTGTGTGTGAGTATTTATGTCTGCTTTCACAACACATAGGGGGGACTACGTATATTTACGTAAGTTGTATTAAAATTTTTTTTTTTTTTTTCAAAGAAGAAAATTTTCCTCAAAAGAAGAAAAAAAAACCCCAATCAATATGGCCCAGAGCAAAGAGGATCTGTAGAGGCGATAAGGGGAAAAAACGGCTAATCTCGGAGTGTTGAAAAATGGCCACAGTCTCGACAGGGGGGACGAGTAGATTTGCCTAATGGAAGACAGGGGAGTGTCGGTCCGCGACTACGGGGGGATGAAAAAAAAAAAAAAACTGTTTTGGGGAATTTTTAACACGAATAGAGTTAAAAAAACTTGGACGGATGTTGGTTTTTCGAAGATAATTACAGACAGCGACTTTTCCTTTTTTTTTTTTTTTTACTTTTCTTTCGTCAGAAGAATTTTTGCACTTCAAGAAGTAAAAACAGTTCTATTCACCAAAAAAACTGTGACGTCAAAATTTTTAAAAGCAAATGAAAAAAAAAAAACATGGAAGAATTCAGTCACTAAAGTAAAAAAAAAATATAGCATCTTTAAAGTCAGGAATGCGATTTTTTAAAAATTTCGAACGGGGGTGGTAATCACAATGAAAATAATCTTTGATTAATTATCATTGTCGTTTTTTGTAAATGTCATGTTGTTGTTTCGTTTTTGTAAATATTTTGTTGTTGCTTTGTTTGTAAAGTTTAGTTGTTGTTTGTAATGTTTATGTTTTTGTCGGTTTGTAAATGTTTATTTTGTTGTTTGTAAATTTTTATGTTGTTGTTTTTCCCTGTAAATGTTTATTTTTGTTTTTGTAAGTTTATGGGGTTGTCGTTTTTTGTAAAGTTTATTTGTTTTTGTATTGTTTGTAAATGTTATGTTGTCGTCGCGTTTTTGAAAATGTTTATGTTTTTTTTGTAGTTATTTGAAAAATTTTTATTTTGTTTTTGTATTTTTTGTAAATGTTTATTGTTTTTTTTAAATGTTTTTTGTTTTTGTATTTGTTTGTAAAGTTTCTCTTGTTTTGCTTTTTTTGAAAATGTTTCTATGTTTTTTTTTAATTTTTATGTTGTTGTTTCTTTGTTGTAAATTTTTTTTTTTTTTTTTTGTTGTAAAGTTTCCTTTTTTCTGTCGTTTGTAAATGTTTCTTTTATTGGTTTTGTTTTTATATTTTTTCTCATGCCGCCGTACTTTTTATTATTACGTTTTGTTATTTTTTTGTTTTCTTGGTCGGGTTATATTTTTTCTTTTTTGTTGTGCTTTCGATTATTCTTGTTGTTTCTGTATTTGCTATTTCTTTTTCTGTAATTGTTATTGTTATTATTTTATAGATTTTGAGTTTTTATTTTTTCCTGTTGTTTAAATTTATTTTATTGTTATAATAATAATAATAATAATAATAATAAAAAAAAATAAAAATAATAATAATAAAATGAAATAGTAATAAAATAATAATAAAAATAATAATAATAATAAAAATTATTATTTTTTTATCATTATTATCATAGAAAGTTTTCTTTATTATTATTTCTTATCATTATTATTTTTTTAATCATTATTTTATATTATTATTTTTATTATTTTTGGTAATAATAATAATAGCAATAAGTAATATAATAAAATAAGATAAAAAATAAAAATAATAATAAAAAAATAATAATAATTAATATTATTTTTATAGTAACAATAATAATGATAATGATAAAAATAACGATAATGATATGAAAATGATTATAATTTTAAATAGTAATAATAACAAAATAATACTAATAATAATAATAATAAAATAATAATAATAGTGAAAATAATGTCATATTATCATCATTATTATCTTTATTTTTTGTTATCATTTATTATTGTTTTTATTATCATTGTTATTTTTATCATCATCATAAATTTTCATCATTCCCATCTTTACAATTAGTAGATCGCGTTACTGTCATTATCTTCTTTTATCATCATTATTATTTTATCATCAATGTATAGTTTAAAGTGTCATTATCATCATCATTTTTTTTTTTGAAAATTTCCCAAATTTTTATTATTTGGATTTTTTTTTGTTTTGCTTTATCATTATTTCATTTTGATTTCTTTTCATTATAATTATTATCATCACTATTGAATTATCATTTTAGTATTGTTTTATTACATATGTTATTATCTTTATTATTTTTTGAATTTTTAATTCTACTATTATTATCTTTTATATTATTATTATTATTATTTTTGTAATTATCTTTTATCATTTTTAAATTACATAATCATGATCTTTATTACTTATGACTGTTACATTATGTTTTGTCTTTTCATTTTGTATCTTATGATTATCATTTTCATTATCATTATTTAACATTTATCATTAGTCCTTTTGCTTTTTCTTTTCATATTTTTCCATATTATTTTCAATCATGTTTATGATCATTTTTTTCATTTTTTTTATCATCTTTATCATTATTACTTTTTCTATTTTTTTTGTCTCATCCCCCTTATTAACTTATTACCTCTCCTTACATTATCATCCTCTTTACAAAATAGTTTCATCACGCTATATATGATGCGTTTTACGATTAACTTTTTACTATTAAAAAATCTCAATGAAAAGTAAAGAATACAAATGAACATACCTCAACTTTTTTTTTCAGTATATAACGAAAAGACAACATGAAATGCAATTCCCCCCGGAATATTCCAGTTTTTCTTGATGAAGTCCGTAAGCTCAACCACTCGAATCAACCGGTCTCAACCCCCACAAAACCTTCCCCAAAGAATCAATACTGTAAGATTAATACGCTCGACACCCCCCCTTCCGTCCCCCGAGTCCACGCTCGTCGATAGTCATTCATTCAATTCATAAATTTGAAAACTTGAAAGCCCGAAAAGTAAAACGACAGTGTGAGAACATATAAGCACCCCGGGTCACTGCCAGGGGATTCGAGAGTTTTGGGCATGGATTATTATGGAAATGGTTTCATCAAATCGGTGATTTCCTTTTTGCGCACAGCGAATAAAAATGGGTAGCATGGTAAGACATTACGCACGTCCCTTTAAAATCATGGGAAATGACAGGCACACGTATGAACACATGCACAAACACACAATTAATTATATATATATAATATTATATATATAATATAATATATAATATTAAAATATATATGTATATATATTTATATATATATTTATAATATAATATATATATAATTTAAGACACACCACCCACACATCACAAACAAATATATATATTAATTTATAATATATTTTAAATAATTTTATATATATAATTTTTATATATAATAACATATTACACACCTCCCTCTCCATACACTTCAACCCCCCCGCGTCCCTCCCCCCGAATGTCCCCTACCCAAGCGAAGGGAAACAGCCGCCGCCAGCCCGAAACCCGGAATCCCCCCCACATCCCACGGCGGCGGTTTGGGTGCCCCGTCTGGTCTGGGGGGGACCGGGACATCATGCTGATTTTATGGTTAATATTGACCCCCGGATTAGTGTGATGATTTGGGCGGTTTCAATTGATTTTTCGCGTACAGCGTCGCTGGGGCCTTTGCGGGTCTCGCTCCGGGGTCTTCGCGAGGCGCGAATTTTGGGGTCTTTAGGACTGTGTCTGTTAATTTCATCATATTATTAATGTTACATTTTCATTATTACCATTATCATATTATTAATATTTTTAAAATTTTTAAAGTAATGTTTCAGACTATGTTATCATTAATAATGTATTAAAAATGATATTAATGATGTGAAATTTGATTTAAAAAAAATACATTATCACCATTAATTTATTTTATTTTTTTGTATTTTTATTATTTTTTTATTGTTATTTTTAAAAAATTATTTGGGGTTGTCATCATTATCATTATCATTCATACTATCATCCTCATTAGTTTATTTCATCTTCATTTTTCTCGAGCAATAAGATCATATTGAATACTTTTTTCGCCAGTGAAAAGACCGATTCGTATTTCGTACCTAACAAACACCGCTTTGCAATACGTCACCGTCGCGAGGTGTCTTTTGTGGGTGAGTGTTTGGTGTGGTGGGGAGGATAAATTTCGGAACATTTTCCCCGTTCATGGGGCCGAGGTACGAAATTTTGGAACGTCGGCCGCGCAGCACAGTGCGTAATGTGAGTCAAGGTGTTCTGCTTCTTCAATTTTGTTTACATCGTTCTTTTTAAAAGAAGTCCTATTACTTTTTAGAAATACGTGGACTGTTTCCTCTTTTTTATTCTTCAGCCAACATATCTTTTAGCACCCAAAATTTGGGGGCCTACGTTTATTTTTTATTGACATTACATTTAATCGGTGAAAGGAAAAAATGAGAGAAGCTTTTGCAATTTGAGTATTAGACATTTTGAATGGTGAGCCAGTAAATATTACAATGGCAATTATAACCCGTTGCTGAATATGAATGCGTTGGAAATGGGGTTTTTAAGTCTCAGCATCAAAATTAACATGCTTTGGGTTTAAATTGAATATCAATAAAAAATATATAATCAAATTTTTTATTCTTTAAACTTACGTGTGGTACAATGCACACACAAACACACACAAAACACAC
>NC_051386.1:2274569-2286752 GCF_015228065.2 Penaeus monodon | reverse complement strand
TTTTCGATTTTCTAAAGCATTTCTGTAGGTTTTACTGAGAAATGTGTAGGCTCAGCACCGTGTTGGTTTTATGTTAGTCTTGTCCTGTTCTCAGTGTAGTTATTATTATTATTTTGTATATGCCTGATTTTGAGAAATTCACGTACAGCTGCGAAGATTGCCAACATTGTTTTTCTATGAACTGGATTTTTTTTTTTTTTTTTTTTTATACAAAAATTGTTTGGGAAATTTTATTGATAAGTAATATTTGTCTGACTTGTGATTTTTTGCACTTCGTTGATTACCCCGAGTTCCGTTTTGATTGGACGCGTGTAAGCTGATATTGATTTTAGATATTTTTCGCATAATTAGATAGAATATCAAGTTCTAGCGAATGGTAGATTATATATAGGCACATAAATTATTATTATTATCATTTTTTTTTTAAGAAAATGTCTATTGGAGAATGTGGTTTCTAATGGAAAGTGCTTTTAATTGTCAGCTTGTTACCAGTCCAGATATACAGATTTGCCCGGAATTCTTATCATTATTATATTGGTCAACTTAGCCAATTGTGGCCTAACCTAGGTTGGTGTAGTGTAATTCAAATCTAGTCTAGCCTAGCTTAGACTGGCCAAATCTAATATAGCCATATTTAACCTAGCCTATTTTAGCCTAGCTTAGCTTATATAAATGATAAAAAGCATCAGGTTTTGTCCTGTGTATAGTTGAATTCCAAATTCATTGAAAATTGTCCATTAAACTACTCTTAGACAACTATTAGCTGTGAAGACATTTCCTTTACAAGGGTGAAATAGAGTTGAAAATGTTTTTGGATTTGTTCTGACATTTAGTGATTTTCTTCATCACTTTCATGAGCATATAAGCACTGTGATGGGTGTTAATCTCGGACAAACACTATTTAAAACAGGAAATTACCATCCGGATATGATTTAAAATTACAAATTATTTATTGCCCTCGTATTGTGCTGCTGAAATCAAGACTGGTTAAGGTGTGTCAGAAATGATTTTTAATTTTCTTTACAATGAGACTTGAACACATTTATGTTTTAAAATTAACCCAATGCCACCAGGAAAATGCTGTGTTCATTTTTTATTTTCTGCTTCTGCTTAGCCACAAAGGAGTCAATTAGTAGACCTTGTGACATTACCTGATTTCACCTATCCTTGAATTGACGGGAAAAAACTTTTTTTAACTAATGCTATTAATATCGATGGTGTTATTTTTATTATAGACATTATAATTACAATAATATCATAAACATTTATAACTGCAAAGTAAGATACCATAAAAGGTTTTTGTAAATCAAGGAAAAGGGTAAACGGGCGAGACAGGCAGTACTCGTAATTAGCTCTTTGATGACTTAGTACAAGTGTAGCCATCTATATGTAAAAACAATTAACAAAGTAAATCATAGTGGGCATAGCATCTACGTACATGCCATGCCCGACGGCATTGGGTTACTTTTGTTCTCATCACGAAAGCCCCATAGACGAAAACTGGACATCCTTCATTGACTCTAAATCAGTGCAAGGTGTTCTAGAATCTGTGAGAATTAATGCATTCCTGGAGATCCTGTGGCAAAGGACATCATTTTCATCTTCTATGCGTTGTACACTCTGGAGGTTCCTGTGGCAAAGGACTTCATTTTCATCTTCTATGCGTTGTACACTCTGGAGGTTCCTGTGGCAAAAGATTATTTTTGTGGAAATAGGGATGACCTCATATTGATAGGTCAAGAAATATTGTTTGATTTATAATTAAAGGATTAGCAAAACTTGATTAGCACAATTGATTAATTATTTGCACTTGTTTATAGGCTTATGAGCCAAAGATTAGTTAATCTTTGTGATCCTGTGTATTCAAGCATATCACTTTTATCTTCAAACATTTTCATCCCCGGGTCATCCACCGACACAAAAAATATTTCAATAGTGAACCATGAACTTATATTTACAGAGTCATATAAGCACATATATGAAATTGTATGTTTAGCAATAGATTTAGTCAAACGCATATAGAGAGGCTTGTATAAATGCAGAATGAATAAGTGTAAATGAGAGCACTTTGAAGAGTAACTCCTATTTGATCAGAAATCTTTTTATTTATTTTAACAAAGTAATATCAGTTTACTGTATGTGGTTGTGTTGCATATTGCAACTAGGCAGTGGTATATTCTCAGAAGATTTAGCTTTGGGTTACTATCTCTATTTTTTATTTTGCCATATTGTTATTAGGATAATTCTGAGACTCGGTTTTACTGTGAATGTTGTTAAGTGCACCTATCTTTATTCTCAGTATTATTTGGGCTTGGCATTTGGTACCTTGCTGCTTGAAAGATAGCATATTTTACTTGGTTATCAGCCTATCTTATCTGTTAGTCATATATTTCATTACTCCTATTGGCTGTGAAAGCAGTTCAACTAGTTCTACTGGATGTTTGCTAATTCTTAATAGAACTCCATGTCACAAAATTTATTCAACAATCTGAGTTGCCATGACTGGGCGTGCCCTTCGGACACTGCCCGAGGGGAGGTTTGATGGGGGCTCTGACCCTCAACACCTCCCAACTAACATTGTCTTTACCTCAGTGTGCGCAGCAAGATAGAGCTGAAACTTGGGAGCACCAAGTGGGCTAGGCTGTGAACGGCACATTCTGCAATCTTTTTCCTTCATTTGGGGCGTTACAGTTCATGTCTGTAGATTTTTCTTGTACTGACACCTGCAAGTTTTAGTCCTCTACAAGACTGTCATCTTCAATTTGCCCTAGCTTAGTGTGGTCATACTACAAAGATTAACTGGATGTTTTGACGTATATAGGAAAGATTGCTTTATTAGTGGTACACAGTTTTCTGAATTTCTGTTGCTAGTTTTACAACTCTTGATTCTTTACATTTCTAGTCATCTTCAGCAGTGCTGTTATATACTTAGACATGTGTTTAGGGTGGTCTAAAAAAAAAAAAAAAATTGGTTTGAGGAGACCGTTATTTTCTACAGTGACATCTTTTAAAGAATTTTTCAAGTTGGCTCTGGGCTGGACTTGTCAATTTACTTTTACTTGTCAATTTTAAGATTTCTTGATTTGTTTTTCTTTTATTTTTGTTTATGATATTGAAATGGATTAGATGGCAGAAGGATAAAAGAACTTGTGATATGGTATCCAATCTCTTCTTAATTTTGTTATTACTACCTTGTAATTTTTACAAAAAGTATGAATGAATACATTAATTCAGCTTTATGAAATGCATCCTTTATAATCATATGTAAATATGTTAGATATGAGTGATAATTGATATTAGAACTTGATGCATGTGCTTGGTTTAGAAGATGAAGAAGAAAAAATCATCCTCCCTGCCATACCACTAGCCTCTGAACCTTTGGTGCTCCAGCAAAGGCCAATAAACCTTGGCCATGTAAATTCATGGAAGATAGATATATTAACCTCCCTGGAATCTATTATTAATTGGGAACCAGTGTGAGATCTGTCTTGTCAGATGTGATTGTTGATTATATATATATACATATATATATATAAATTATATATATATATATATATATATATATATATATATATATATATGTATATATATATATATATATGTATATATATGTATATTATATGTATATATATGTATATATATGTATATATATGTATATATATGTATATATATGTATATATATGTATATATATATATATATATATATATATATATATATATATATATATATATATATATATATATAGAGAGACACACACACACACACACACACACACACACACACACACACACACACACACACACACACACACACACACACACACACACACACACACACACACATACACACATACACATATACCTTGACCCCTCTGCCAAAGGTATAGAGCAGTGGTTCCCAACTTTTTCCATTCTGTGGCTCCTGGCCAATATATATAATAATCTCCATGGCCCCGTGACTGTCATGTTTTCAGATTCAGTTATTACTAGCTATGAATAGTGTAAAAGTGTCAGTAACTATAGGACAAGAACACTTTGTGAAAAGATTCAAATTTAAATATGTGAGTGATAATTATATGAAGGTATTGTGAGATAAAATTCAGTTTTATTTCAATATCAAAATTTGCATATTGCTCCGTGCCCCCCCAGATAGAACCCCATTACCTCCAGCTTGGGTACCCCTGGTATAAGGGGTGCTGTGATTTCTTAACACTATACCACTGTTAGGGTGTATGCCTTCCTTCATTGATCAAAGATTGCATATGTTATAGGTTCATTAGGAAAGAACATAGCAAACAGAACTATAAAATGTTACAGTTTGTAAGAAACTGAAGGTGTCACACAAATATTTACCAGAGATGTATAATTATGGAATATATAACAGATATATGCATTCTGGGTGTAAAATTGTGAGATATGCTGATAAGGAGAGCAAGTCTTTGTTCTAACTGAGATAAGGTTTATAAATGGATCGAAAAGATAGACTTTATTACTTATAGCTGGGATTAATTTTATAGATGGATGGGATGGAATTTATCACTTTTTTGTAGATAAACATAAAAATTCTCTTAGTTTATAGCACATAGGATTTTTTTAAGGTTGCACAACCTTAAATCTTTGTTTATCACAATATCACACAATATATATGCATACATATATATACACATATATATACATACATATATACACACATATATATATATATATATATATATATATATATATATATATATATATATATATATATTATACATACATATATATATATATATATATATATATATATATATATATATTATATTATATATATATATATATATATATATATATAATGTATGTACACACACACACACACTGTATACAATATACAAATTGCACAACCTTTAATCTTTGTTTATCATAATATCACACAATCTTTGTTTATCACTTTTTTGGAGCCTTTTAATTTCAGATTTTATACCACTAATTTTTACTGCCCTGCCTGTGGCTATTATTTTCAAGCAAGATGACCTGTATTGCATACCTGAAAATTATTTGCTGTATCTAATTTGGGTTAAAATTTTGCCTGCTATTATCAGATTGGTGTCCTTCAGCATTTCAGTGCCTTTAATTCATGAGATTGATATTTCATATTCTAGCATAGTTCAGCTTTATTAGGGAACGTATAATTTTGCTGATGGATATTTCTGCCCTCCCTCCCAATTTGGATATATTTTAAATTTTACTGTAATTTAAAACTTTACTGCTTTTATTAGAAATACTTTTCTTTGTTAATTATACAGATTTTTTAACTTTATAATTACTTCTCATTTTTGTTCATACTCTATTATTTCCATTTCCTATCTGACCTCTCCTTTCCTTGTATTTTTCTAATGCTATTGATATGTTATTAATGTTCTTGACATTATAACTATTACAGTGTTCGTAGCAATTCCGGTAGCAATATAAAATAAGATAAAAATATTTCAGAAAAACAAGGAAAAAGATAAACAACACGAGAGGTAGTACTAGTAATTAGCTCCTTGGTGACGTAGGAACCATCACTTTGTCAATACAATTAATAAGCTAAATTCATAGATGGCATGGCGTGTAGGTATATGCCATCCCCAGTGCTGTTGGCTTAACATATGCTTTGGGAACAGCATGGGATGAAACCATGTAAGACCTTTGAATAGTGAGTGTGATTTTTTAATTTTTACTGATTAAAGTTAATTAAAATTGTATTTAAATTTTCACTTGGCACTTTCTTTTTCTGGGGATCTAAATGCAGTAATTAATATTGGAGTAATAGTTGGCGTAATTCAGTGGTTCTCAACCAGAACATCATTACAGACCATCATCATGTGTTCTTCAGTAGATCATAGTTAATATTTAGGAATAGATATTGTGTATCAACTGATAAAGGATTTAGATAAAAGTGTTAGGATCAAAACCAACTAAATATTTCATCATCATACACTTTCTGAGTATCATATGCATATGCACACACACATGCACATGCACACACACACGCACATGCACACACACACACGCACATGCACACACACACGCACACGCACACACACATACACACACGCACACACACATTTCAAACACGACACAACATACAACCACAGCCAGACCACACAACAGAACACACACACAGCACAACCAACGACACACCACAGACAACAACAACACACACACACAGACACACACACGGAGTAGCACACACTCACACACGCACACACACACACACACACACACATACACAACACATACACAACAACATACACACAACACACAACATACATACATACATACATACAACATACACAACATACACACACATCCACACATATATATGCATACCCACATACACACGTACTTGCATACACACACATGCATATACACACACACATGTACATGCACATGCACACACACACGCAAATATTATACATTTGTATACAAATATGTATAATATGTATATAGTATATGTATAGATGTGTGTATATATGTATAAATGTGTGTATCTGTATATGTATAAATGTATGTATATATATGTATATATAAATGTGTATGTATATATATGTATATATGCATATATATGTATATATATGTTACACATTCATATATATGTATGCACATACATATATACACATATATGCATATACATACATACACAAATGTGCACACACATCTACGCACACATGCACAAGCACACCACACTACACACACCCACCCACCTACCTACCACTACCCACATACTTACATACACCCTCCCCTCACCCTTGCTCACATGCACCCACCCATACATACATATATACATACATACATATTTTACGTCATTCCACCCCCTCCCCCCCTTTTTTAAAGGAAACTAAAGCAACTGCATACGAAGCTGTTGTTTTATTAGCATATTATTGAAGTTATGCAACATTTTTGCATGCATTATTTTTTGTTTTTACATGCAAATCATTTGTCACATACTATTAAATTCTTACAACAAAAGTAAGAAGGCAAAAATTTGCTTTAAGGTATGTATGTATGAGAGTTACTTAAAGGAAATATAATGAAAGAATGTAAACAGTTTTTAGGAATGCTTTTTGTACGAAATTTGTGTGTCCCTTCTGTAGTGAGTAGCTACAAGTTTCAGCTAAAGCAAACGTTAGCAGACTTTGTTATTTCTTCAGATAACAGTGTGTTACACAAGGAAGATGTATTTTAATCAATGTTTTGGAAATTCCCCTCCAAAATTGTAGAGTTACAAAAATTCATGATATTGATACACAGCTGTGAAAGGAATGAAGCATATTTGCACGACCTAATCTTATTCAGGTGATGGTATCGAATTTGTTATTTTCAGGAATCATTATAACAAATTATCGTTACTGTTGAAAGAGATCAATTTTAATGTTAGTGTTATCTTTATTATGACTGATATTGTAACTTTCATCATCATCACCATCACACTTTCATCGTCATCATCATCATCATCATCATCATCATCATCATCATCATCATCATCATCATCATCATCATCATCACATCACCATCACCACCATCCTCATCACCATCACCATCACCATCACCATCATCACATCACCATCACCATCACCATCACCATCATCATCATCATCATATTGATTATTCTTATTCTTGCCATTCACTAATGATGTACCAATCATGAAATGTTTTACAATATGTATGAAAGATCTGAAAAATTCACAGACACACAAGATTGTATTTCTTTTAATTGTTATAACATAAGTGTAATGTTCGCTGAATGAGAAGTTTACTTTGTTTTATATAAGAAAGCAAAAAGAAGTTAAACGAAGCGAAAAGCAAAAAGAGAGGCAAAAGTTCTTTCTTATTTCAAGAGTTCTCTTCAACATTGGGCCTAGCTTTACATTTCTGCTTCATGTTATGCATTAAACTTAATTGGGACAAAAATTTGCATGGAGTAAGGCTCGGTAGCTGATGATAAGAGGCTTTGACGGCTGGAGAGAATGAGTGAGTTCTCCAAATTTCACGTCTTAATATTATTCATATTGTCTTGCTGGACTATTTTTATTGTCATTTTTATTGTATTTTCTTTGTTTTGTGGGGAATTGTTGAAGTTAGTTAGGTGTGACAATGACACAGTTCATTGCGTCAGGTTTCCAAAAAAAAACAAAAAAAACACAAGTGCGATATAGTTGACTTTTTTTTTTTTGTTAAATTCTGATGCATCATTTATACCTCTTGGACTGTGAAGTTTTTCGTTCACAATTATGCTCCTGTTTTACAATATGTGGGAAGGTTATATCTCTTGGCCTGTGAAGTTATTCATTCGTATTTATACCTCTCTTTTACAAGTGTGGAAAGATTGGCCTTTTTAAGATATAATTAAAAACCTAATCTGACATGTTTTTCTTCAGTATAGATAAGTTTTATGTTTTTTGTCTTCCTGTTTGATATAGTGGAATATAAATCTTTAGGTCTTAAATTGCAATTTATCTTTTATATTTTATATTTCTTAATCTTATCAAGTTTATCTTAGTATGCAGATCCAAAGGTTATGATTTTTTTTTTTTTTCCGAATTCCCCCTAACATAAGGTCTTATGATTTTTCTTACTTGCTATAGTGCCACTTCACCAGCTGTTTAAGGGATAAGTAAAGTGCATGTCATACCTTGGCTTTAATAAAAAGTGTTAAGTACATCTAAAATTTTGTGTATTTTGTCATGATTTTGAAAACATTCGCTTTACATCCAAATGTACCATTAAAGTAGACGGTGTTGGTGGGATGAAATATATATATTTTACTTGCAAGAAATATGGCTTGTTGGTTGCGAGGATAGGATTATTTTGCTCTGTGATCTAAGAGGAAGGCATGAAATCTTCAAAAAAACATTTGTAAAGACAGACATCACCATCAGTGGTACGTGTAACGTATATTCATATCCAGAAAATTGCTAAACTGATGTTCATCAATATATGATGTGGGTATGGCAATTTGTATTTAATTTCCTCAGAATTTGAGTCCTAGATGAATTTTTTGAGTTATTAATCTGTGGAGGATTTGGAACGGACCGTAAAAATGTTGTTGCATGGGGACAGCCCTGTTGATTCAAGTTTGACAGTGTATGTAGAAAAAATTATGAACGAGAATCAGTGTCGTACAGCTTGCTACATATGTTGACATTTGGATGGTATATTTATTTTGTAAAACAAAAAAAAGTACGCATGTATGTGCATATACTGGCACCCTTATAAGCATAGATATGGACACACCTGTGCACATACTCTTGTAGCTTATTGCATCTTGGGTATCCCCTTTTTTATGTGTCTGTGTATTAAAGGGATTTAGTGTCCTTCATCTATAACCATGTCATCTGGAGGAAGATGAGAAAAGACAGAAAGATAATTTAACAGTAGGGCAAAATGTAATTGTTAATATTAGCTAATACTTGGTGTTGGTAATTATGAGCAATTAACAGTATCCGTACCCCCAAGTTTTTCCCTTTTTTTGTCTTTTATATAGGCATATTTAAAAATAAATGCATATTTACACACTCACGCGCACACATGCACACGCACGTGCACACACACACACATGCGCGTGCGCACACATACACGGTATTCATATGTGTGCACGTGTAGGCAGGCAGGCAGGCAGGCAGGCAGACAGACAGACAGACAGGCAGGCAGGCAGGCAGGCAGACAGGCAGGCAGACAGGCAGACAGACAAACAGACACAGACAGGCAGGCAGGCAGGCAGGCAGGCAGACAGGCAGGCAGGGATGCAGGCAAGTTTGTGTATATGTACGTTAAACGATATGATTCCAACGATTGACACGAAGGGTAAAATTCAAAGGGAAGCCAGAAGACCAGCCTGGGTGTCCACAGTGTCCATTCCCTTTAGGAGAGTGTCTTGGGTGTCGCACGCCTCATTAGACAGGAGCTTAGGCTGGGGATAGTTAGGAACACGTCCTCGGTCATTTTCATCTCTCGCAGTTGGGTCGAATCGGCTTTTTCCAGGTTGGAGGTTAATCTGCCTTCCCCTCATCTCTCGTATCTTGCCCTCTGTTTCGCTGCCTTTTTTTTTCTTTCTTTCTTTCTTTCTTTCTTTCTTTTTGCCTTGTTTTTGTTTTTGTTTTTCTTTTATTAAAAAAAAAATCTTTTGGTTTCTGTTTTTCATTTTTCTTTTTTTCATTTTCTGTTTCTTTTTCTTTATTCTTTTTTCTTTTCCTATTCTTTTCTTTACTTTTTTTCTTTTCCTTTTGTTTCTCTACTTTTCTTTTCCCTTTTTTTTTTCTTTTCCATTCATTTCCCTTTTCCTTTTAATTTCATTTTGTTTCTTGTATTTTTTTGCTTTGCTTTTCTTTGCTTTGCTTTGCTTTCTTCCTTTCCCTTCCCTTCCCTTCCCTTTCCTTCCCTTCCCTTCCCTTCCCTTCCCTTCCTTCCCTTCCTTCCCTTCCTTCCCTTCCCTTCCCTTTCCTTCCCTTCCCTTCCCTTCCCTTCCCTTCCCTTTCCCTTCCCTTCCCTTCCCTTCCCTTCCCTTTCCCTTCCCTTCCCTTCCCTTCCCTTCCCTTCCTTTCCCTTCCCTTCCCTTCCCTTCCCTTCCCTTCCCTTCCCTTTCCCTTCCCTTCCTTTCCCTTCCCTTTCCTTCCCTTCCCTTCCCTTCCCTTTCCTTCCCTTCTCTTCCCTCCCCCTCCCCTACCCTCCCTCACCTTTCCCTTCTTTTCCCTTTCTTTTCCTTCCCTTCCCCTTCCCCATCCCCATCCCCATCCCCATCCCCATCCCCATCCCCATCCCCATCCCCATCCCCAGTCGTCCTTTTCGCTCTAATCTTTATGCTAACAACCCCCCCCGTTCCCCCTCTCTCCCTCGGCGACCCCCCCCCCCTCTTACTTTTCATTTGTGCTTAGTTGTTAGCTAATTACTTACGTGCCTGTGTTTGTGTTCGGAGGCTGTGTAAATGTTAGTCCAGTTTCCTCGCTCTGTATTTGTTACTGTTTGTATTATTTATTATTATTCTGTTATTTTTCTTTTCGGCGAATTTGAATGATGATAATGGTGATGATATATATACACGTATAATTAGAAAAATGTGTCGCTGTTTTCAATTCGCGTATTTGGAAATATCTGTTGTTATTATTTTGATGACAGCCGATGGTGTTTTTTTTGTTTCTTTAGAACTTGGATAATGATAACCATGAATATATATTGTATATTTTTTTATTATTATTGTTTGGAATATCCCCGGGATTTCCTGATTATTCAGTGATGATATGACCTCCGTTTTCCATACGATCGGCAGAGGTGTCACCATCAGCAGGAGATTTGCATAAGCATTCTGTTTTTGGAGCTCGGCCTGGTTGTGTCTGGGGAGGGGGGAGGGTGGGGGGGGGCGGCGCATGTGTGGAGGGGTTGGGGGGGGTTTGTGGGAGGTGTCCTGTGTGCGTGTGTGGGGGGGGGTTGTTCCTTGTGTGTGTTTGCGGGAGGAGTTGGTTTTGCTTATGTGTGTGTGTGTGTGTGTGTGTGTGTGTGTGTATGGGGAGGGGGAGGGGGAACTTGGGTGTTGTGGGGTGTGGTGGGGTTAGGTGTGCTTGTGAGAAGGGTGTGTGTGGGGGTTGGTTGAGGGTTTTGAGTGTTCGTGTGTGTGTGGGGGGGTTGTGTCTTTGTGGGAGGGGTAATGTTGGGGTTAGAGTGTTGTGTGTGTGTTTGGGAGGGGGTGACATGTACGTGTGTGTGTGTGGGGAGGGGGAGGTTGTCTCTATTTGTGGGGGGGGGATGGGGGTTATTTGTGCGGCAGGGGATTTTAAGTGTGAATATGTGAGGGTGAATCACGGGATAATCTCAGGGTGAATCATAGGGTGAGTTTCAGGGTATACAGCATGATGAGGTTTTCACAAGCCATTGGAGGTAGTCAGGCGAGGATTTTCGGTTTTGCATAATTTCTAGGTCATGTTGTGTGTGTGTGTGCGTGTGTGTGCGTGTGTGTGCGTGTGTGTGCGTGTGTGTGTGTGTGTGTGTGTGTGTGTGTGTTTTGTGTATGTATATGTTTGTGTGTGTCTGTGTCTGTCTGTCTGTCTGTCTGTCTGTCTGTCCGTCTGTCTGTCCGTCTGTCTGTCTAAGTGAGCGAGTGCGAGATTTGACCGCAGCCTCCAGATTTAACCCCCCCCCCCCATTCAGTCCTCGTTGGCTCTCCTCTCCCTC
>NC_051386.1:2265478-2269469 GCF_015228065.2 Penaeus monodon | reverse complement strand
TTCTTCTTCTTCTTCCCTTTCTTTTTTCTTTTTCTTTCCCTTTTTTCTTCTCTTCTTCTTCTTCTTCTTCTTCTTCTTCTTCGTCTTCTTCTTCTTCTTCGTCTTCGTCTTCTCCTACTCCTTCTCCTCCTTCCTCCTCTTCCTCTTCATCATCTTTTCTTTGGATGATTTTACCTCGCGAAGGAATGCGAACAGAAGGAGATTGAGAAGCGCGTTTTTTTTATTTATTTTTTTTTATTATTATTATTTTTTTAAGAAGGTCGTTGCGGGATCGAACGCGACCTGTGATAAACCGCGAATACTGGAGGGGACTGTTGCTTGCGCGGATGCAGAGGGCGGCCGGAGGGAGGGGGGTGGGGGTGGGGGTGAGAGTGGGGATGGGGGGGCGAGGAGAGGGTGTAGGAGTTGGGGTGGGGGTGGGAGAAGGGTGGGAGTGGGAGTGGGGTGGGGTAGGGGTGAGAGTGGGAGTGGGGATTGGGGTGAGAGTGGGGGTGGGGATGGGGGTGAGAGGGGGAGTGGAAGTGAGTGGGGGTGTGGATGGGGATGGGGATGGAGAGAGGGAGGGAGAAAAGAGAGAGAGAGAGGGGGAGTAGGAGTGGGAGTGGGAGTGGAAGTGAGAGTGAGAGATTAAGGGTCACAAGATTATTTGCCAATAATGGAGTACGTGATGCAAATGATTACCTAGTCCGTGACATTGCAGAGAAGGCTCCCTCCCTCCTAGCAGGCACGATGTTTGATACAGTTTGCACAGAGGGAGGGGGTGTAGGTGGGAGTGAGTGAATGAGTGCGTGCGTGAGTGAGTTGGTGAGTGCGTGCGTGAGTGAGTTGGTGAGTGAGTGATTGCGTGCGTGAGTGAGTGAATGCGTGCGTGAGTGAGTTGGTGAGTGAGTGAATGCGTGCGTGAGTGAGTGAATGCGTGCGTGAGTGAGTTGGTGAGGGAGTGAGTGAGTGAATGAGTCAGATATGGAGTTAGAAGTATTTAGGAGGGAGGAAAGAGAGTGTGTGTGAGAGAGAGAGATGAATGGCGCGGGAGTGAAGGGGGGGGAGGGGGTGACTGGGAGGAAAGCGGGATAAGAGGAAGGAGAGAGAGGTAGGTAGGGAGAGAAAAAGAGAGAGAGAGAGAGAGAGAGAGAGAGAGAGAGAGAGAGAGAGAGAGAGAGAGAGAGAGAGAGAGAGAGAGGAGAGGGAGAGGAGGGAAAGGGAGAAGAGAAATTAATTGAAGGAAAAAGGCCACGTTTCCCAGTAAGCAACTGGCCTTAAGATAATGGGAAATCTTGCAAGCGATCCTCAAAGACACGATTGTTGGATTTTCTAGAAGATTTTTATTTTCATTTTTTTTTATTATTGGCATCATTTTTCGAGAATAATATTTGCCGATTGATCTCCCGATCGAGGGCGAAAGGAAAAGGGAGAGAGACAGACGCGGGTAACGAAGGAGACAACACGCGGAAAACGAATGAAAAGGGGGAAAGATAAATGTTAATACTAAGGAAGTTTGCGGTAAAGACAGGCGGAAGGTTTGCTGGTGGAAGGTGGTGGACTTATTGATTGAGGAGTAAGCGGAGAGAGAGAGAGAGGAAGAGAGAGAGAGAGTTAGAAAGAGGGAGAGAGGGAGTAGCACGTGTATAAGAAAGAGATAGAGAGAGAGAGAGTTAGAAAGAATTAGAGAGGGAGATGGGAAGAGAGGATAGGAAAGAGGGAGAGCGAGAGAGAGAGAGAGAGAGAGAGAGCAAGAAGAAGACGGGGAGAGTGAGAGGGAGGGAGGGAGGGAGGGAGGGAGAGAGGTGGAGAGAGAGTGAGAGAGTGAGAGGCCGTCTGGTAGCTAGCTGGGTGCACCCGCCCGGCCGCCAGCCCATGCTCCCTCTCTCTAGCTCGAGATCTCAGACCTTCCTTACCTTCTTGCCTTCCTTTATTCTCCTTCTACCTGTCCCTGAGGTAGGCACGTCGTTCCGCACAACCGCCGTTTCGAGGAGGGACTCCAGACACACCCCTCCTCCTCCTCCTCCTCCTCCTCCTCCTCCTCCTCCTCCTCCTCCTCCTCCTCCTCCTCCTCCTCCTCCTCCTCCTCCTTCCTCCTCCTCCTCCTCCTCCTCCTCCTCCTCCTCCTTCTTCTTCTTCTTCTTCGTCGTCCTCTTCTTCTTCTTGTTGCTGCTGCTTCTTCTGCTTCATCAGCTCCTCCTCCTTCTCCTCCTCCGTATCCTTTTTTCTGCCTTCTCCTCCTCCTCCTCCTTTTCATTTTTTTACTTCTTCTCTCCCTCCTCCTTTTCCTTCTGCTTCCTCTTTCTCCTTCTCCCCCCCCCCCCCGTCCCCGCGCCCCGTCGCGTGTATAGCATAAGATGGAGCCTGTACATATGTATAGTATTAAGGGTAAAACGGGAGACTTCAGAAGAGCAGGGAAAAAAATCGTTTTGGGCGGGGCTTGTGATATCATGGCTTGCCCTGCTACATTTTTGGAATTACTATTTCATTTTAAAGCTCTCATTTATTCGCCTATTTATTTGTTTATTTTTGCCATCGGATGTTCGTCTTGCTTCCGCGTTCTTGTCGATGCCAGCCGTTGCCTCTTACTTCGTGCGGGGTTCAGCTCGGCAGGAGAAAAGGCCGATGGTGTCGTGACCCTGAGCATGTAGTCTGTGGGTCTGCTTGTTGTCTGTCTGTGTGTCTGGTTGTGGCGGTGACTGGATCTGTTTGTTGTCTTGTAGGTCTGTCTGGTCTGTTTGGTTTTGTGTCTGTTGGTCTGTCTGTCAGTGTTTGTGACTGGATGTGGGTCGTAGCTTTGTCCGTCTGTCTGTGGGTTTGTCTGTCTCTTTCTGTCAGGCTATGCGTTTCTCTGTCCCTGGGTATTTGCGTAAGTGTGGTCACCCTGCCTACGGATGTATCTCTCTTCCTGCGTCTGTCTGTGAGTCTGCAGTCCCTGTCTGCTTGTGTCTGTGAATTTGTCTTGATTGGCCTCTCTTGCCGGCTAAGTGTATCTTCTAATCTCATGAGCGCCCTTCCCCTGGGTAGTCGATAGCATTGTCCCTTCGATGGCTTCCCTTTAACAACTAAATTGCACGTTGAACAGCAAAAGGATACTCTTGCCGGTGCTCTGAAGGACGGGAGGGGAGCGGGAAAGGGAAGGAGGGAGGGGAGGGGAGGGGAGGGGAGGGAGGGGAGTCGAGCGCTGGCTTCCCCTCCTCCCCCTACTCCCTACCTCCCCTACCTGTACCTACACCGACCCACTCTCTCCTTGCTTCCTCTCCCTCACGGCCCCCTCCCTCCTTCCCTCAGCCCCCTCCTTCCCTCCTCGTCCACCCCCCCCCTCCCCGCCATCTCGCTAACGATTCGTGTGACGTAAGGTGCATCGGGCGTGCGACACTCATGTGTGTTTACCTGCTTGCCTTTGATTATTTGTCGTTTCGTTTGTCTCGGGAAGAAGGGGGAGGAGGGGGAGAGGGAGACGGAGGGGGAGCCAATCGTGGTGGGAGATTTAATTTCGGGGGGGGGGGGGGGTTAATTGAGGTGATTTTCTCTCAGATGGTATTTAGTTTTCAGTGAGTGTTTTCTGGCATTTTAACAACCTTTTTATTCTTCTTCATCTTCTCCATTCTCTCTCCTCTCTCCACCTCCTCCTCCTCTTCTTCCTCCTTTTTCTCCTCCTTCTCCTCTTCTTCTTCCTCCTCCTTTTTTTCTCCTCCTCCCCTCTCCCTCTCCTCGTCCCCCCTTACCTTCTCCTCCCTCTCCTCCCTCCTCTCTCCCTCTCCTCCCCCTTTCCCCCCTCTCCTCCACCCCTTTCTCCCTCTCCTCCACCCCTTTCTCCCTCTCCTCCACCCCTTTCTCCTTCTCCTCCTCCACCCCTTTCCTCCCTCGAATCCTCCACCCCTTTCTCCCTCTCCTCCACCCCTTTCTCCCTCCTCCTCCTCCACCCTTTCTCCTCCTCCTCCTCCACCCCTTTCTCCCTCATTCTCCTCCTCCACCCCTTTCTCCTTCATCCTCCTCCACCCCTTTCTCC
>NC_051386.1:2255478-2257978 GCF_015228065.2 Penaeus monodon | reverse complement strand
TCACGTTATTCTTCGTCCTCGTCCACCTTCAACACCGCCTCTTCCTCCTCCTCCTCCATCTCTTCCTCCTCTTCCCCTTCCTCCCCCCTCCTCTTCCCCTTTCTCCTTATCCTCTTCCTCCCCGTCCCTCCCCCTTCTCTTGCCCCTTTCTCCTCATCCTCTTCCCCCTTCCTCCCCCTCCTCTTCCCCCTTTCTCCTCATTCTCTTCCTCCCCTCCCCCCCCCCTTCTCTTCCCCTTTCTCCTCATCCTCTTCTTTCATCGACCACCTCTAATTAATCCGAATAGAATCAAAGTTTCCATTCAACACTCCCGTATAATAGGCCGGTATCCCATCACGCGCCGATTCCTAACATATAATACTGTACTTGGAAATGAATGCGCGGGTGGAGTGCCCTTCCCCCTCCCCTCCCTCTTTACCCTTGCCCCTTCCTCCGCTTTACCCTCTTTTCTCTTCTTCCTTCCCCCCTCTTTTCCCTCCTTTCTTTTCTCTCTTCCATTCTTAAACCCTCTTTCTCTTTCCTTCTTTTACCCTCCTTTCTCTTCTTCCTCTTTACCCTCCCTTCCGCTTCCCTTTCCCTCTTCAAGCCCACAGCCCCCGCCTCGATCCGGCCTTCCCCCTCCTCCCTTTACCCTCCCTTCCCTTCCCCCTCCCTCCCCACAGCCACTACCCCGCCTCGATCCGGCCTTCCCCCTCCTCCCCCTTCCTCTCCCAGCCTTCCCCCAGCGCGACTCTCTCCTCCTCCTGATTATCTCACCGTCCCTTATCTTAACCCCTCGTTTCTGCTTCTCTCCTCACCCCCCTCTCTGGGTCCTTGGCCAACCTCAGCCTCTCTCTCCCTACCCTTACCCTGCCGTCTCCCTCTCTCTCCCTCATGTTCTTCTCCCTCCCCCCCCTCTCCCTCATGTCCTTCTCCCTCCCCCCCCCCTCTCTCTCCCTCATGTCCTTCTCCCTCCCCGTTACTCTTCCTTTCCCACCTATCTTTCCTCTCCTCTTCTCTCTCTCTCCTCACCTCTCTTCTGTCTAAGCCTCTCCTCTCTAAGCTTCTCTCTCTCCACCGTCTCTTGCCCTCCTCTATCCCTCGCACCCGCTCTCTCTCTCAGCGTCGCCTTCTCTCCTCGCTTCTCTCTCTCTCTCTCTCCCCTCCTGCCTGCCCCTTCTCCCAACCTCCCCCCCCCGCACCTCCCGTTCACCCGCCAGCCTTTTCTCCAGGAATGTAGGGTCAAACGCATGCCTTGTACGGCATCCTCTTTTGCAACACTGTTCTTGCACTGGTTGCTGAAGAGAGGGGGAGGAGGAAGGGAACGAGAGAGAAAGAAACAAAAGGATGAGGAGGGAAGGGAGAATGAGAGAAAGGGAGGAAGCAAGAGATAGAGACAGGCAAGAAAAAAGGGAGGAGGAGAGAGAGAGGGAGAGGGAGAGAGAGTGGAGAGAGGAGAAGAGAGAGGGAGGAGAGGGGTGAAGAGGAGAGAAGGGAGGGAGACGAGGAGAGAGAGAGAGAGAGAGAGAGAGAGAGAGCGAGAGGAGAGAGAGGAGAGGAGTGAAGAGACGAGAGAGAAGATAGAGAGAGTAGAGAGGGCAAGAGAGAGCAAGAAGAGGAGTGGAAGGGTAGAGGGGCGTGGTGGAGTGGATTCTTGGGCGAGCCGGCCAGGTTTCCTTTTGTGCAAGCAAGCTGCATTCTGTGGCTGTGTGATCTTGTGAATCTTTGTTTTAGGGGGGCAGTTAGTTTGTTCGGCCTCGTGCGCTGAGTCTGTTATCCGAGTGGTGAGAGTTTTTTTTTTGTTTCCTTTTTTGTTTCTTTCTTTTTTTTTCTTTTTTTTTTAAATAGTGGTAATGTTATTTTTCGTTATTGTTTTCGTCTTTGTTCTTTCTGCATCCTCGGTCTTCATCTCTCTGTCATCGTCGTTAATCCCTGTTGTCACCGATGTTCGAATTATCATTATCATTATCATTAACATTATCATTATCATTAACATTATCATTATCATTATCATTATCATTATCATTAACATTATCGCTACTACTCTGGCTGTTACAATTATAACTTCCAACGCGCGGACTTTGAACTTTCAAATAAAACTGTACAATGCGGGCCCCCCCCTTCCCCCCCTTGCATCCTTAATATTCATACCCCGCATTGCACATGCACGCGCGCGCGCACACACACACACACACACACACACACACACACACACACACACACACACACACACACACACACACACACACACACACACACACACACACACCACTCCTGTGTACGACCCCCCTCCTTCCCTCCTCATTAATGCGCGTATCACCCCCCCCCCCCTTACAATGTAGCCCCACCCCTCCTTCCCTCCCCATGAATGCACGCCCCCTCCTCTCCCTCCCCACCCCCTCCCCATTAATGCACCCCTTCTCTCCCTCCCTCCCCATGGATACCCCCCACCCCCGCCCCCCCGCACGGCGCATCCCACGACCGCCGGCCATCATCGCTCCCGTCGATTGGCCCGGGGTCG
>NC_051386.1:2245586-2248086 GCF_015228065.2 Penaeus monodon | reverse complement strand
GATTCGGATAAATGGACATAAGGGGATGAAGAAGAGAAGGAAAAGGAAAGAAAAAGAAAAGACCCTGCAAAATTGGTTGAGGCGAGGGCCGAGGTCCATGGTAAGGGTGATCCTGAAATTGGACCTCAGTCTCTGCCTCTTAAGACCCCTTACAGTCAACAACGAGCAAGAGATTGGGGGGCCAGTAATGGCAAATGCAAGGATAACTGGTCGTCTGAAAAGGGCTAACAAACCTTCATGACATATTTTGGAAGCTAGGAGCTTGTAGACTTCTACGGTACTAGTTTTCTATAAAAAAAAAAAAAAGAAAAAAAAAAAAAAAAATTATATATATATATATATATATATATATATATATATATATATATATATATATATATATATATATTATATATATATATATAATATATAATATATATATGTATATATATATATTATATATATATATATATATATTTTTTTTTTTTTTTTTTCTTTGCTGGAGCAAACATTTGAAACTGCAGCACCATTTGATTGAGCAGAAAGGATTCTTGTATCTCAGGGCCACAAATGTACTGTATATTTCTAGTTGCCCTGTAATTTCTTCAGATTATAAATACCAAAAGGCAAATAACTAATGTAAAGGAAAAGCCTTCAAAGAAATCAACTTTATCAGTTTATTGTATAAATACCCAATACAATATCATTTGCTAGAAATCCTTTGTTACTGAATACTCATGTGAAAATAAAATAAGGCATATATTAACCAACATAATAAACATAAGCAACCATTAAGGCAAGACAGAAACATGAATCTGTGCGAATTATGCATAACAATAACATTTTTGTCACTGCCATTTCATTTGCAAAATGCAATAAGCTGCCAAACAAAAATAAATGCTTATAAGTGTAACAGCAGACCCTACACAGGACATGGAAGGAAAATGTTTAGTGTACAAAAAGTTTGTTTATAATGAACATCAAAAATGTCTAAAATAAGTTGGGATGTCTACTGGTACATTGCGACCCCATATTCCAACTGGGTTTCCCAGCTATATGGTCCAACATGAACTGTACTACACTGCTGCTAAAATTTGCTAATAAAAGTATACACAAATATGTCAGAAATTTCCTTGCGATCAAGGTGGCTTTTGGCCAAGCAGAACCACCCATTTTGAGCTGCCAGGTGTGGGTGTCATGAGCTTTCTGGTGGGTGCAGACACCACCCATTTAGGGCAGCAGGATTAGGCCTTTGCACCTCTTCCTGTACATCCAACACTTTTACTCACGACTCCCGAAACAGACATAGGTACAGAGCTTAACGATGAGACAGTGAAACACAACCTCTCATAGCTGCTGCCCATGTCCTGCTGCTGCCTATTGCCACAATAACACAGTACTTCAATGTAACTTCAATGCAAATTCCCAATGTCAACAGTTACTTCTCTGAACTGGAGTGTGCATCACCTAAACTACTCCTGGAATGTGAGACAGCCTAAAGTGAGCTGCTCAGAGCTGCTCTGACTTTTGGGCATCAAAAGACATATTTTCTAATACTTTCAAATTTAGGCTAAACATAGTTTACCAAAAGACTGGCCAGATTATAATTTTGATAGCCCCTAAAGTCATAGCAGCCTGAGTTTGTCATATGGACTGTAGGGTACCCTAGCAGGGAAGGTTCCTGGGATCCGGGATCACACAGTCTGGCTAGTGTCATTTCAGCTACCAATAATCAACACTGGAAAAGTATGCAATATTGCACGTGCAAGTCTGATAAAAATTTCAATTGAGAAAAAAATAACATAAGTCAGAAAAAGGCTTACCATATAAAGCAGTTTTGAGACATGGGTTAAGTAATTTCTAAATTGATCACAATCAATCCATTCAGGATTAAGTGCCTTCTTAAGAACAAGTCTTGCTTTATTTATGACCATTCATCATACAAGATATATTACACAAGCACGACAGCACAGTAGCTACTTAAAAATCAGCCGACCCCGTGCACATTATAAAATGTTTGGAATTATAAAACCTATACGACTGTGTATCATACAAAGCAAAATTTCCTTAGTGAAAGGTTGAAGGAACTAGATCGTCTAGCTGCTTGTTCCTACCAGGGAGAAGTGTTTGGGAACCTGGAAGAAATTAGGGAGGTAGAAAGGTATTTGGAGAAGGTCTTGTTAAGGTTACACTGACCTTCTACAAAGCATCAGACTCCTAGGACCGGCAGGAGGCACGGCAATACAATAATATTAAACTATACTCAAGAAACAACCTATGCACTAAAATGTTATTAAATATGACCAAGAGTGGTGCGCTTGTGGAGAAAATATGTCACAAATAACATTATCTGCACCAAAGCCTCACATGCAATCCTCAACCCGTCCATCCATAATAATAACCTGGCACACGCAAGGCTGGTTCAGTTGCTGTGAACCAACACTTCTCACTTGTCAACATTTGTGCTGGCAAAGCTATCCTTGCCATATTCTAGCCTTCATGCTGTGCCACAAAGCAGCTT
>NC_051386.1:2238310-2240486 GCF_015228065.2 Penaeus monodon | reverse complement strand
AAGGGAAAATGGGGGTTTTAGGCGGGGGCGGTTAAGGAGACAGGGGGGCAGGGGGGGCAGGAACCCAGGGGCCGCCCCCCCTGACTGAGCCTCTGGGGGGCATGGAGCTCCTCTGGCAACCTGAGGTAGTAAGTACCCCTCCCTTTTCCCTTCCCACCTGCCCTTTACACCTGACTACAGTACATGCAGAAACATTAGACTATACTACATGTGTCTCGTGGCTTTTACTACAAGGTTGGAGGTTTTTCATTAGGTGATGAAATTTGTTGTTAGGAAGTGAGTTCATTTTTTTTTTTTTTTTTTTTTTTTTTTTTTCCTTCTCCTTCTTCTTCTTTATCAAAATAGGGTAATATATTTTCATTGGTAAATTTAGGTATTATGTTTAGTAAACTTTTTTTTTCTGGGGAAAAATACAGAATCTGATGCAAAGAAAATATTTAAGTAAGAAAACACTTAGTGACTCTTTACATTTCCAGTACGTTTATTTTTTTTCCCCATTTCACTGGCACTAAAATTAAGGCTTTTTATTTTGTCACTAAATTTTTATTGTGATGAAATACTTTGGTGGGTAAACTCACACATATACAACATGCACATGCCAAGGGGTTTCATGGGTGGGTGCATCCATATGCATATGTCCATGAGTACTTACACACTCCACCCCCACATTCATAATTAATAGGGTAACCCCATATACACACTAATGTCTATGACCACACATGTATGCATTAATTTTTACTATCATGTGCATGCTCATGTGTGTACACCCCCACCCCACACCGAATGCAGTTTGCACCTGGGACCTCACATGCACACCTGCCCACCCATCCACCCAATCCACACATTCGCTACACACTCACTCCTCATTCATTAATTCTTCATTCATTCATTTTCATTCATTCACTCACTCACTCACTCCTCACTCCTCACCACTCACTCACTCACTCATCCTCACCACTCACTCACTCACCCCTTTCGCTCCTCACCCTCCCACTCACTCACTCACCCCTCATCACCACTCACACACACCATACACTTTCTCTCTCTCTCTCTCTCTCTCTCTTTTCCTCTCTCTCTCTCTCTCTCTCCCCCTCTCTCTTTCCTCTCTCTCTCTCTCCTTCTCCCTCCCCCCCCTTTCCGCCTCCCTCCCTCCCCCCTCCCTCCCTCCCCCCCTCCTTCCCCCCCTTTCCACTTTTTTTCCCTTTTCTCTTTCTCTTTTTTTCTCTCTCATTTCCCCTTCTTTTTTTTCTCCCTTTTATTCATGGTACAAATGCCATCCCCCTCCTCCGCATCCAGACAATAGTAGTAAATAAAGAGCCCAAAAACAAATGAACAAACAAAAAATGGCCTGGACCCCCCCTTTTGCCACGTCTTTCTTGTATTTTTTTTTCTTTTTAATTTGCAAATGATTATTAAATTTCCAATTTCTAAAAATAATGAAATTCCTTTTTTAAAAATTTTTTTCTTTTTTTTGAAAAAGAGTTTTATACTTTCCTGAAGCATTTATTGTTTTAGAATTATATATATATTAATTTCTTTTTGTGTAAAATAGTTTGGTCTTTAGATATATTACGAAGATTTTATGAACTGTTCTTTTTTTATGCACTTTTTGTTTTGGGGGAAAAAATAAAGAAGCATTTCCCGAAATTATGTTTTTTTACCTTATTTTTTTTATAATTTATCCAGTTTATGAATATAAGGGGGTTAGAATAAATTAATTGGGATTGAATTTTAATATTATATTTGATTAGTAAATGAAGGGGATTTTGGTTTTTGTTTATGCAAATCTGTTTACCACGAAATGCTGAAAATATTGATAAAAGTTTCTTGTTAAAGGAAGAAATATATATAATTTTTATTTTAAGATATTTTTAATTTGTGTAATATATATATATATTATATATATATATAAAATAATATAATATATAATATATATATTTTAAAATATTGAAAAATTTTGTGAAAATAGTGAATTATGTGGAATATATTAAAAATATATATATATATAATATATATATATATATATGTTATAACTCATATATAATATTTATATAAATATATAAATATATATTATATATATAAAATAGATTAATATTTTAATTTTTATATAATATTGAATATATGTGAAATATTGTAAATATTTATTAAAAAAAAAAATTATATTATTAAAATATTA
>NC_051386.1:2232808-2235710 GCF_015228065.2 Penaeus monodon | reverse complement strand
CTTTTTTCCCTGCCCTCCTCTGCCCCCCTTGTCCTCCGCTGCCTCTCCCCTGCCCCTCCTCTGCCCTCCTCTGCCCTCCTCGTGCCCTCTCCTCCTGCCCCTCCTCTGCCCTCCCCTGCCCTCCCCTGCCCCTCCTCTGCCCTCTCTGTCCCTCCCCTGCCCCTCCTCTGCCCCTCCCCTGCCCTCCCCTGCCCCTCCTCTGCCCTGCCTCTGCCCCTCCTCTGCCCCTCCTCTGCCCCTCCCCTGCCCCTCCTCTGCCCCTCCTCTGCCTCTCCTCTGTCCCTCCTCTGCCCCCTCTCTGTCCCTCCCCTGCCCTCCCTGCCCCTCCCCTGCCCCTCCTCTGCCCCTCCTCTGCCTCTCCTCTGTCCCTCCTCTGCCCCTCCTCTGTCCCTCCCCTGCCCTCCTCTGCCCCTCCTCTGCCCTCCTCTGCCCCTCCTCTGTCCCTCCCCTGCCCCTCCCCTGCCCCCCCTGCCCCTCCTCTGCCCCTCCCTGCCCCTCCTCTGTCCTCCTCTGCCCCTCCCCTGCCCCTCCCCTGCCCCTCCCCTGCCCCTCCTCTGCCCTCCTCTGCCCCTCCTCTGCCCCTCCCTGCCCCTCCTCTGCCCCTCCCCTGCCCCTCCTCTGCCCCTCCTCTGTCCCTCCCCTGCCCCTCCCCTCCCCTCCCCCACCGCCCGGAGATGCCGGCCGATGCACATCCCCCCCCCCCCCCGAGGGTGGTTGGGTGGATTCCCCCCATCTTCTCTGCTCTTCTTCAGTCTGCTTCTCCTCCTCCTCCTCCTCCTCTTTCTCTCTTTCTCTCTTTTCTTTTTCCCCGCTTCTTCCTCCTCTTTTTGCCCCCCTCCTCCTCTTTCCCCCTCTTTCTCCTTCTCCTCCTCCTCCTCCTCCACTTCTTTCTCCTACTCCTCCATTTCCTCCTCCTATTCCTCCACTTCCTCCTCCTCCTCTTTCTTCACGCATCATCATCTCCATTATCATCTCCCCATCTCCGTCGTGTCTATCTCTTGCTGCAGTTGCTTCTCACGTTACTGATGCTGCTCTCCTTTTCCTCTCCTTTGCCTCCTTATCCCCGTCTCCTCTTCCTACCCTCGCCCTCCATATCCGTTCTGCCGCTTTTCTTGCTGTTGCTCCCTGTTTATGGCACTTTTCCTATCTCTCTCCCTCTCCGTTATCTCTTCCTCCTCCCTCCTCCCTCTTCTTCCTCCCTCCTCCGTGATCCTCCTCCCTCTTCCTCCTCCCTCCTCCCTCTTCTTCCTTCTCCCTCCTCCTCCTCCTCCTCCTCCTCTTCCTCCTCCTCCTCCTCCTCCTCCTCCTCCTCCTCCTCCTCCTCCTCCTCCTCCTCCTCCTCCTCCTCCTCCTCACCCCCATCTATCTTTCTCACCTCCCTCGCCAGTGCTATAGCGGGCAAGGGTCTCCCTGTGTGTGCTGTGAACAAGCCAATCAAAGAAACCACAATACTGTTCAGTGACAATGGGAGAGGAAGGAGAGAGAGAGAGAGGGAGAGAAGGGAGGCAGGAGAGAAGGGAAGGAGGGAGAAAGGGGAGGAGGGAGAAAGGGGAGGAGGGAGAGAGAGGAGGAGGGAGAGAAGGGAGGAGGGAGAAAGGGGAGGAGGGAGAGAGGGGAGAAGGGAGAGAGGTGGGGAGGGAGAGAGGTGGGGATGCAGGGAAGGAGGAATGGATGAGGAATAAGGGGAGGAGGAAGAAGAAGAAGAAGAAGAAGAAGAAGAAGAAGAAGAAGAAGAAGAAGAAGAAGAAGAAGAAGAAGAAGAAGAAGAAGAAGAAGAAGAGGTGAAGGGTAGGGACGGATGGATGAGAGAGAGAGAAAGAGAAAGGAAGACAAGAGGGGAGGAGGGAGACAGGGGAAGACACGAGAAGAGAGCATGGGAAGAGGGAGGGAAGAAAGAAGGGATAACGGGACAGAAGAAAGGAGGGAACAAGAAAAGGGAAGAAGGAAAGAAGGGGAGAGGAGGAAGAAGGAAATGAGAGAGAGAAACGAAAGCGGCGAAAGAGGGAGGGAAGTGAGAGAAAAAGGAGAGAGGATGGACAGTGATATAAACGGGATCCAAAAAAAAGGAGGAAAGAACCAGAATAAATGAGCGAAAGTAAAAATAACTAGGAAGAGAGGCAGACAGACAGACACAGACAGACAGACAGACAGACAGACAGACAGACAGACAGACAGACAGACAGACAGACAGACAGACAGACAGACAGACAGACAGACAGACAGACAGACGGACAGACAGACAGACAGACAGACACAGACAGACAGACAGACAGACAGACACGGACGGACGGACGGACGGACGGACGGACGGACGGACGGACGGACGGACGGACGGACGGACGGACGGACGGACGGACGGACGGACGGACGGACGGACGGACGGACGGACGGACAGACAGACAGAGGGAGAGACAGAGGGAGGATAGAATTCGTGGGCGCTGAACGGAGCTTGATTGTCAAGTGATGTGAGAAAATAGGAGATGCAAGAAGGAAAGTAAAAGAGGGGAGCAGGACTTGCGAGGCGGAGATAAGGCAAGTGGAGGGAGGAGGAGGAGGAGGAGGAGGAGGAGGAGGAGGAGGAGGAGGAGGAGAGGAGGAGGAGGAGGAGGAGGAGGAGGAGAAGAAGAAGAAGAAGAAGAAGAAGAAGAAGAAGAAGAAGAAGAAGAAGAAGAAGAAGAAGAAGAAGAAGAAGAAGAAGAAGGAGAAGAAGAAGAAGAAGAAGAAGAAGAAGAAGAAGAAGAAGTAGAAGAAGAAGAAGGAGAAGGAGAAAGGAGAAGGAGAAGGAGAAGGAGAAGGAGAAGGAGAAGGAGAAGGAGAAGAAGGAGAAGAAGAAGAGGAGGAGGAGGAGGAAGAGGAAGAGGAAGCAATAGTATCGTAATTGCCATGATCCTCTTCTAGACAA